>NC_090938.1:100937922-101257044 GCF_040938575.1 Ambystoma mexicanum
TGCGCAATGTTGCGCCTGCACCCCCCCCCCCTCCAGCATAATCACTAAGCCTGCGACCCTGATCTGTCAGGCGCCCGAACGTGAGCCGAGTACACAGCATCTCCAATTATTATAGAGACGTTTTGCACATCCGCTTTGCCTACAGCTCGATCTTCCACAAGGGTACACTAGAGGGGACCTTTTCCCGTTCTGGTGCTCAGTGTTTTAAACTAAGCACCGACACATTGCATCGAATTGCTCTGTTTTTCACAACAATTGATACGTTTGCTTAAAGGTGATATGTTTATCCAGCTAAGGGACTTTCGCGATATTGGATAGACCAATGCATTTTCTCGTGTAGATGACCTCCTTTAGCTGGCTTTAGGGGGTTTATTTTGGTTTCGACTGGCTGTGCTTTTTGTCCCTGGAGTCTTATAGTTGTGTAGGCCTTTAGTTGCTTTTTTCATTGGTACGGTGTACCTGCCTGTTGCTTTCACATGCCATTGTGCAGTTACTCCTTACAAGCTAATTCCGGTTGTTTTTCTTGTACCCAACCAACATGACTCCAGTGGATTTGTCAGTAGTTCGTTAAGAGAGGGGTCTGGTCTCCTCGAATGTGCGAGGTTTCAGCATGAAGGGTCAAGTCAGGATTGTTAGGGGGGCTGAAACATTAACGCCTTGTACCAGACTTTCCATTCCACCTGCACTGAGCCCCCCTATTCATGAAACCCAGCACACCTACAAACACTGTATACAGGCGCCTTATAAATGCCATATATCATAGCTGTGGGGTGGCAAGGCAGAGCTCAAGGCATTACATCATTAAGGTGTGAAGTAGTTGCAAGAAACTGCGTATACCCTAAGAAAACCCCATGTTTAAACAAAGCCATTGTCTTAAACTGCATGATGGTTTTAGCAATATTTGTGAAGGAGGAGTCACGTGTGATGCCACCAGAGACACCGTCCTCTTATGTGATGTGCTTCCTGGGGGAGGTAGAAGGGTGAGAGGTGGGTAGGATTTGCCAGAGCTCCCTTTCCAGTCTCTCTTGTCGCCTCTAGGACATGGCCAAGTGGTTGCCCTATGTCAGGGATCTGCAAACTTTAGCGTCTAGATGTTTTGGACCATAACTGTCACTTATTAGGTGGTGATGGATCATGGGAGTTGTCGTAGAAAACTTGTGGAGAGCTGTAGGTTGCAGATCCCTTCCCTAGTTGGTGGACCTCTGCAGTTACTGCTGGCTTTAGTGCTCTTGTGCGCAGCACTTCTTCCTGTGCTGACTCATGGCTTGGAGTCTAATAGCTTAAAATGCTAACCAGTCACTGCAGGCCGTCACCACGTCATAGCAGTCAAGTGGCCCGGCAAAGCCGGCGAGTCATGCTGCCTGTACCCACATCAATGAAGGCATGTGAAGAACAAGCCAAAAGGGAGAATGGCTCTAATTTGGTTCATAGCAAGAACAGAAGAACATTCTGCAGTAGCACACATGCACACCGCCCACATGCAACCCCCTACAGGACGGGAGCCAAGAGGTTAGACATGGTGACCAATCGAGCTTCCGGTAGGAAAACCCAGGCCGGTGCACGCATTTTGGCAGTAGATGGAAGTGTATGTAACTAAGCTCAGGAAGTGTTTTAACTGGTCCAGATGGACACTGTTGTCTGAAGTTGCTCATGTCTGGTTCTCTGTTGGAGTGAATCCAGAGGTGAATAACATTACACTTTTATCACCTGACAAATAACCTAGGGAGAAGGAACTAATGAAGGTCCAGGACGAATCGCCATGTCTTCTGCAGGGAAAGCATATCTAGACGGGACGAGGACGAAAACCATTTGCTAGATGTACAAAAAGCAATTAGGGCCGTGGTTGCCAAGCATTGAGCTGGACACTAAATCCAGAGATGGAAGTGTACTATAAATACTTGGTACGCCGTACCACTAGCTCTTAATTTTTACAGAGCGTACCTTTAGTTCATTGGCTCAAAAATAACGCTTTGTCATTCTCCTGCACCAAATACATGGTTCATGCTTGACATTCAAGCACTAGCAGTTTCCTAAGTGAGCAACATACAGCGCCCATTTAAAGATTTGTTGATATCCATGATGTCTAATATCTTGACCTGCAAAGAATAAAGTTGCTTTATGTCACTAATCAAATGTTTTCAACATCATGAATAACAACGCGCTGAAGTTTGTGCCAAAGAATCTGCATATCTATCTTTGTTTATTACACAACTTCTTTTATTACATGTCTTAACAGCTGAGTCCAGTGGGGTTAACTATATTTTTCAGGTTGGCATCATCTTGCCTTCTGTGACTTGTAGTTTACCATTCAGGATGTGAAAATACACAATATTCTTTTGGCTTACCATGTTGCTAAAGGATTTACATGCTGTCATGTGGCTTGTCTATGCACTTTGTTTTTTTGTAAGTAAACTCTATAAGACATTACTGTAGACCTTGAAATCCAACTATTTGAGACAAAGTTTGTGATCCTGGTCACCCAACCGACCCCCCCCCCTGTCCCCCCTCCCAGCCCGCTCAACATCCTCCCAGCCATCTGTCCAACCATCCCACACCCTCCTTTTTGGCTGCAGCCAGAGTTCCTTATTTCAACTTCCACCCCTCAGTGTATCCCATAGTTTCTCTGCAAGATCGGGTAATGCTGGAAGGATCGCTATTTCCAACATTAGGCCATTGAGACCCCCTTGGGTTGACTCATATACCTTTACTGTTGTTCACACTGTCACTGCCTTACTACCTATAGGAGTTATCAGCCCTGCACCCCAATCCTGACCTTTTATAAAGGTTGGTAAACTTTTTACTGGTGTGTTTTTATTGCTCCATCGCATAATCCAATAAAGATTGATGCCCCATAGGTGGCGGCACCAGAATAAACATTTATAACGGGGGGATTGAATTATGTTCTCGCGGTCGCAACAGTTGAACATTTCTTTTGATTATAGAACTTGGACAGCATTGGGTTTTCACGTGACCTAGATGGCTCGTGCCAGAGGATGGATCTGAAGGGCATTGTGAGCAGTTGGTGTGGAGTAGACCACACTTCTGGGCAATGCTGTAGTGCCTCACAAAGCAAGGCAGGGTAACTGCTGTTACCATCAGCAGGCCTGAAGAGGGGCAGCACAACCTCCGCCCCCCCCCCTCTCTGCTCCTCTCCTCCTCCCCCCTGTCGTAGAAACATGGTCTGCCAAGCACAATGCTGAGGAAGGGTGAGGTGTGAGCAATCGCCTCACTCTTCCTTCATGCAGCTAGGTGCTAAGCACCCAAGGAAGCCAACAGGCAGGCAGGGATCAGGTTCAAAGACCAGCCCCCCCCGCCACCCCACCCCCCCCAGGCAGGTCTTTGACAGTTGGCTATCCGGCTGGCGTATAACAGCCCCACTACTATACATATCAAAGACCCAGGGCTCCCCTGGGTCTTCTAAATGCAGAGCGGCACGCTCTGAGAAAACGCAACTAGTTTGTGGACCTGAACGGGGACCCAAACACACAGTAGGTGCACTGTTGACTCAGTGCCTTCCAAACCTTTGCTTCTTTACCACAAAACCCTCCCACCCTACAAAAAACGGGAGAAGAACAAAGGAAAAGAAGTACAGGACACTTTACGGTGTCCACAACAAGTCGTGGGACATAAGAAGGCGGGCACGGGCCAGTGGGGGTAACCCCAAGACCCGGTGCCCAAAAGTATTGTGTATTATCTTATATGTGATTATTGTTATTGGCATAACCATATCTGTACAATAAAAACCTACGGCCTTTTATTGCCAACACTTGACAATGTGTGAGCCAAATTATTCTGGGTAAGAGTAGGTTTCGGCTAAGTACTATGATGCATGCATAAGGATTCAGCATTTACGCTGGAGCTGTCCCATCCCAATCTGACAATGTGTTTGAGTTGTGTGAATCTGGCAGGTAAATATCCACTTGGAAACGGGTTCAACTGGAGCTCACGCCATACTTGTTTCAGTCTCATGTGAGCGTTGTCTGGGGTACGGGCATATGAACACAACAGTTTTTGTGTGAAGTAAGCAATTATTAGTTGTTTGTTTCAATCTTGTACTACACTGGCATGGTCCCTCTTCCCCCACCTTACAATGCAGAAGACCGTGTTTCCAGGTTGACCCTCACCGATTTGCAGGAAAAGAGCAGATAAGATCCTGAAGTGAAGTTGTCCTCCTCCAGCTGCTGGTGCCGCCTTTCTCTGCTAGGCACACGGAATGAGCGTTGCCACGCACATTAGGAATCTCCCATGTGTCAATGTAAAAATGCTCAACTTTTAAAACCTTTTTCAATTTTAGATGTGAGGCACTGAGCACCCACTTAGAAACACTTCCCAATGCATCCCAGTATTTTTACAGAACTTAGTGGTGAATGTTTAAATGAATTGTGATGGAATGTGCACTCTAGCTTTTGTTTAGTGTGATTTCAGTTCAGCCCAAGGATGGAAATGTATGAGCTATTTTTAGCTTCTGTCTAGAAGAGCCTGGTTGGCATGACACCAACTGCTGGTAGGAGCTACTTTTGGCTGCCAAGGTAACCCCGGGCTGCATACCTGCATGACATTAACTGTGTGATTGGGAATTGGACTAGAGGGGCATTGGGAAACCTGTAGAAGGTGCATAATGGGCTATGTCTGCATGTGGAAGTTGGGTTTTCTGCATGCTATCTACATAGGAACTCCATGTTCTCCTGCAGTACCCACTGCCCGGTACCTGATGGCCTATTCTCATAAACTGGTTTTACTTTCCAGTCATCCAGTATTGAATTTGATCCCAACAATCCTTGGTAGGCTCTGCGAAATTTAGCATGAAAGACTTGCTGTTGACACAGTACATGTGTGTGAGATATGGTGTGCTAGACCCACGTGGAAGCTTTTGGGGGTGGGGGGTGCTGTACAGTCATGCCTTTTAGAAATTCCTCCATTAGCTTGGAGTCCCTGGTCTCCAGTCCTGCTGGAATGACTGGAATAGATCCACCAGCGCTCCGCTCGCCTCCAGCATGCCCTGTCGCCTCCCTACTTCTATAGCCTTCGTTTTCAAGTTGGCTACACAAGGCAGCCAGAATCTAGACATGTGGATTTATGAAGGCAAAAAAAGCCTGTTTTACACAGTATTTGGTTGAACCCTGTGAAGGCGTGGCAGTACAGGATACGCGTTAGTTTTCAGACACTAGCTTTACTTGGGCATGCAAGGCTGCACCTGGCTGCAGCTTTTCCAGCTGCAACTAATTGTGTGAGGTTAGTTGGACGAAAGATGAACATATGAAGTTGTACTGCGTATTCATTGCTTGGCTTTTGTTTAGGGTGGCTCCGCCTGGCATAATATGAAGCCAAATCGATTTGCAATGCTAGTGCCTTGAGTTTTTTTATTTCTAGTCTCGCAAAAGAGCTTCTACTGCAGCTTTCAGGCACTCTGTTATTTTTATTTTAGTAGAATAGGGTCGTGTTAAGTGTTTCTACCTTGTGTGTAGAAGGACTAGGCAAAAAGATGCACAGCATTTCATTCGAAGCATATTGGTGATTTAATTTGGGGCACGTTTGAAGTTTTTTGAATTACATTAAATATAAGGTGCGCCCCTTTTTAAAGAGGCAAGTACTGCCCAGTTTGTCTAAGTTCTCGCCGTCTGCTTCTGACAAAACATCTCATTTGACATTTTGCAGTCAAATCTTGGAAGCAAGTCAGCGCTAGATGCATCAGTACACGTGATATGGAAATTGCCTTCAGTCCTACAACCGCAAATGGGCTGAACAAACCGGGAATACCTGCTCCACCTAAGGGGCCTGGAGCACTGCAGCTGCTCGCTGTAGCAATACGATCAGATAGACACCCCAAGAAAGCTAGGCAGGAGGATTCACGTTAATTACAGTCTGTTGGAGCCAGGCAGCAGATGAATCAATAGACCGCCTGCAAAATTCCTGCTTTATTCTGTCAATTCAATGTTTTGCACTAAATTTGATGTTCGACCATCGGCTTAGGGATGCAAAATGTAATTTTGCTACTGTGCCTGATTTGATAGGTTTCTTTAATTACATGTGCGTGTTTGATTGTGGAACGGCTTTGATAGTTTCTCTGGGTGGCTTCATCGATTGGTACTTCGCTGGTGGTTTCGAAACGTACAGAATTTGAGTTGTACCTCCTTTCTGTTGTTTCTCGGCCTGTATATGCTTCCTGTTGAAGGCCTCCTAGAATGGTACCATTTTGGGCAGATCCTGAATTGCTTTTGGCTTGGTTCAGAAGCCAGGGTGCAAAATGTAAACGCGCCACTTCCCATTGCCCTGTGATAGACTCTTGGTGTGTAGGAAATGGCGTGCTGTGTGCATGTATAGAAATTAGGTGGCAAGTAACTTTTAGGGCTGGTTAGTTGCATTTTTGCACCTTGAATCAGACCCTCTACTTGGTGTTAGCCATTTTGTCTGTGGGCATGTATTCCCTAAGTGTACCTGCCTCTCTGTTTTAGTTTCTTCAATGGGTATTGCTTGGCCATATGGCAATTGAAGGGGCCGATCCAAGGTTACTGGCCGGTAGACCTCAAGATGCCAGTTCTTTCATGCATTCCAGGCTTTGTGCATGGTGGAACAGGAATGCAGCTTCCTTCTCGACTGTGACCCATTTAAGTGTATACGGGCTGCATTAACATAGCATTTATTGCCAACCGAGTTGTACAGTTTTGCAGCTTGTCCGTGACATTTGTTTTGTAGCTTGGTGTACTTCATATTTCAGTAGTCCAGTCGTAGATTCGTTGGCGATCCAATCGGCATCACCCAATATGTTATGGAGGAATGGGAGAAGCAGAAGGGTAGCTGTAAATGGATTCCTTTTGAGTAGTTGTTTCGGGGAGAACATCTTGGATATGTGCCCCTTGATGGTGTCGGGTGTTTGCCTTCTGCCCTATAAAAGTAGGGATTACTTGAGTAGTGAGGCTCAAGTCTGTTAGGTTAAAGTCCTGAGCGGGGACCCTTAGCTCAGTTTCTTATATTTTTACTGACCTACTAGTTCACCACTTTTTCCTTAGTAATTCCTCATCCAACCCCATTAAGGGTGCCACTCTGTGTGTAAAATGCCCCCCTAGAGTCAATACGCCTCTCAAGGGGTGGCCAAAAAAAAACTTTGTTCTGGTCAAGTGACCATGCCCAGTTAGCTGTGTGAATCCTTGAAGATTCGTTGGCGAGGAATTGCGACAAGTTGCCAAAATACTTTCTGGCCACTTTGAATTCGGCAGCCATCTTTGCTCCCTGCCATAAAGCCTGCAGGTGATGCTTCTGCATTAGTAATCTGAACTAGTTTCACAGCCTAGTGGGAGGGAGGTAGCGAAGTTATGAGCTCAAAGCACATATCAAATGTGTGTGTAATTTAAGGTAAAGGTTGTTTTGTTAAATTACCTGGTCCACGTATGTACGAATCTTACCTTATTTGGAATTTGGCAGTCCCAGTTCGAATGTAGAGATTTGACGAGAAGGGATTGTGGAAGGTGAATGAGGACACTGGCCCTGCTAAAGTTGAAACTGAAGAATAAAAGGTGCTGGTACTCCAACTTGGGGTGTCACTGGTCTATCTGCTGCCTGAAGACCTATTAAGTGAGGGGCATGAAGGGGATAGATTGGCTCAAGCCGTGTATCTGTAAGGCACCTTAATCCCATTGCGCTTTAGAATATTAGCGTAAGGAGGGTTTGGAAGTCCGGGAGGGTTGTTTAGCTAGAGAAGGCGAACAGCCTTTAGGTCCTCTTGCAAAGAATATGGACAGTAGGGGTCAATCTCTAGCTACTAACTCCAGGGCAGGAGGAGGTGCTTTTAAAGACGTGCGAGAGAGGGACAGCGATGGGACACATGGAAAATTAATATAAACCCTTGATCCCTCTCGGAGTCTTGGAGTAATTTATGTGCCACTGGTGACCATTTACAAGTGGATGTGATGCAGATTCCCAATTCGATAGGTGCATGTGAAAGTTGACCATGGAGGAGATGGTGTTGCCACTCTTCAGGAAGGCTAACTCTCTAGTGCAGGCCATACGTGTCCTCTATAAGCAAGAATAATTTAGTAGAGCCACTCTAACTGGTGCAGTCAACGGTGCCATTCTTGGAGTCGTTTTCACCAATGTCACATTGAAAGGGGGAGACGGAGTAAGAAGTCAGTTTGCTTATTTTCATCCAAAGTGGCAAAGTGCTCCTTTTTTTGATTTCAACGAGTGCGGTTTCAATCTCTCTCTGGTGCCTGGAATCTGTCCCGATGGATGTCGACATCCGCTTGTTACATACAGCTGGGTTGTTGCACTTCTTTCCAGCGAGGTTGAATAGCAGCCAGTGATGATCTCAAAACTGTGGGGCTGCCACCTCTTTAATCTTGAGTGTAATGAGGGTTTGCTGCAGGGGCCCTGTGAAGTGAAACTATGAATGGTGCTCTCTAACGAAGCGACCCAATTGAAACCTTGATTAATACTGAAACAAAGCAGTAACATTCGGACAAGGGGATCAAGAGTAACTGGTTTACGTTTTCAGAGGTGCGACCAGTTGTTTGGTTTCATAATTCATAGGAGGGTCGCCTATGGAAGGATGTCTTTCTTTGAATGGTAGAAAAATAAGTGGAGAGCTGGGCGGTTTCCCGGAAGTACTCTGCTCAGCTCATCAATCATTGGATGGAAACCATTTTTTATGCCATCATCAAGCACTAATTCACAATTTGAAAATCTCTCCATGCATGTTAGAAGCTTAACTTTAGAGTCAAAGTTCAGTTTTCCAGATATTTGTTTATTCATTTCATATTTGTTAATCACGCAACGTTTTTTTAGCAAAGGCACTGCATGTTTGGAGGAAATCCTGCCTCTTAAGTGAACCAACGATAAGAAAATCACGCTTCTAAAGGTACAGAGGAATTCTTTTCTTATAAAGCAAAACGCTACACACGTGGTAAATATGCGCTCTCGTACCAATGTGCTTTAAGAACAGCGTGACATCTCAAAAGAACCAATTGTTCATTGGATTCCATGCTCGCTGAGCAGGAAAACGGACCATGCCATACTAATGCCCCAAATATTCATGCCTGACTCATTGAGCTAAACTGCAGTTTAATACTAAGAAATGCTCATGATAACAAACATTCCTCCCACAGATTCCTCATTTTTCAAAGTTCATCCTGGTGCAGCCCTGCTCGGGAATTATTTTTCACTAGCCACTAGATGGCAGCGTACACTTCAGCCTCCTTGACGCTGACCCACACTGGAAATGACGTCGCAAGTGTCTGTGTGTATACATTTAGACCTGTTGCTGGCCCTTACTTTTTTTTTGACACTCAAACATTTTGGTCTTCCTCTGTCACTCGATGTGAAAATGTGATGCTGTGTCTCAACCTAAACAGACTTTAAAATCTGTTAGGATTGCACTGCTTGGTGTGAGTCAGTGGATTTATAATCCTAGTCCCTATATCCTTGGCACAGACCGAGGCATGGAGGGTTCTGAATCATGGCCTACAGTGGCGTTGAACGCTCTGTTGTAGACGTAGAGCATGCAGCAAAGCATTTTATGCCATCTTCTGTAATCCCGGATATTAAAACGCTCCCCGGTCCTCCTCCATTACCCACTTGTCAACCTTTCACAACAGGACCTAAGGTGACATCATGGGAGTCTGAGGAGGAGGTTCCTCAACAAGTAGAGGTTAAGTAAACCACCGTCTTTCCCACCTCATCGTACTGAGGAGTGCGAGGCTTTTTGGGTTGCTTTTTGACCAGGTACCTGAGCCTAAATGGCATTTGTCCATGGTCCTTTTTGAAAGAGTACGGTACGAAAAACGCTGCTCCCACATACCAAAGAGCTTGGGGACTTGGCACAGGGTTCTGCTGCTTCTCTGCTATTGGCTCCATCTGCTCAGATCCATCCTGCTGTGCGCTTCTGCTTCGGAGCAGTTTACTTCAGATCGGATACTCGGAGTGGGCGCCAGAATACCTGGTGCCATTGAAGTAACGTTAGACATTGGCTTCACGTTTCCGCACAATCCCAGAGCCACCCAGTATAGGAGCTGTGATATTTTTGAAGTAGAGTGAGAGGTGGATGAGGACCTTCCTGCAGAGTACCTATGCTTAAGGGGTGTTTGGGATTCTGAATGACCAGGAGTTGTTGGATCAACACAATCAAAGGATACTTAGCTACAACTACAATATGATTTGTAAG
Organism: Ambystoma mexicanum; assembly: GCF_040938575.1. Taxonomy (NCBI): domain Eukaryota; kingdom Metazoa; phylum Chordata; class Amphibia; order Caudata; family Ambystomatidae; genus Ambystoma; species Ambystoma mexicanum. The sequence continues at coordinate 100,948,076 of NC_090938.1, forward strand.
AAACCAGCAGACATCACTTCAGACTCTTAATAAGAATAGGTCCCATTTCTGGTCTGGGATCCAATTTGGCTCTTTCCAGGCTGTGGCGGCCAAGGTAGCAGACACCCTGGGGCCAATTCCAGCCTGTGAGGTAGTGCCATGCTGTGCTATCAATGGCGTTTATAACCAAAAACACTTCAGTTTCCTTTACAAACCTTCGGCGGGGCGGGGCTGGGCTCTAACCGACGTATGAAAGCTTATTCGTCCCAAAAAGCCACATGATCTGTTATAGTCCAGGATCTAGGTCCTGGCGAAACTCCATCCCCTGCTAGCCAAATCTTACTGTCTCTCCTGAAAGGGCATCCAAACTGGACACTTAGGGTGGCAAATCTTTGCGACAGCAAGTTTAGTATTACGATGCATAATTCCTCCTGCTTATTGGCTCACTATTCACATGCGCTGTGGGAGGCGGCGGGACAGCCACCTGACTCGCAGCATGCTTTTGGAAAGCTGAACGAGGACCGCAAAGAGACCCCTTCATGAACATTTTCGAGGTGGGCTTGGATTCTATCATGTAGGCTGAGCAATAGCCTCTGATGTAGTATTGCAACATCACTACGCATTAACAATCTCGCAGGATGTTCAGTCTGAGTTCATGGCTATGCTGTTGTTTAAAAGAATGCTTGATGACTCCGACTCACCCTAGGTCCTCAGACCCCCTCCCTCAACAAGCTCCTCCAAGAGGATTGTTTCAAGATGCTTGCCATAGTGCTGATCCTCAAGTCTTTGGAGCTACACGACTGGCTGTTGCTGGATCTGCAAGGTGCACACTTTCACATCTCTCTCCACCCATCTTTTGTGGTTGGAGGCACTCTGTACCATTTTGCAGTGCTCCAATTCGAACTCTTTGAACATCAAGATGATTCACAAAGGTCATGGGGTGGTGGATGCTGATCTGCACTGGAGAAGCCTGCTCATCTTTCCCACCACATCTCAACAACTGGATTGTGTGTACCCAATCGGAAGTGACAGCCCTTCATGACATAGATCTGATGTGTTCCTTTCTCCAACAATTGGGTCTCCCCATCATCTTGAGCCCCCCTCGAAGCACTTGGCGGTCCTATATCAGTGTAGAGATTTGCGGTCTTCTCGGACATGGTTATTTCTGGGGTTCTTTTTTATGGCTCTCACCGCGTCATTCTGAATGACCTGACACTGGTCTATGCACCCCTTGCTTGCTCCCAGTAGTAAGGCGCCTCCGTAGTCCAGTCTTGAGAGGATGACGGCTCTAGCGATGGTAGTGCTATGTTCTTCATTTAAGACAGGTCTTATGTGTCTGAGAAGTCATTGGTAATATCTGCAATTCATTTTTAGGTACGCAACGTGAGCATTTGCTCCAAGGGAGGGTTCTAAGTATACTCCTAAAGTTTTCACTTTATCAGAGATCGAGATACAGGAGCTTTTTATGCTGAACTGGGCACACCAGTTTCTGCTTATGGGATTGGAGAATTTCCCACCCCAATGTATTTTGGAGCTACGGTCGGTGATGAAAGAGGAGATCCAAATTATAGCCCCCTGAGAGCAATTTCCTGATGCAAACAGTGCTTCCTTGAGTTTATGATGATCTAGCGGATCAAACTCTGCTGACCAATCTAAAAGCATCAGCATGCCTTTCTTTCCCTTTCCAGGATGTAGTCTGTAGGTCGGGTAGCACAGTCTGTGCTATGTGAGCCTCTCAACCCGGATTGTTGTATGTGAAGTAGGTTGCGTTCGTTCACATAGGTTTGCAATTGTTTTGTTGCTGCTTTGTCTGTCTAATGATTTTCAGGAGTAGATTGCAATTGGTTATTGGCCGGAGATTTGTTGGGCCTTGTTGGTTAAGTCCTGGTTTTTTAACTAATGGTGTGACTGTGCTACTTTGACTGAGATGGGCACTTTCTTGTCTTTAAAGGAAGCATTTACAATTCTCTGAATAAGAGGTGAAAATGTCTGTATTTTCTAGGACGATTTTCAGAGGTAGAATATTTTCTGAGCAGGTTGTCTGCTTGAGAGAAGTGAGGAGCTTTTTCATATCATCTAAGGTGAGGGGATTACATTTTTTTTTCCCTGTGTATAGTGGGGAGGTCTACGATGTTCAATGAAGATTGTGCTTGGGTAGACACTTGGCAGAGACTTATGGTTTTACGGGCCTTCAGGATTTTTTCGTGAAAAGTGAGTTGAACCTTCTCGCAGTCATCTTGTGTGGGTTGAAAGAGGGGTGACGGGGAAGGAGGTTTTTCTACTGACTTTAGAATTTGAAAGAGTTTACCTGAGCAGTTGGTGGCTGTGGAGATTTACTGATTGTAAACGTTTGTTTTTTTTTGTCTGTCAGTTTCTTTTTGTATTTTTTTGTCTATTTCTTTCCAAATCTTTTTATTTTCATCCGTCTGGCTTTTTTGCCACTGTCTTTACAGTTTTCTTTTTTGCGTTTTTTTTTTCTCACCATTAAGCCATTTTTGGTGGTTAGCATTTGGTCTGACCAGTTTTTGTTTCGCTGGACCGTGGGAATCAACAAGTTCTTGAAAATGTGTATTGTACATGTTAACGATATCATTGAATGACTCCTCATTGGATGTTACACAGAATGATAGCAACGTTATTGTCTAGGATGTCTGGTGTGAGGTTTCTGAAATTTCTATTGATGATGGTGTTCGGCTCGTTGTCTAGCTTTTTTATGCTGATTTTGGGTGTCAGTATAAGTTCAACTTTATAATGGTCGGACCAGATACAAGGCACTGTCTGCTGTGCGGTGACATTCACATTTCTAGATATGATCCAGTCCAATTGGTTTCCATTGTTTGTGGTGGGTTCATTATTGATCACGCTGTAGTTTGATGTTGGGTCTTTTTCGAGGGCGATGGCCTCTTGATCTTTACTATTGCCTCTCCATCTACTGAGGTCTCCTAGTACCACAGTTCCTGTATTAGGTCCTTTGAGGGTATTCAATATCTGAATTAAATCCTCATTGAAGTCCGTGCTCAGGGAGGGTGGTTGGTAAAGTACTATGAAGTTGTTGAGGGCTTCTTTAGTATTGGTTGGACAGTTGCTACCTTGAACCAGGCTGGGAGGATTCCAGGGGAAAGAGTGCTGAAGAAAGTTGAGCAGTCGAGTGGTGCAAGCTCCTTGACAGTCAGCGGAGAGAGTGAGCTTAGTTCTGAGTTATTTTCGTCTGGTCAGTATTTCAATGAACGGTTATGAAAAAGAAGTGAAGCACCAAAAAACCAACTTTTCCCTACAATTTGCCTACAGAGATCTGCATTCCTCCATTTTCTGATACTTTGCTTTCGTTGTAGTTGCCCATGAGATATGCGAGGCCTGCGATAGCGGGCTATCGAATTGCTGGGTGAAACGCAGGTTTGAAAGAAGGCTGCTTACCCAAGATACTGAGGGGGTCATCTCCCAGAAGCTTTAACATGGTTTCAATAGGTATTCGCTGTCGCAGTCTCACCTACGACATGTGATTTTGTTCTGGGATTGTTGCTGTTGATTTACGGAAACGGGGTTTGGTGTGCGAAGGGTACTGCCCCATTTGCGATTGAAGTCCCTGGCGGGATGTTGTTTTCTCCAGACTCATTGTTTGGGTGAGGTTCCCAAACCTTCTCCAGACTCTCATTGTTTGGGTGAAACCCTGGTTTGAACCCACCGCTTACCGTCATCAGTTGCAGTGCTGATCTTGTTCCCAACACACCCTGTCTCCTGCCTTGGCATGCAGGCGACAGGAACTCTGCCAGGGGTTCCGCTTTGACTCCGACGTGCATACTGAGAATTGTTTTGGTATCCTTTCTAAAACCTTGTTTTGGCTAGTCCATCAGAACGAGAGACTGGAGACAGTGAAGTCTAAATTGAAGGCCTTCAACGGGTCTGTGGCATCTTTTTTTAAGGGAGCGGAAAACCAAACGCCGTCAAATTGCAATCGCGTGTAGACCGATTATAGAATGCGTTTTAAATCCGTTCTTTTCATTTTTACAATTCCAAAGACTTGGAGGTCAGGTTGGTTTCCCCTTTCAGCCTATTAGCTTTTGTTTTGTTCGCAAGCCCAATACATCTCGGAGCGCTGTGTAAACAGCGCAGGGGCGCCTGGCAGTTTGGGCAGTTACATTTTTTTCGCAAGATGCACTTTGAGGCTGTTCTGCCTAGTTCCAAACGCCAGTTCATGGGAAATTCCGCTCCGGTTTTGTGCATGGAGCTGTTTTTTGTTTGTGTTGCCTCGCATTCCTTGTGTGCTATTTGACCCCCAGGTTCCGTCGGATTGGTTTCAATTTGCCCAGTCTGTTTCAGATGTGTGTTGCTTAAGATCTCCATTATCATGTCAAGGGGGTCGGAGAGGGGTGGAGGGGCGGTCGGGGGGAGGGGGGGCGTAAAGGTGGGAGGGGGGCTGAGGCAGGGCAGGGGGGCGGATCTTTACGGTCTATCAGAAAATGTTCGCGTGTTTGTCTGCAGATCATTGCTCTCTCATATCTACACTAATACATTAATTGTTAAACGCCAAGTAACCCCTTTTTGGTTTGGACTATAAAGTGACGATTTAGAGTACAGTTAGTGAGACATGGCATAGGTGTGGAGGGACGCACAGCTTGTAGATGTCTGATTATTTGCTCACCCACTGACTGCCAATGGCCATGCTAATCCTTATGGCCCTTTCGACCCAGTTTCTACACCTGCCCAACAAAAACACCTCATGGGAACCCTTTGCGCTCTTTACTCGATCCTTACCATAAAGCTTTGTGCTTGAGGTGCCTGCCTGCCAGTGTTTTTTCAAAGCAGTCTTCTGAGAGTAAAATATTTGTTTTGAGTTGTAAATTTGCTACTGTTGTGATAAAAATGGGTTAACCAGGTCTGCCTTTAGCCACTCGATTTGGCACTGTCCACTTCACTGAAGTCCTGTTAAAACAATAACTGACCAATCCAACGGGTTTGGCTTGTGTTACAGGTATTAAGCATTTGCAGCCACTGCTATTAGATGCTTAGGTACCTGCACCATTTTGCACCTGTTACCATCAATGGCCAGTTAATATCACTACTGCAGTTGCCTGTCAAGTGCCTTTCCCATGCCTAGACAAAAACCCAAACTGTAGGCATTACCAATCCTTGTTTGATGTGGAGCTCATTGGGTCCCTTTGCTCATGTTTTCTATGGTGCCCAACTGCAGGGAAGTAGTGAAGTTTACAGCCAGTGGTTCAAAGAGGCCTACACACAAGATTATTACTCCAGTATGGGAAAGCCACAAACGCTTAGCGAGTGGTTCCGGGCAAGCCACAGAGCATTACTTTGCATTAGCAAGCATGGCTGGGAAGTCCCAGAGGAGCACAGAAGGGTTCTGGTGAAGCCACAGAGCATTACTTTGCATTAGCAAGCATGGCTGGTAAGTCCCAGAGGAGCACAGAAGGGTTCTGGTGAAGCCACAGAGCATTACAGCAAGCATTGCCAACGAAGCCACAGAGAAGCGCTGCGCATGGTTCTGGCAAAGCCACATAGCAGCAAGCATCGCTGGAGAAGCCGCAGAGAAAGGCACCAACTCACAGGTGCATCAATTGGGTATGGTGAAGCCACAGAGGGCATTAGAGCAGGCATTGCTGTGGAAGCCACAGAGAAGCACAGCAACTGTCCAGGTGAAGTACAGAGCGTTAAAGCAAGCTTTTCCCAGGAAGCCACTGAGCAGCACTGGGAGAGCTTCAAGGAGCGCACACAGAAGCACATAGAAGTTTTGGAGACGTACATCAGCAGTTCCACGGTAGCTACAATGAACAATGCCTTTCTGTGGTGCTTTAGTGTAGACTGGCAGAGTGCTAAAAGAAACTGGGCTTTGGACCTACAGATGCCCTTCCTTTCTCCCCGCATCCATTTATTATGACCCCAGGGGTATGCAGGATTATGTCGAGAAACTCAGCTTGCTCATCAATTTTGGGTATTGTATTGCACAACGAGGATCACATCATTCTACTACTTTCGGGAACTAAGTGCAACAACCTGACCAGTCCTCCACACGACTCTTTATAGGTCACTAATCAGCTGACCGATTTAAAACGCTAAAACATTCTGGAAACTCTCAGTGGGCCTTTCGGCTGAAGAATTGCCCTGCCCCCCTCCTTTGCAGAGACAATACAGCCCATCATTCACGTTTAGTCCTCCAAGTTCCCTTCTGGTGAACGTGTCGCATGACCAGTCCTGTCAGAGTGCTTCCTGCTGTGGACCCACCCCTCCTATCATCCTCCCCTCTCTGAGCGATCGTGTTCCTGTACAGGACGCAACTGTTGAGAATTCCAGCAAGACGGCACTTATGTCTTTTTGTTCTGCACATGCTAAAGAGTTTGTTAAAAAGCAATCCTATCCCTAGGCCAAGTTTGATCGTGTTGAGCAACAAAAGTCGACTAAACGAAAACCACTAGAGGGGAAAGATTTGATGATGTGGTGCAGCATGGGTGATTTGTTGTGTTGGTCACCCACCACATGGTCGAAGTACCAGAGTCAAAAGAGGCAAATGGGAAGATGCAATGAATGGGGCTATCCCAACATTAGCAGAAAATTAATGTTTGGCGTGGATTAATCTTGTGGGGACAACATGGGCAGTAAGGGCAAAGAAAGGGAAGGCTTCCTTTTGGAAAGTGCCTTGCTTTGTAAAGCACAGTAAAAACACTGCCCTGTGTCATACATTGTAAGCAAGCCCTTAAATATTTTGTTTGGTTTCAGTTTTAGCAGTGTAATATTCCCCTCAGGCCTGCTCTATTGGGTACATTTCAACAGCAAAAGGGCCACTCTAGCAACTCAGCAGGTTTTATGGCAGAAGTGGTTTCAACTGCATCTTTTGTGGTCCCAAATCTTGAGTCTCCACATCTGGCAGATTGGGTTGGTCAGAGGTCACAAGAAGTACTTCAGGTTCTAATTCTTGTGACCTCCGATATGGCTATATTAAAGGCTTCTACCTATTCAGGTACCTTACTGGAAGGTGTTTACTTACATGTAGTAAGACCGGTGAAGGGAGAGCTCACTCAGCCTCTCGCTCTCCGACAATATTATTCACAACACAGCCAATAACAGTACGCCCCAAGCCCTCACCCTCTGAGTCATGTTCTGTTTTTTTTTTCTCTTTGTCCCTGACACTAGCCATATGGACACGGTCTTGCTTTCGGTCCATCTCTGTGTCCTTTCTACTGGTGTTCATTCTCTCCATCAGTTCAAAATGTCCAACATTCATTCATTCATAGAAATCCGAGCTTCACCTTCTAAAAGACTTGGGTCGCCTGGATCCACCCTCTGTAGTAACATTAGCCACCTCCCCAAAGCCGCCCTCATCGTCATTGCATTTAGTCATCTACCTGTAAGAACCTCGCCCCTTCTTCCATCCACATATGTCCTGTTCATTATTTGATCACAATTTCTTGTTTCACTCTTAACCTCCTTTACCAACTGGTCACGTGCCAATTGTTCACCGTTAGAAAACATGTTGTAAAGTACTTTGCCTGCTGCACTGCCCTGTCTATTGTGTAACCCGTTTTATGATGGAATCACATCATTTTAAAATGCAAATATTTAAATAACATTCAAAAGATTTTATATTGCCCACTAAATTAATTTGTGACTGTGGTATCTTTGTGTTAGAGATGCATTGATTTTTAATGCTGAGGGGCAAACAGTTCAACCTTTGTTGAGGGCTTCAAGGACCAGAATAAAAAAGTGCCTTTATCGTGTGGTGTAAATTGTGTAAAGTACCCTATTGAACGGTCCTCCAGTGATTGGCATCTTGAACAAGCTTCTTTTTAGGCCTTCGAACGATCCGATTGGTCTTTAGTCTCCATTGACTGCCCAATTTTACTTATTTTGGTTCCATTGTTTAACACATTACTGGCAAATTGATGGGCGTGAAGAGGTCGGTGCTTTAGAGGTTGACCAACTTCCTATGGTTTGAAGCAGGCCTAGTAGGCTTTAAGAAAAAACTGAATGGAAAATTGGGGCATCCTGTGGGCATATACCTTGCACCCCTCTACCACATGGGCAGTGCTGTTGGGCACCTCAAGTGCTATAGGACAAAGCTGAGAACAGAAGCACTTCTCCGCCAAAGAAGTAGAGTATAACGGATAAACCACAGCTAAGATTTTGTCCCCTCCTCCACCAACATGACCACATCGATTTATTTATTTATTTTCCCCCATTAATCCCATTCCTTGGGCTACCAGTTCATTTGTAGCCTGCTGACAGGTCCATTGTTCTCCTTCTATATGTGCAGGAAATGATTTAGGCGTGTACACAAAAATGGCCTCCACGGCTGCAGTGGTGTAAGCGCGTGTGCAGATTACATAGGTGGAAGATGTAGAATTTCTTGGAGGGCATGTAAAGCCAAACCGCTGTTCATCCACAGGTCAGCGACGACGGATGGAGTGTAAACGGTGTGATTTAATTGTATTGCTTTGGCCCTTATACCACCACAAAATTAATTGAAATGACTTTAAATAAATGGGTACAGCTGACACTAAAAAGTGAATCACTTTTATAAATCTACTAGTACTTCCAAATGCTATCTGATGAGCCTAGCTACCTGTAGTTGTGAGCGGGCAGATCGACCTCCATCCAGGCTGGCTCTTAGGGTTGCTACGGAGGCTCTCAACAATGCCATTTTCGATTATGTTTGGGTGACATCAAAACCTGTACATTTTGAGCCGTTCAGGTCATAACTCTTTGAATCGGGGAAATGAGCAATAAACCGGTTTCAATGTTCCGGTTCATTTCATATAGGGGATTATATTGTAGAGGTCGGCTGTTTGCTGCTTTCAGTTGATTTTATTTCCTTAAATCAATAGAGCTGCCAGGATTGCTGCTTGCTTCGATCAGTGGTTTCCGACAAGTTTGAGTAACCACTGGATGTGAAGAGCCTTGTTTTTACACTTCACCTTTGCAGACAAAATTGCGGCTATCCACTTCATGGTCCTGGGTATTGACTAGAGGGTCTACTTGGTTATGTCCCAATAATTGTTGTGTCCAAATTGGAAATGCTAGCAATTGTGTCCGTTTTCTGCAGTATTGGGCTGTCTTGCGGTATGAATTCGTTTTTTACGTTTAATCAATGTATAGGGCTGACGTTCCGATTGGCTGAACGTTAGCGTTTGGTCCACTTGGCTCTGAACGACAGTAACCATGCTACACCATCCCCGATTGGAAAGGACAAAGGTACTTAATATGCGGAAACAAATGGCACTGCTGCCAGCTTCAAACTGCTTTCCGTGTGGCATCTCAATACGCAACCACTGAGGTATGGAGCAGAAGTGAACTATGGGACTGATGGGAGCACCAATGCTCTCGCCAACAAAACAAGTACTAAAGGCTGATGGGAGGACCGAAATCTCTGCTTGTAACCCTTTCTCATGAGTGATTGGAAGCATAATGTATGTTTGATGTAGTGTCTACGCTGGGGATCCCTGGATGAGGAAATGCAAAGCTAAACTGAAATAATACCTGTGGTCATTGAAGCACAGAGGGAGATGCGATGCAGTAAAGGTACAATATTAACCACTGCAGCAGAGACACTCGGCTCAGAAAGCCACATAGTTGCATCAAAACAAGGTTCAGACCGGGAAAGAGGAAACCCAACTGGGAAAGCAAATGGTTTGGCCACTATTTAGGGGGGGGGGGTTGGTGAATTAGTAGGTACAGAGCACAGGAAAGTTGACTTTGCAAAACAGTGCCAGAAACCTGTGAAAGGAAGGTGCATTATCGAAGTTAGTCACAGCAAACTGGCAGTCAATGTTCTGTAGGTCTGTTTGCCAACAGCCTGTTAAAACGGATCTGGTTGCTGGAACAGTCCCAGCTAAGGTCGGAAGTTCCGAGTCTTCCCAAATGTGGAACTGGCCACATCTCTCACTGGGAGGCGAGTTCTGGCCGACTTGCATGGAACTCGGCTGTATTATCTTTAATCATCTTGGCATTTCTGATTTGTGGATTGGCTTTTGCTTTCTTCTTGGAAAGGTTACACCGGCATCTTGATCGGGGTCACCTCAGATGGGGGGAACGGGGCTTCATGGTCCTTTTGATCTTGGCATATGACGTTTGGGGTTGATAACATACAAAATGAAATCTTGTATGGTGAAGATGCGTCAAACTTCGAAAAATCCGGTGGTGACAGTACCGTCTGTGAAGAGAGGAGGATAAGCACTCTAGGTGACTAATGCAGCACAATGCCTTGCTTCACCTGCTTCTGCTGACCATTGTTGCACCTTCTAGGGTGTTTGTGATGGCCGGTCACCTTGAACTAACTTCATGCTGAGTAAGTGTGGATTGAAAAGGAAGATCCTGCTTTCTCTGCTCTTGTCGTCCCTTCTTCGTACTGACAGACAACCCCCCCCCCCCCACCCCTCCCATGCTGACGCGTCTCCTGTTCAAGTTCTTTCCCGCATCTGCAGCTCTCAGTTTACATTTTCTGACTGCAGCATTTCCTGATATCCCATCCACACTTGGCATGCTTTAACAAACCCTTCAATCAGCTCGTTTTACTTCACACAGAACGCATGTTGTATGTCGCTGCTTCTTGCAGTTTGTTGTGACGCTGAATGCCACCACCTAATGTTCTGTTGATGGAGAATTGTCAAATGTTCTAGCCTCTGCACGGTCCGAGATTCGAGGAGGCAGAATCAGTTTGCAGTGTGGCGTCTCCACACCTCGTGATTGGAAATGACAAGATACCTTGGTGAGCTGAACGTGTGATGTCTCGCCGAATGTCTCTGGGGATCCGCGTTGCAAACGCTGGCGGCCATCTTGAAGGCTTGTCACGGGAATGCCAGCTGTTGGCAGCAGTGCTGCCTAGATTACCATCGCAGTCCCTGGGCATTATGCCAAGGAAAGTGCCTTCTCTTGAAATGCTGCCCCATAACCCACCGCCCATCGATGTGAGACTCCTGATAGTGATTACTGAACACTGTGGACAGACTAGTGGAGCACTATAGGAATTGAAAACCTCACCAAAAAAAGTATGCTGTTTCCTCAAGACTTGGTTTATCGGGTATAGTTGTGTTAGGCTAATAGTTTTTTGTTAATTGGTTGTAAACCTCCAGTATCCGTGGTGGCGTGATTGCAGACAAATGGAGATTTGTCACACCTAGCCATTGGGAGGGGAGATGAGAATACTAATAAAATAGTTGCATACAAAAGAAAAAGGTCTATAAAATCTTCGACAGTTTTATTGCTGGTGCTACAATTCTGAAATAGCCATTTTTTTTTCTTTATCTGGGAAAGCAGTCATTATTGTGGGATGAACGCAGTAGAAGGCATTGCTGATAGTTTCTCTGTAAATCCTAATGGCAATGTAGAACTACAAGGTTGGACTCCTTCTGACTCGAAGTCTAGCATAGGAAATCTCTTGCTAAGAAGTACACTTCGATCCAAAGCAGCATTTTCATATTTGCCCCATTATCCAGTGCGTTAAATATACAAACATTTAGTGAGGAATTTTATAGGATTTTTAGAAGCTCGTGAACCCCTGATTTCCTTTCAGCTTTTGTTCCTATTCTACTAATCCTAGTGTAGGGTGCCTCTTAGTTCTCACTTAAGCAGGCCACAGGACCACTGGTTGCTGCGTACAGGTCTAGTCTGTGGCTTCCTTCACGACTCCCATGCTACCACCGTTCAGCCATTCTTGCGGGGGAGATTTGCTTCCTCAAACGTTTTCAGTGTTAGAGGCCTCCAGCGCTTCACCCCACATTCATTTGTGATCTACCTCCCTGCATGAGGTAATGTCCAAGTTAAAACTGCATTAATTTATTTAATCAAAGTACGGATAACACTGTGTATAAAATAACTATATATATATATATATATATATATATATATATATATATATATATATATATATATATATATATATATATATATATATATATATATATATATATATATATATATATATATATATATATATATATTCTATCCTGCTTTGTAGATGGAGGATTTCCAGCTCAAAACCTCTGTCTCCAGAACCCTATGCAACGCCCCTCCACAATAGCACTTTCTGTTGGGTTTACTTTCCAAGGGCTGAAAGGGGTGTTGCGCCCCAACCACTGACCTCTTGAACCCCATCACCTCTCTGCGCACATCCTGCTCCACCTAGGGTTGCCAAGATGCATCTACTGCTTCCCCCCCTTCTGTTGCTGACATTTCATTATTTTCATCAGCTTACCTATTTTTAGTTTTTTCCACGTCTGAAGTTCTTCCGCAGGTGATGTGAAAAGACTGAGCCCATTGTTTCATGACGTTATCCCTAAAAGATCACCCATTGCCATGTCAATCCATAAAACTGCCGTATTATACATAGAACTCCCTTGTTCCCTTTTTATAGCAATCCGTTCAATATTTGGCTCCATTTTTGGTGCATTTTGTGCATCCCCCCCCCAAAACAACAATTTTGCCCTCCTGAAGCCGGTTAAGTACTAATTTAAACTGAAAAATGAAGTTGCCCTCTTAAAGACCGGGGCAGATCTCTGTCAGGGTGTTATTGATGAATGAGGTTTGCGGACTCCTTTTCGTGTTGCAGTGTGGTATGTTTGCAGTGGACTGATTTGGGGGAATGCTGCCCAGCTGGTCTTAAGTTCACTGTACATCATCTGCTCTAGTGGAGACACATTCCTGGACTTGGAAGAATGCACATCTCACTGGGAGGAATCGGTACACCCTTCCTTTCAAGGCCTCCTCTGATGCACTGGATTAGACTCTGACATTGCACATATTCGAATCTGACCCAGGCGTCATGAAATACCGTCCGTCAGTGTGGCTAATGAGAGGGAAGATCTGAAAACTGTAGGGTAAACGTGGAATGCAGAAATATTTCACGTCGGCCGAGCAGTTTCTGGGAGTACGACTTGTCTCGCACTACAAGCTAATTTTAGTTCCTGGAAGCACAAAGTGGACATTCAGTATTTTAGAAGCCTCTTTGGGGTCCCTGGAGCAGAGGTGAGCCTGGATTGAGAAAGTCTTGGACATGGTTGCGTGATCTTTTGATGCAGTTAAGAAATCTGTGGTTAGTTCAGGGTTGTTAACGGAAAGCTCACTACCAGCTTTTTATTATCATAGTATGTAGACTTATGTAGCGTGAAGCCAGCCGGATGGCAAGCGTGTTGTGCAATCACAATACATGGTTGCAAAAGTGTGTGTGTGTGTGTGTGTGTGTGTGTACGCACGCCCCTGGGGAGGTTCGGGGCCTAACTTTTGCCTGGTAATTTGTCCTGAGGTGGGAAGTAGGCATGTAAGGCAGTCTAGCTATAAAAAGAACAAAGTCTTTATACCTTATTCAGGCGTGGATCTGATGTGAGCGCTGCCGAGCAGTAAAGGAACCTCGGTTGCTACAGCTTCATAAAGCACTCTCTAGGCATTGGCCATTTTGATTTGGTTATGTCCATGTCACTTCATCTTGCCTTCATGCGTTGGCCCGATACTTTTTCGCGATCGCTCTTCGCCTTCTCGTTTTTGGGGACTTTGTTGGCTGCATGCCCTTCTAATTTTGCTTAGCGATCTCTATTTTTCTCTAACTTTTTTGTTTGCTAATTACATTTGGTTTTTGTAAATGGTGCACTACCATTGTGTGTGTTGTGGGGTTGTAAAATAAAAATGTCTTCCTTGTTAGTTCCTTCCCCACTGAAGGATAAAGGACGGAGTAGGCCCTAGTGGGATTCTAGTTTGTGACCTACCAGGGATGTACGGATTGCTGCTGAGCCTTCTAACCAGCTAATGATCTAGACTACTCTGTCGCTGGTGGCATGCTGTGCCATGCTTCACAGCCTTTTGTTTGTGTCTACAGGTTGGCTTCTGGTATAGGTGCACACTTTTGGCAGTGTTGGTCAATTTACTGTGAGTAAGGCTAACCACAAGTTCAGGCTGCAGATTCTTAACAAATGGCACTCTTTAAAATGTGCACAAATGCTTAGGCCCCTGCTGTCTAAATCTGGACTTCTCCCAATCACTCGGTCTATCGTGTTAGGCCTGTCTCGGAATGAAGTATTGAGTGTGGTAACTTGTTCAGATCCCCATTTTAGTGCTCTTTTACAGCAGTCGATGCAGACAAAATATCATACTCTTTAAATGTTTGTTTAAAACCCAATTTACTGAATGTGTATCCTTGGCTACTCATTCTATGGCCTATACGATGTTTTAGACTGCAACTCCCATGATGCTTCACTGCTGACTTTACTGGCTAAGCATAATAATTGGTAGTTCACGACCAAAACATCTGGAGGGATTTAAGAGTAACTGAAATCATTGTTAATTTATACCTGAAGGACCAGATTGTGATATTGTATCATTCCTCTGCTGTCATAATTGAACATAAAAATGGGATACTGCGACACTTCACACGCGCGAGTCCTCTTAATACCTAGTTTATATTACCGTGCATTGCATAATGCCTCGTTTATATTACCGCGCATTGCAGTAGACTGTCTCATTGAACTTGGCATGCTCCTGTCCGCGGTTGCCACAGAGTGGATTTTTCTCCTGCTGTCACGGGTTGCCACCTTGTCATTCCTGTTTTTGTCTGGAACTTCAGAAATGTCCTTTTGCTTAACTTCAGAAATGTCCTTTTGCTTACAGGATATAGCCTTCTTTTGACATTACTTGTGTGGGTGTCATTTTCACATGTAACCAATTGTGTCCTAACGCTTTCAATGTGCATAATATGCTTCTGTAGTCTAGTATTAATTTACACTGCACCGGCAACTACAGTAGTAGTCTGACTTGTGTGTGTAAATGGAATATAACATTTTATAGTGCCTGGGTCTGTGGCAGGCAAAGGGAACTTGGAATCAGTAGCATGGGAGAGGGGCTAAAGGAGCTGGTAGCCCAGAGGAAGGATTTAGTTGGATTAGTAAACTAAGGAAATATTTGTTTCTACTTTGTGTGGGATCTAGTCTGTGCTTTATCGAGCGAGAAGGTATTGTGAAGATCTGGGTGACAGTGGTGAGCAAGCAGCTGGCTGTGGTTTAGGCAGATCTAGGTACTTGTAGACAGGGTTGCCATATGCTCTTAGAGCAGGGGAGCCGTTGAATTGTGTTTTTGAACAGACAGGATAAACCTGGCACTGCTGTTACTTAAAACGCCTACGCCAAGTGTTGACTATGCGAGTAGGTGCAAGGGGCAGAAGGTGGACACAGGTGGAAAACAGGCGATGGAGGGTAAAATACACGAACGCCTAACCTGCTGGGCAATTGCTGTACCGATCTCGCCTTTTGGTGAACTGAAGCAAGAATAATGTTCACTTAATCATGATCTACCTTTTGGGATACGTATGCCCCTTTGCCCATATTAGGCAGCCCCCCTGCAAACAGGGAAAATATGGTAATTACATTAGGAAGAGTGATGCCTACTTATCGTACTTAATCCAAGCTGATCGAAGCGTTTTGATAGGAAGCTGCTGTAGTTCTAGTACTCTCAATATAGATGGCCAAAGACGTATCAATTCGACTAATGAATGCCTATTAGTCACGCTAAAATTGCAGCCCTACAGGTTTTGTTAGTCATACTCTGTGGTCAGTCAAACAGTAAATACCTGCAATGCGCCAAACGTATGCAATCCAGGAGTCAAAATCACCGTTCATTAATCATCGCGCACCAGTGTGTTGTCAAACAATAAGCATAGAATGAATTGCTACTGCCAGTTAAGAATCCATGGCAGGGGTGTGTGTACAAGCAGTGCCTCTGCAGATGTTTCACTACAATGCCCAGGATCCGTCACCACCAGGTATTCTGGATGGGAGAGCCGGGCAGGTCCATGGGGAACAATTCAGACCTAGGTTGAGCACGATGCGATAACAAGGACTCGGGTTGTGGTGCGAATTGACAGAGCAAGGCATCGCCACAAAGAAAAGTTCTGGGTGTCTGAGGGAGTTGTGCATTTCCACGCTGTGCCCTGGACACCTAAGGACCCACACACATTCACACAACACACTGACCGATATTTTCAGTTTTTGTTTTTCAAACAAACATGGCTGAATTTCCTGAAATGTAAGGGTATAATGACATTTTTTTATTTTCTTTTTAAAAGGATAATCAAAATTGTTTTTAAATGTTATATATACATAGATATATAAAAATCTCTTCGATAGGTGGGAAGCATTTACCAAGACCTGTACACCCCTTTATTTTTAAAATGTTCTCAACAACGACAGTTTAAAAAAAAAAAAAAAATCCTATTTCGTAAATTGTAGTGAATTCAGGAGTTCATTTGAGAAGCTTTAAATAAAAACACTAGCACTTCTTGAAAGCCGCATTAACTATTAAAACGTGATTCGTATTTGGAAAACCAAAACAAACTACCTACTTAAAACACGGCTCCTGATTGAGTTAGAACATTGGTCCCTGCAGTGCATGGTGGGTACGATTCGAGACCAGAAGGGTAAGAGCAACAAGCATGAAATATTTTCGAACTAATTATTTTTGTTTAGCACAAGTACTGCAAAGTCAGCCTAATTCATTGGTCAAATCACCCAGGTCCCAAAGAACCCGTCAGACCAGATGTCAACGGGGCTTCTGCACCGTTATCAGACGACATGGCAAAAATACAATGTTCTAATGGGACTCTGGAGGCCGGAACATTTTGCATGCCCGGTTTATACAAATGAAGAGGCGTTGATCGCAATGGACAGTGTGCTGTGGACAAGGGGGACAGAGATCTTTGGAAAACCAGAGCTGCCGAGGTAGCGAAAGCATACAGGGGACAGGGATAATGCCGTGGTTGTGAAAGGAAGCGCCCCCAATTCAGCACGATCCTCCCCGCAATGAGAGACAATAAGGGACTCTCCCGTAGTGGGAATAAGACCAAGACAGAGTGCGGGTGAGCGTAAGTGGGAGTTTATCCAAGGATAAGGCATGCAAAGAACTCTGCAACCTACGAGAGCGCTCTGCCTGACAATAGCAAAGACAGGCGTATTTCTAATACAAAAAACGTCATCAACACCTAAACACTATAGGGGGCACAAGTCAATTGGGATTGGGTGGTGTCGACTAACTATAGGTGTTGCTGGCGCGGGGTTGGTCTTGGCGGGACGACGTCACTGGTCAGCCTCGTGGGTTGGGTTGGGCCTGGCAGGCCGGCTTGAGGTCATCCATGCGGTGTTGATGTGCTGGGGCAGCCTGTGACAATAACGAATACCTTTCCTGTCTCATTTGCCCTAGGCCATGCACACTACAGTTATTCAGAAAATGACATTTACGTTCATTAATAAATCGCTTCACCAGCTTATCTTATAAAATAAACACAACACATGAGGAATGCACCTCGTGAGAGGTCTGGTGGTTGTCGGTTGGGGTGAGATTTACCTGTGTCTTATTGACCGGTATTTTAGGTCACGGGACGGGGCTCTGGGACCTGGGCCGAGTGATACATGTCTGTCTGCTGCGTTAGAAGTTATTATATAGATGGGTCTCTGTGTCTTGTCCCAATGATGGGGGTCGTCCTTACACGGGGTCAGGATTCTTGGGGGGGTTCGTGGGGATTTATGAGAGGGTGCTGTTCATCCGTGGGTTTATTACCGTGCTGTAAATAACACAGGTGGCGGGCTGTGGCCTTGGTTGCGGCGCCGGGGCCTCTGACTCTCTGAAGTAACGCCAGCTTGGTTGGGGGAGGTGAGGGAGCGCAGCACAAGTCTTAGCTTTTTTATCTGGCAGGCTTGGTGGGGTGGGAGAGGGAATGACCTTGCATATACTCACAAAGGTATTTTCCTCGTGCGTTGCTGATCAGTGAATGCAGAAGTTTTATACTGTTCTGCCTTATTTTAACGTTATTCAGACACACATATATATATATATATTTCATTTTCGTTACACATTTCTTTAATACAGTCGGTTCCAGTACCTTTTCATTACCTAACATTATGTTCACTACGTTGTGTGCGTATTGTATGTACATTAGACGTTATACGAGGGATATCTAGGTTATGGCCTACAGAGATTGATGCTCGCCGCTTTGGGTGATTCAAAACATATATGAGTTCAAGTTTCTACATACTATTGAAAAACACTTTTACAAATAGAGGTTACACGTTTGGTCAACATCTTTCTCCGTGGTTATAGCAGCATTAGTCCAGACCTGGAGGGATATCATATAACGTTACATTTTTATGGTTCGTTCACATTTTAAACAGAGGTAGTTCATTAATACCAATACTTGAACTATTTTCTACCTTCTTCAGATAGTGATGCTTCAGCTTTTTTCCCCGTTGCCCCGGCCTTGCGGTCCGGGTCATACGGGGTGCAATATCACATTGTTACTAATATAATGTTGCCGTGTTGGCATCTCGGGTTTAGCTCATCTCCGACTTTCTCATGGGAACGCGCTCGCAGCGGATCTGCCAGGGCTGCTGAGGCGGCAGAGATGCATGAAAGGCCCTCCAAAGGTGGGGGCCTCGTTACAGTGTGCTGAACTCACACCATGTTTGCTGTGCAAGATGGCGTCTAGGCCTAACTTAAGTTTCGGTAAATGCAAAGACAGGGTGCGTGTGGGCAATGTCGTCGGCGGGTGAACCCCCCTCCACCTGGGCCCGGGTGGCATGAGGGTGCTCCCACCGAGCCATGGTCCTCACCTGGGGAGGGAGCTGTAGGTGAGGAGGGCCTCGTGGCCATTCCTCCCCTACATTTCCCCCCTTTCGTTACTTAAAGTAACGAATTTCTTTAGCTCTTCTAATCTTCTACATTCTTGTTCTTCTAACACTGCACCATCCCATGCAGGGGTTCCTTTTATAGGCATCCATGCTCTGCACACCCCCCTTAAGCTCTCACCTCTCCTAGCATACTCGTCTGGTGTACATGTCAAATATATACAGTCGCCGGTCTCTTCCAGATCTACCCAGACCTCCTCATACCATTCCAGTTCTACGTCTCGTGGTTCTTTAATCGTGGTGTGCCATAGCTTATCTACTACGTACTTGTCACGGCACATAGGCACTAACTGGTACCTGGGGGTGTTGTCTGTTCCTGTCTGCACATGTACTTCTTGTGTTGCTTTAATTGTACCACCGGAGTTGCCCATTGTCACCATCATCATTGCACCGTTAGGGACTGCATTAGCACAACATCGGAGGCCCACCTGGCACAGGCAGAACATCACAAGGATGATCACCACTATTGGTATCAGGAACTTCATTGTCACTCCAAGCCATGAGGGAACCCAAGAGAAGATATTGTCGAACCACGAGCTATCCTCAGCTCCACCTTCCATTTTCATCTTCTCGCCCAGGTTATGTACTGCTTCAATAACGTGGGACAGGGACCCATTTTCTGCGTCTTCGGAAGGTACGAACGTGCAGCATGCACTTCCTATTTTTCGGCAAACACCTCCATCGATTGCTGTTAACAGGTCTAGAACATACCTGTTTTGCATGGTCATTAATCGCAGAGCTCGTAGTTCCACCTTTATTATGTTAAACCCTTCTTCAGTGTCATTGGCCAACTGGATCAGTTCCCACCGTGTGATCTGGAGCCATTTTGCATTTGCTCTTGCTTGGACACTTGATACTAGTGAAGCAAAGAATGTTTCCACGGAGCTGAACAGGCGATACTTGTCTGGGATCTGTGCCAATAAATCAGATGATGCTTGTGATATGTAGTTCGAGGCTCGCTTGTTCCTTGAGAGCTCTTCTCCTTTCCCTCCGGAGGACAGGACATAAAGGTGCGCTTGTGTAGTTGGAGACGCTGCATTCTGGTTCAAGCCTTCGTTCATCGTGTTACTTCTGTCAATATGGCTTTCGGGAATCACCATTAGTGTTGAATGCAAAGTGGCCATTGAGCAGCTACCACTCCATGATTGGGGAAGGTGCAGGTACGCCTTGTTCCCGCATACCCAGTAGGTGTCCATTAGTGCTGCTGTTCCTTTTTTCATATCTGGGATGGTGAGAGTTTTGTTACAGTTCTTGTTCGTTCCTATTGCCATTTTTCCTTCTCCCTTGAAACATAGTTTGTTTTGTATTTCACTTTGTAGCTTAAAGGGTTTTTCCATCGCTGTTACCCATGTTAATTTAGGGATGTGTTCTTTCCATATTGGCAAGCACGTTCTTTCCATCCACCGCAACTTTTCCGGTTGAACACCCTTCAGTGCTTCTGCCTTGCACAGCACTTCTTCGTCTTTCCATTTGCTTTCGGAAAACAGTGTCCCTTGTATTGCAAAGAAAGGTTCTTTAAGGCAGATCACTCCAGACGCTTGCGAATAGCACGTTTTGTTGTTCTGTACCATTCTGAAAGAGACATCGTGTGCTTGGAAAGTGTTCTTTATTCTACACAGCGTGAGATGAAGGAGACATTGGGCATCCACAATGGGCAATTCTCGTGGCAACAATACTTTAGGTGTGCCTGATGCATGGGGGATAAGTGAGCAGACATAACAGCTCTCATTGGTTGTTTGTTTAGCTGTTGTGCTCATATCTGCATACCATTTATTTGCTTGGTGAGGGTGTCGTGGGTCTTCCATTTTGTCTAACCCTAGCCCATAATACTCATCATACCCTTTTCCACCAGTCTCTCTTCTCCGCCTACTTTTCTCCCTTCTTCTGTACCTTCTCGTTATAGGAGGTGAAGAACCAGGCCCCCCTTCCTCCCTCCCACCCCCCTTTTCTAATTCTTCATATAGGGACTTGTGTTCTGTCATCATAATCACTTTTCCATCCTCATTAATAAACAAGAGATCGTTGTTTGAAATTGGGGCGGGAGGGATCGTGTGGTTGTTGTATGTTCCAGGTTGGGACATTGTGTCATTATCTACATTTTTGGTTCTCCATTGTGAGAGGACAGCAGTGGGTGGTGTAGTATAGTATCCCCACACAAAGTGTGATCCATCCCAGATCAAGAAATCACCTTCTTTGATACCTACAGTCGGAATTGTTTTCGTTCCAGGAGCAAGGGTGGTGTTGTTCCCCCCTCCCCCCTCGTTCATCTCGGTAGAGATGAACGCTATAATCCAGTGTAACACCAGACAAAACATTGAGATGAAGAACACGATAGCACACATTGATAAACCACATTCAAATGAATATGTTAATCTAGCCACTAACATTTCTCTAAATCTAACATATCTATTAGTTGCAGGCTGCCCATTCGATGCCATGATAAATCCTGTTTGAGACACAAAAGTTCATTAAATACAAACAGGTAAGCATTTCCACATTGTAACGTTTCGGTGATAAAATATAGGGTTGGGTGAGGAAGGGGGTTTGTTGACAGACAAGGTAGCTTTCAGTCAATATTATTCGTACCTTACTATATATATATATAAATAATAAAAAACATGACATTTTAAAAACAACAATAATAAAAAACATCTTAAAGAGTACAGGAAGGGAAAAAAGAACCCCACGCAAAACTTTCAAAAATTGTAAAAAGAAAATTTACATATACATGTGTACATGTTTTAGTCCAGGACATTTGTTGCGCGCTAATTGTGTTCACTGTTCATCTCATGAAGCACACAAAATTCCAATCATTCATTCCGCACAACTTCATCGTCCGCTGTTGCCTGTGCCTCATCCTGCACCTCACTCTCCGCAGCGCTGTAAGCTTTACGTACATCTGTCAAATGCACCCAATATCGCAGGCCCTTAACCTTTACTGCTGTAGGCGTGCAAAACACTACCTCATAGGGGCCATGGAAGCGTGGTGCGTTCCACCTCCGCACAAAACTTCTAACATATATAAGGTCACCAGGCATTAGCTGTAGTGGTTTTTCAGGCAAACCGTTTGGTTCAGTCGCGTTCCCCTCCTCTCTTGTCGAGGGGGGGGGCTAGTTGCTTTGAAATTACGCGCGCTGCCCGTGTCAATTTTCGCAGGTATTCTGTGAACTCCTCCCCCAATATAGCTGCGCTTCTGTGTGCATCAGAACGCTCACGGAGAGGCGAATGCGCTGTGTGCATTCTTCTTCCCGTGACGATCTCGTGCGGGGACAAATGGTGATCCTTACTTGGCTGGTTTCGTAGTTCAAACAAGGCCAAAGGCAGGCAGTACATCCAAGTCTTTTTAAGGGAAAAACAAAGTTTTGATAATCTGCTTTTTAACAGGCCGTTTATCTTTTCTACGACGCCATTACTTTGAGGATGATAAATCGAACATAATTTGTGCTTTATTCCCAATAATGTAGTCACTTCTTTAAAGAGTTCATTAACAAAATGCGTCCCGTTATCTGAGCGAATAACGTCGCAAATTCCCCAGCGCGGAAACACTTCCCGCACTAGGAACTTCGCGGCGCCCTTCGCGTCAGGGCGGGCACAAGGGCCTGCCTCCACCCACCTCGAAAATGGACATACAACCACAATCATGTATCGAGCCCCGTTACACCTTTCTCCCATGTCTACATAATCAATGTGGAGCTCTCTGAATGGGCCACTTGGTTTTGGTATCGTACCCCTTAGTGTACGCAATGTCATACCTGAGTTGTAAATTTGACATGTCGTGCATTCTAGAGCTAACCTTGTGACGTGTTCCTGGAGGCAAGGTGTAAACCAATCTTCTTGTATCTCTGCCATTATGTGTTTCTTTGTGTTGTGTGCAGGAAAGTGTAGTTGTTGAAATGCTATTTCTAACAGCGTGATTGGCATTACCACTTTTCCTGAACTCTCTTGTCGCCACAATAAATCAGTCGGTGATTTGCTGCATCCTCTCTTAGTCCACAGCAATTTTTCCTCTGCACTAGCTCCCTCTTGCAGCTCTATTATCTCCTGTGTGGACATCATGTTGTATCCTGTGGGGACTTCTTGGCTTGCTGTGTGGTGCAACATGTACTCTCCTATTTCACCTTTTTGTAGATATGAAGCTGCTTTGGCAGCGGCGTCTGCTGCCGCGTTCCCCAAAGATATAAAATCTGTATTTGCGGTATGAGCTTGACATTTTACGATGGCCACTGCCGTGGGGTCTTGCAGGGCCTCAATCAGTTCTTTCAATAATTCTGCGTGCTGGACTGGCGTTCCGTCTGCTCGCCGAAACCCTCTCCGCCCCCACCGGGCCAACCCGCCGTGAACTGTTGTTGTCATGTATGCTGAGTCTGTATATATGGTCACTGCGCACCCCTTGGCGGCATGCAATGCTTCTATTAGCGCTATTAGTTCTGCTGCTTGCGCTGAATAGTGTGATGGGAGGCGGTGTTGTACTAGTATCTCATATTCATCTTCCTCTAATCGTACCACTGCCATACCCACATGCTTTTCTCCTGTCTCCATGTCGATTGATGCTGACCCGTCCACAAAATACACCTCACCCTCGGTCAGGGCATTTTCAAAAATCACTGTATCCTTACTTTCGTCACCTGTGTACGTGGCGCAGTTGTGGTTTTGCATGTCCTCTATGGTGCATGCCTCTGTGATGAATGTGGCTGGGTTCACTGTTTTACATCTTACTATATGGATGTTAGCGCTGGACAGTATTATCTCATATGCTGTGGCGCGTTGTGTTGTCAATGTGCTCTTTGTTCGCTCTAATATTGCAAAAAGTGAGTGTTCCACAAACAGTGTCACCGGGCAGCCCATTACTATCGTGGCACTTTTTTCAATTGCGAACGCGGCTGCAGCTAGGGATTGCTCGCAGGCGAAATGACCTTGCATTACTGCGTCTAGGGTGCCGCTGTAGTAAGCTAGTGGTTTGTGCCCTAAGGATGTTTTCTGTGTCAGTACTGCTGTCATCAATGTTCCTTTGCAGTGTGAAAATAAGAAGAATTCGCGCCCATAATCTGGGTTTGCTAGTACTGGAGCGCTTGATATCAGCTCTTTTAGTGAGTTAAATGCTGTGTTCATCACCTCTGTCCATTCTATGTGTTTGTGTTCTTGTTGTGCTTCTTTCAGTGCCTGTAGCAGGGGCCTTGTGTACGCCGCATAGTCCAATATCCATGCTCGGCAGTAGTTACACATACCCAGAAATTTCTGCATCTCTTTTACTGTTTTGGGCTCCCCAATTGTTCTAATCGCCTGTGCCCTGTCTGGTATAATTCGCTTGCCATCCTTTGATATCAACTGACCCAAGTATAGGACCTCCGTCAGACAGTATTGTAACTTCCCCTTGTCCACCTTGTACCCCTTATTTGCCAATAATGTCAAGAGTGTTATCGAGTCCTGTCTGCATTCTTCCTCAGCCTGTGCACAAACCAATAAATCATCAACGTACTGAATCACTGTGCTTTCTACAGACAAATTCCCCAGATCTTCATGTAGTATCCTGTTAAATATGCTTGGGCTCTCGCAATATCCTTGTGGTAGTCTGCAGTGTTCGAACCTCCTTCCTCCCAATGTAAATGCTGTCAAGTACCTGCTCTCTTCTGCCAAGGGAATCGAAAAGAATGCATTTTTTAAGTCAATTACTGTGAAGTGTGATGCTATTTTTGGAATGTTGCACAGTATTGTCGCCGGGTTCGGGACTAAAGGGAACTCCTTCATTACCACATCGTTCAATGGGCGTAAATCTTGTATCATCCTCCATGAACCCCCCTTCGCTTTTTTGATTGGGTAAATGCATGTGTTGCATGGGGAGTTTGAGGGCACTATTATACCCTGTGCTAGCAGTGCTTCTATTGTCTCTCTGATCCCTTCTTCTGCTTCTCGCGACAGTGGATATTGTTTCACCCGGGGTAGTATTGCTCCTTGTTTTACTTTTATCACCACAGGCTGAACTTCATGTAGCAACCCTACATCGTGGGGGCCATTAGTCCATAAGTTAGCGGGTACTGAACTCATGTCTTCATCAAAAAATGTATGCGGTGCTCCTACTACCGCCATTAGTTCAACTTTAGTTTGTCTGGCTGTAACTACGATGTCGCAGGGCATTGCCAGTTCCATCACTACTTCACCATCTCCCTCAGTGTCAGAAAATAGCTCCTCGTCCGAGAGCTCTCTCAGGGGGATATTTGCATTTGTACACAATACTGTCCGCCACTCACACCCTTCCATGTCAATACCAATCACGCATATTCTGTTTGCTGATACATGTATTGCATGCAAATCCAATGATAGTACTTCCCCAAGAGCAGTGTCAGGGCTTGCTATGGGACGAAAAAGGAATTCTGCTGGTATTCTCCACTCCACCCTTTTTAGTTCTGGTACTATGAGAGCCAATGTTCTCATGCCTTCAACAAACATCTCCTCATTTCTTGGTACCCCTCTGATCTCTTTTATTATTGTGTGGCCGTGTATTACTGCTAATATACGGAGGGGGCATATGCCTGGCGTTGAACATACGATGCCGCTCCCTGTGAATGATATGGTCATGTTTAGTTTGCTCAAGAGATCTCTCCCCAGTAAGTTGATGGGAGAGTTTTCATAGTACAGTAAGGGTGCTTTCACTGTTTTACCCCCCACTGTCACATCCAATACCTCTGTGTAAGGAACTTCAATTACAGCCCCAGAGAACCCCTGCGTCTCTAACGTTCTATTAGATAACGGGAACCGGCCCTCTCTAATGCATGATTTCTCCGCTCCCGAATCCACCATGAATATGAATTGCTTGTCTCCTATCTGCGCTCCTATCAATGGTTCCTCTGATGCATTGTGGGTCGTAGACAGTACTGGACACGCAAGTGCTCTCTGTGGGCTGTCCTATGCGGGGTGTCTCATTGCCCCCCCTTGATCGAAAATGTTCCCTGAAACTACTGACACTCCACTGTAAGGTGCGGGGGCTGGTGCCCCATTAGCTCCTGTGGCGAAAGTATTACCAGGCGTGTAGTGCACATTGTCATTATTCTGTGGGCTGGTTTGTGTTCGGTATTGATGTCCGTGTAGTTGTGCGTTACTCCTTTGTACTACATTGTCTGGTTGCTGGTATTGTCCCATGGGGAGGCCGTAGGGGCTTCCTGGATGGGGGTGTCCGTACTGTTCTATCTCTTGGAAACCGTTGTTTTGTCTGCTCCTACATTCCCTTGAGTAATGCCCCCATCTCCCACAATTCCAACAGCTCCCCTGTGGACCTCTGGGACCCTGCCACCCATTTCCTCCCATTCCTCCATACCCTTGTCCTCCTCTTCGCCCCCTGTACCCACCTCTTCCTCCTCTTGGGGCCCACTCTTGCCACGTTGGACCTCCGTTCTGCTCCTGCTCTGTCCACTGTCGTTGCCCTTGTCCTGCCCAATTCGCTGCTATTCTTCCTTGTATTGCTATTTGCCCCTCCTCTCCTTCCTCTCCCTCCCGTATGAGTGGGAGTCCCGCTACCGCTGCTGCGACCTTCACCAATTTTGATTGCACCAACTTCGCCTCGTCCGCCAACCTTTTCTGTGCTACTTCCCTCTCTCTTTCTTTGATCCGTTTACAATGGTGTACTATTATGCTTTGGATCTCCGGCCAGCCTTTTGCCTCAACGCCTGCTATTTTATCTAGTGCCTTTTGCACTTCCTTTGGGAGCCCTCTTTTAATGATGAAGTAAAATAGAGACGTGGATTGGTGCCAGGGCGTACCCGTTTCCGCTCTCCACATCTCCTGCACCCGGAGAATGTAATCCATAGCGTCCTCCCCATCATTCATGGTACATTGCATTACTGACTGCAGATCAGGGGTATCTGGGAAGGTTTCCCGCAGTGCGTCCCACACCCTTGCTCGCACGGTGTTAAAAGAAGCCCCATCATGGCGATCACACTCCAAAGTTACAGCTGGAAAACCCGCTTTAGCCCACACTCTGTCTGCCTGATCCCCTACTGCGGACACTAGTAGGCTTTTCACATCGCCTACTGCCAGCGGTATACCCGCGGTATGTTTCTCAAATGCATATATCCACTTGCTTGCCCCTCCTGACAGCTGTGGTAGTAATTTCATTAAGTTAGCCTTGTCCATCTGAGCCCACGGTATATAGTTCGGCCTCCCACCTCCCCTGTGGAGTAATGGTAGTTGTAATTTCCCTTTTGCCGTTGCAGCTTCCTTTTCCTTAGTCACTGCTGACTCTAATGACGCCATCTTCCCCACCCTATTTCTTAGTCGTCCTATCCATTCATCCTCTATAGTCCCCAGTGAACATGCCCCATCTAGCTCCTCGCCTTCTCCTCCTACTGCCATGCTCAATCTATCACTCTCATCCCCCCCTCCTCTGACATCACATAACAAATCCTCTCTGATCCCTCTCTCTCGCGAGACATCACCAATGCTTCCTTCTGCTGTCCCTACTTCTATTATCCTGGTCGGTTCTTCCTCAATTCTGAACAGTATTTCCCCCTTTTTCCATCCTTCCTCAATTTGTCTACTTTCGCTCGACGCTCTAGACGTGCGTCCAGATTGTGTGGGGGCGCACGCTGTGCGTTCACATATGTCTTTTATTCTTGAGAGCTCATCTCGTGCCACTGTAAGCCTCGACTCTAAGTCACTCGTTAACTTCTCTATGTCCACTCTCTGTGTGCCTCCCTGGGTGCGCTCTCTGGTGTTTTCGTATGGTGGGGGTGCAGTTGGTCTTTGTGGCGTGCTGGTTGAAGGGGGAGGCACATAAATCGGGTCGCTATATCCTGCTGCAGGGGCTGGTTTAGGTAATATTGGGTACAACATAACCACTTCCGCAGGCTGTTCTGTACTTAACTGTTCCTTTTCCTCTCGCGGGATCATTAGTGGATTGTCTGTGGTGGAGGGTAAATCAATATTTGGAGCTGGAGCTTTGGGTGGGGGTACTTCCTCAAACAATCTCCAAAGATCTAATATCTCCTTCCTGTTCTGCCATTGTTTTCCCTTATACTTGAGGCGAATACATGTACATACCATATCAAGAACGCTTTTGTCAAAAGACCCTCCTTCTGGCCAAATCTGGGGCAACCCCTCCCCTTTCAATTCTGTTAACCATTGATCATGATATTTATTTATGCGTTCAGCATATCCCGGCAAGCTCTTGCAAATGTGTGACAAGGGAGTTTCAGCCCCCATCCTTTAAATCGCTAGCGCTACCACGTTCGCTTTCGTTACCTTTTATTAGCTGTAAATATGCGTATGTATTCCTTTATGGCACAGACAAGAGCGGACCTCTTAAAATTATCACCCACCGTTATTCACTGCACAAATCTCTTCTCACTCACCATATCTCATCTCCTTCCCATTCCCAGGCACTCTTATGTGATCTCACTTGTAATTGATCAAGTACTGGTTATGGCCACACTCTCTGACACCACCTCGCGGCCACCCGTTCGTCTCTCACACTCGTACGGTGCGCGCACCCTTCACAATGCTTTCCACTCACACTCTTTGTCTTTCTCCTCCCTTTCCTCCCTAACCAGCTGTCCCTGTTTTCCTGCTAAGGTTACTGTGTTCACGTCTGTACGTGCCACTACTGAGTCCCCGCTTTTTAAGATGTTCTAACTTCTTTATACCCTTCTCATTTTCGCCCCCTACCCCGTGGAAATGGAAAAAGAAGAAATAGAGAGAGAGAGCACAATCACTAAAAAATATTCCCGGTGTCTCCTTTTGCTAGACACCAATAACTTATTTCTCACTTCTTCATATATTCCCAGTACTAGTCTAGATAGCACTATGCGGCGCCGCCTTCCACCCCCTCTCGGAGCTAGGTTTCCGTCACTTCTACCACGTCACTTATTTCTTACTCCTAATGGCCATATGCAAAAGAAAGAATAAAGAAAATTTCAAGACCCGTCTGTAGTAGACCCCCGATATTCTTCTCCTCTACCTGTCCCCGTTCTGTTATTCCCAATTCCCTTTCTTTTCCCCTTGACGATCACTCGCACTCGGTACTCACGTGCCCGTCTTGAACCGATACTCTCCGAAACTGGGTCCGTCCAGGCGGCGTCACCGGTAACTCAACGGTCAGCCCCTGGCTCCGGCGAGCGGCACTCAAAGGGGATTTTTTTCCAATCGGGATCCCGTACCCTTTCTCATTGAGTGCGCACTTCTTATTGTGCCGGTCGCCGTTGGCGGGCGGCCTCCCGGAGACGGCTCACCGTGCGTATCCCTTCTCGACCGGAGATTCTCGTGCCACAAGGGGGTCGTTTAAGAAGGAGTTAGGAAAAATAGTTTGGAGATATCACGCTATCGGGGTCACCACTGAAAGGAAGCGCCCCCAATTCAGCACGATCCTCCCCGCAATGAGAGACAATAAGGGACTCTCCCGTAGTGGGAATAAGACCAAGACAGAGTGCGGGTGAGCGTAAGTGGGAGTTTATCCAAGGATAAGGCATGCAAAGAACTCTGCAACCTACGAGAGCGCTCTGCCTGACAATAGCAAAGACAGGCGTATTTCTAATACAAAAAACGTCATCAACACCTAAACACTATAGGGGGCACAAGTCAATTGGGATTGGGTGGTGTCGACTAACTATAGGTGTTGCTGGCGCGGGGTTGGTCTTGGCGGGACGACGTCACTGGTCAGCCTCGTGGGTTGGGTTGGGCCTGGCAGGCCGGCTTGAGGTCATCCATGCGGTGTTGATGTGCTGGGGCAGCCTGTGACAATAACGAATACCTTTCCTGTCTCATTTGCCCTAGGCCATGCACACTACAGTTATTCAGAAAATGACATTTACGTTCATTAATAAATCGCTTCACCAGCTTATCTTATAAAATAAACACAACACATGAGGAATGCACCTCGTGAGAGGTCTGGTGGTTGTCGGTTGGGGTGAGATTTACCTGTGTCTTATTGACCGGTATTTTAGGTCACGGGACGGGGCTCTGGGACCTGGGCCGAGTGATACATGTCTGTCTGCTGCGTTAGAAGTTATTATATAGATGGGTCTCTGTGTCTTGTCCCAATGATGGGGGTCGTCCTTACACGGGGTCAGGATTCTTGGGGGGGTTCGTGGGGATTTATGAGAGGGTGCTGTTCATCCGTGGGTTTATTACCGTGCTGTAAATAACACAGGTGGCGGGCTGTGGCCTTGGTTGCGGCGCCGGGGCCTCTGACTCTCTGAAGTAACGCCAGCTTGGTTGGGGGAGGTGAGGGAGCGCAGCACAAGTCTTAGCTTTTTTATCTGGCAGGCTTGGTGGGGTGGGAGAGGGAATGACCTTGCATATACTCACAAAGGTATTTTCCTCGTGCGTTGCTGATCAGTGAATGCAGAAGTTTTATACTGTTCTGCCTTATTTTAACGTTATTCAGACACACATATATATATATATATTTCATTTTCGTTACACATTTCTTTAATACAGTCGGTTCCAGTACCTTTTCATTACCTAACATTATGTTCACTACGTTGTGTGCGTATTGTATGTACATTAGACGTTATACGAGGGATATCTAG
The DNA here is from genome assembly GCF_040938575.1 of Ambystoma mexicanum. Classification (NCBI taxonomy): domain Eukaryota; kingdom Metazoa; phylum Chordata; class Amphibia; order Caudata; family Ambystomatidae; genus Ambystoma; species Ambystoma mexicanum. The sequence continues at coordinate 100,978,230 of NC_090938.1, forward strand.
GTTATGGCCTACAGAGATTGATGCTCGCCGCTTTGGGTGATTCAAAACATATGAGTTCAAGTTTCTACATACTATTGAAAAACACTTTTACAAATAGAGGTTACACGTTTGGTCAACATCTTTCTCCGTGGTTATAGCAGCATTAGTCCAGACCTGGAGGGATATCATATAACGTTACATTTTTATGGTTCGTTCACATTTTAAACAGAGGTAGTTCATTAATACCAATACTTGAACTATTTTCTACCTTCTTCAGATAGTGATGCTTCAGCTTTTTTCCCCGTTGCCCCGGCCTTGCGGTCCGGGTCATACGGGGTGCAATATCACATTGTTACTAATATAATGTTGCCGTGTTGGCATCTCGGGTTTAGCTCATCTCCGACTTTCTCATGGGAACGCGCTCGCAGCGGATCTGCCAGGGCTGCTGAGGCGGCAGAGATGCATGAAAGGCCCTCCAAAGGTGGGGGCCTCGTTACAGTGTGCTGAACTCACACCATGTTTGCTGTGCAAGATGGCGTCTAGGCCTAACTTAAGTTTCGGTAAATGCAAAGACAGGGTGCGTGTGGGCAATGTCGTCGGCGGGTGAACCCCCCTCCACCTGGGCCCGGGTGGCATGAGGGTGCTCCCACCGAGCCATGGTCCTCACCTGGGGAGGGAGCTGTAGGTGAGGAGGGCCTCGTGGCCATTCCTCCCCTACATTTGCGAGACACCCACATGTGATGCAAACACTATGCCTAAGAGCTACTGCGGAGCTACAGCGCGAGATGACCACGCACATCCAAAGCAGCATCCATATACCCACTTCAGAATGGGAAATCAATTGCCCAAATGCGTGGCCGTGCAAACTCTAGACATTTGGAAGGCAATGGCTTAGTGGGCAGAATTGGCATGTTAGAAACTGACAGACACACGGAAGACTGGTGATGTAGAAACGGGTGAGCGCAAGCAAGATGGCAAAGAAGACTACTTCTAGACTGGCTTATTCATTAACTGCGGTCATTATGAAAATAGAACAAAAACTTGATGCAAGTACAGACCAGGCAAAATCCCCATAAGTCCTTCAGCAGGTGAAAGGTGTGCAATGGGGTTCAAAGATAACCCAAGGAACAGATGGACATTGGAAGCATTGGATCAGGAACTCGGGCCTTAAACGGCCAATGTGACCCCATCCACATAATGCTAGCCATTTCCCATTGCAGAAGGAATGACTGCTGAAATGCAAAGCCATAGACTGGAAGTTACTGTTTGTGCCCCCCACCCTCCACACAAACTCCCAGTAATGTCAAGCTCCCTACGCTTAAACAATATCACCCTCCCCAAGCAATATCTTTTTCTTTCATTAATATATGGTCTGTGAATTTGATTGCAATGAAAAATATGGTGCGTTGAATATTCAGAGGTGAAGATTAGTTCAAAACCTTCCAGCCATCGCCTCTTTTCTGTGTTTCTTTGTCAGCCCCGAGTAGGATGTGCCTGCTGGGCCTAGAGACCTCAGCTACTCCTCACTGATGAGGCCCAACAAGGCCGAACATGTTTGGCGAGGCTGGTTGTCTCGTGCAGAAGGGATGTGACCTAGCAGTTCGGGCTGGGGGATGGACTAACCCTTTTGGGGGTGTCAACAAGCCTGATTTGCGTATGGTCTTTACCCTTTAGTAATGACTTGGCAGGCGAAAAACAATGGTCTGGAGGATTGCCCAGAGCCATGCCAGAGGTTAGGATTAATTCAAAACCACCTAGCCATCACTTTTTTTTTTTTCCTTTTTCTTTTTTTGCATTGAATATTCTGCAATGAAATCGCGGAGTACCGTTTTGTGTGTGAAGAGAGCATAATGTGCACGCCAGGTTAGTGGGGAAACAGCGCCCACCAAACAAGATATGGCCTCGCATTATGAGAGGAAGAGGGGCCCATAATGGAGGCAGGCAACTGGCAGAGGATGAGATATAGGTACAAATATAAGGTAGTTCAGTGGGACAACATTGTTGGATGATCCAGACATTGCTGCTGAGCTGTCCAAATGGGGAAAGGGAAACTTGGCAGCGAGAGAAGAAACGAGCACAGTCGCTTCAATAGCACAATGTCCCAGCTTGAAAAATGATATTGTGGTCCAAAGACAAATAGAAGGAATAAAAATAAAATGACAAAAGACATGAAAATGGTAATGCTAGCTCAAAAAACGTGTACCAGCTAGGAGTTTACCAACTGGAATACTGCAGATTGTCACCCTGAGCCTAATGCTGAGATACATGCTGGTAAGAATTCCGGACGCCGGAACAAAGTGCGTATTCCATCCAAGGTGCACCGCAGGGGTGTCCGGTTCCAGGCCTTGAGGACTGCAATCCTGATGGGTTTCAAGACCGCCCTCATTAACATTCATGAGAAATATTACATCCATTTAGAATCTATATATATCTATCTATATATATGATGGGCATCCCGATAATCTGACATGTTTATGGCCCTCGAGGACTGGATTTGGACAATCCTAGTGTACCGGCTCAAACCACCATGAGAAAGGACACAAACTGTAAAAGGGCAGTCAGTTTTACAAGATTAAATCCCCAAGTTGGCAGGAAGTCCCATTAGTAGTACTTGGGTCTGCAACCTGGGGCTCTACTGATGTACGCCTAACATATTTCCCAAATGGTTCCTAAACCAGGTGTTGCTAGCCCCTTCACTATTAGGATTACCCGCACTCCAATGACCAGATCACATGTATAGTGCAGCTTGATGCTTATGGATACATCCATCAACAAGCAAATGCCAACTGAATGGGTTCTCACCGTCTTAACCACTATCATTCATACAAGTTTATCTGTGTGAAAGCGATGCTAGGGGAATATTGTTTGAAGGGTTGCATAGTTTGGGAGCTCCCAAGAGGAAATCGTCAAAGAAATGGTGCATAGGTATTCCATGAAGATAGGCTATGAAAACCAATTCCAGCTTACAGAAGATTGGGACTGTAGAATCGAACCTCATTAGCGCAGCCAGAACAAAGACCATCGTCAAAGACCTCGGCAACAAATCCAATATTAACTCTGTAAAGTTTGCACATCGATGGGCACAACCATCTATCCTATACATCGTGAAATTCAAATTCAACAGACATCCTCAAGGCGCATGGTCTATGGAGGTTTTCTTGACATATCAGGAATCTTTGGGTGCAGATCCATAAGATCAGATAGTGGAGAAACTCTTCAATCTTCATTGAGAGCAGAAGTGTGGAAAGTGCCAACTCCGCTGCGAAATAGTACATTTTGAAAAAAGACCTCACCCACACCCAGGTAAAGGCGCTCGGCTGATCAGATGGCTTGAATAGTGGGTGAGAACGGTATCCGGTTAAATTCTCACATGTTTTCGAAATACTTTTTGTCGAGGAAGAAAAATTTGGGAAAAAAAAATTCCAAATGTGTTTTGTTTTATTTTTGTTTCGTAAGTAAAAAAGTGTCAATTAAAAAAAAACAGGGTATTGGGGGGGAACCCCCTCTTTAAAAAAATAAAAATAAAAAAGTAAAAATTTGACATTTTTGTTCGGCAATTTTGTGTCAACAAAATAGCATTTCGAAAATATGGCGTTCAAAAATGTCACTATAAACCGGTGAGAACAGTGTACCAGCCACGGCTTCCAGCCACCTGAGGCCGTCCCCGCGTGGCGCCATCTTGATTGTTGGTAGGCAACGGGGACCCTCTTCCTGTTGACTCCCTATGGCCCCACCCTCGGAAACAAACCTTACCCTTTCCCCCCAACCCCTACCTCACTTACCTGCTACACCACAGCTTTGTGCTCTGGTACCAGCACTCCTTCCACCCACCACCATAGAAATGGAAAATGGCAGTGGGCATTAAAAATAAATAAATTGGCTGGAGATTGCGTAATAGGCGTGCAACAAACCATTCGGATCCCGAGGTGCAGTGGTTATCGGCCCCCCTCCTCCTTGTTTGAGGGACAGACATGGCCGAAAAGGCGGTTCTCACTCGGGCCTGCCGAGGCTCAGGTTGGCAGGCCGTTATCAGCCTCGTCTTGCCCCTCCCCACCCCCGCCGACGCAGGGGTGACTGCCATATTATACAATCTTCCATTTGTGGCGGCAGATACGTGGGTGAATGTACACAATGCATGGACGGATGTGCCACACATGAGCGAGACTTCTCGCACAGAAATCCACGATTTGCAAAGCCCTAGCACATCCAGTGGGTAAATCCGAACTGGACACCAAGCAGAGTGGCAAACTAACATTTGGCGGTTGTTGGGCTTGCAGAAAAAGAAATACAATGTTCACTAATGGAATGAAAGGCAAAGGTGGCATTAAACCATTCTGCCCAAGTGGTTTGCCTCTGCTTCATCTGAATAATCTACCCAGCTGTACAATCCAGCATGGTCCTAATTACTGATGCAAGCCTTTTGTGGAAATTGGCTGATGGCATGTCTTAGTGTTTCCTTTAGAAGCTAGAGTTCACCACACTGTAGACTACACATTTATTTTACACGACCTGCACAAAGCTTGCCTGTTTGACAAGCAGTTGCAGCCATCAAGTCGTCGAACGTCCTAAAATGCTCGGCATAGGTTGAGATGGAGTTGGCATACCAGTTGTGCAGTGCTGCATTGGGGAGGCTTATTTGGCCGAAATGCCTCGTCAAATGAAGCGCATTCCTCTCTTTATAAAACGAGCCTAAACTACATTGAGGAACTAATGTGCAGTTTCAAGGGACCTTAACCATCCTTTTGAGTTCAGGGAAATCGAAACAAGGCCATGTAGCTCAGCTAAATTATATGGACGTGTCGAGTCCCCTGTGCCTGAGGAACTACTCAGTTTCTCTCAGTAAACTAGTTTTGGTGTTAAACAAGTACATTTTTTTTTAATTCTTCATCTGAAAGCACCATTCTAGATTCCTAAAACTTACTCTTCTGACTTGTTATAATACGAGAAAATGAATGAATTTCGCTGAGATTGACCAGTGGAGTACAATGTGTGTGTCTGTGTTGGACTTGCATGTTGCTGGTTGGGTTGTCTGTTCTACGCACGTACTCTAATCACCACTAAGTTTTGTGGTGTTTATTTAGCTGTGGACTCATTTAAGATTAAACCACAAATGTTTAAAATTAATGGTAATGAATACCTTTTTGAGTCAGAGGTGCCCACATTTTATCACTGTTCTGAAAAAAGGCAGATGGTTTGAAAGGGGTGCTTCGCTTGGGATACTTTTTGTATGCAGGCCAGTTGCAAGCTGCTAGCCATGCATAAAAACTCACTTGCCACCTCAATTTCCCTCCCATGTACACAGCAAATCATTTCTGAGTCGACAAGAGTCAATTCCCACTTACTAAAGGCTAATGGCAAGTGCCCGTTTTCGAGGCCTCTGTAGGCTGACTGGTGGAAAAGGATTCTAAGAAAGGAACCCAGTGGTGGAATTAATGTGTAGTTGCAGTCACCCATATCACTGCTAGATATTAGTCCCGCCTACTATACAGCTAGTCTTGTACAGTAGGGGTGGGCTTTCGTTTTTCCATCAGCTGTGCACTCTTCTCCTGAATGTGCTTCACTCAGCTTTGCTTCTTTCTTTCCTTTTGTCTGTTGCTGGCACTGCTCTGCTTCTTGCGTGTTGGAAATCGGACAGTGGGTAGAGTCTCATCCCAAATTCAGACCACGAGGCCCAGGAACTCCACCTGCCAGAGAAGGGGCAGGTAAGTGACTTTTTCAGGTACCCAAAGTTCTTCCCTAGTGAATGTTATAATGAAAATGTTACAAGTAGTTACAGACCATTTTAACAATCGTTGAAGTTATTTTCTTAAAATTCTATGTCTGTCCCACCCCATATCTGTTTTTGTCCCTCCTCTCTGGTAGTTTGTCATAGCACCTTTAGCAATGTCTCCATGTTTTTCCCAGTCCCCCCACCCCGTTGTCCATTAGGATACCAAATCCCACATTGCCCTTTGTTGGGGAAGACTATCCTATATCTTAAGGGAGCTGTAAGGGGGGGTGGGGGGTTGTTTCACTGCATCGGCCTTATCCCAGATACTTCCTTCTGCCACAACCTCCCCTACCTGTTGCCCGCTGAGCCCTGACACTGCCGCCTGCTTAGTTTGCCATTTGCCACCTAAATGACTGTTTAACAGTATTCTGTTGACATGTCTCTATTGCCCTCCGCACTCTTCCTCCTCTTCTTCCTCTTCCACTTGGGAGCATAAAAGCTACTCTGGCGCCACTTGCAACACCATCTAGGAAAACGTTGTGAATAAGGTTGTAACGCTAGGATCCCTGATTTCTTGAATTCTGATCAATTTTGGCCTAATAGCGCCACTGCCGTATTCATTGGCTTTGACCTGATCTCTGTTTTTATCTTTCTGTTGGCATGTTTTTTTTCCCTCCAAGTTTGCTTTATAACTACATTCTTTATAGTTCAGGTTTCATGGACTCGGGCAGCGACTGCTGGATTTGCAAAATACTTATGGCAGGCATAATGGACAGGTGTTGCATTAAACGCCGGGTGGGCTGTGCCAGTTAATGCCCAAGGCCTCATCTCTTTGAAGACCAGTTCGTTCCCGCGTGGCAGAATGACGTGGCAGGATAAAGAGCGCATGTGTGACCTTAGGAAAATCTTCAAAACCCAGTTAGGTAATGTGGACCTGCATGCATGGCTGGGGACAGTGGAACAGGCCTTGTAATGGTGGCCACGGCTTGATCCAGCCTTAACACTGGTCGACCTATTGACTTTTGGGCCTTGACGCTTCACTTCTGGTTTTTGGGTTGATTGGTTGATGTGGGAATCAAGACACATTTTTGGCAAGTGACATTATTTGACCCATCTGTTTTCTCATATCCTGCTAAGTTTCAACATTAATTTAAAGTAACCGTGTAATGTTGGTGCATGATTTATGTAGCGCTTCACCATGCATCAGCCTTGTTAAGCGAAATGTTTGCAAAAATATGGTGGCCTATTGCCGACTTAAATTTCTTAAATTACCAGGGCAGGAGAGCCACCAGTGAAGTACATGTGAAGGGCATTGCCAGTTTTTGGTTTTCTGATGAGTTGATGCATGTGTACAAACCTCTACCCAAAATAAGGTTTTGGTAAACAATTGATTGCTGGATGTACTACTAAAGTGAGTGTTAGGGAAAAAAAGGAGAGGGAGCGAGAGAGAGAACTTCCTCCCTCCTCCCTTTTTCTTAATTACAGTTCGGCCTACCATTTTGGAATGATGCAAGACTTGTGGTGTTCATAATTTTCGACTGCTGTTCACATTTCCACATCCGCCTATGTATTTCAAGCTGCACACGTAATGTGTTGCTCCCCCTACCTCCTGTCTCAGATGGAACCCGTGGTCTCAGCAGCACTCAGTTGGTGCCCATTAATTTTCAACCATAGGGCCACAGTTTATTCCGTCGACCTTATTGGTCGCTGTGTAGGAAATCCTGTTTAGCTGCTGCCGGTTTTTTGGAGACACTGAATGCTATATGAATACGTTAATGTTTTTTAAGGATTGAATCCGATGTTCATATACCTGTATCAATTTATGAACTGTTCACTACTTTCAGGTTTGTAGACTGGCTCGCCCTGACCATCTGGCTACAGGCAGTTTGTGAAAGCGTAGGAATACACAATTAGTGTTAGAAGTGCATGGGGCTGTACATGTTTGAGTTGGCAGTAGCGAACCCTGTGGCTGCTGGCGACAAGGTTTTCTGTTTGGAGCACCAGTCCTAGCATATCCCCTGCACCCCCCCTCGCCCTCCCACGCATCCATACAGCCAGGATTGCTTTGAGTAGCTGACCCTCCTAGAGCTTGCAACCGAGCGATGAGCGGCATCAAAGGGCGCTCATTCCAGATCTTCACAAGTTGGCACCTTGACTGCAGCCGCTCTGCCTGGGAGGCCTGACGAGTGTCTGATGCAGTGTAATATTTGCACCTGTGTGCCTGACCGTATGGAAGTAAATGGCGAGCTCCTCGTAGACCTGTTGACCCGACCTGGTTGGGCTTTCATTTGTTTTAAGCCTATACTTGGTGGATTTTCCCCAGGAAAAATCAATTGCCTTTCCTGACCCCTGCAAGCTCCAGCTGCCGTGGCCATTGCACTGGATGCAGCAGCGGGATAGGCCTTTCTGGGTCCAAATATATTCCTGCAGCGTCCTCAGCTGGTGGCCACAAAAGGCAGGCCTATTTATGTCCATCTTGTTAATGTCGGGCATTTTCTTTTCCTTCAATATGAACGGTGGGGAGGCGAGAAATCGATGCAGAAACTGTAAATGTCACCGACTGCTGCGTCAGTCCTGCAGTGCTATTGATCGGCCACATTCTTCAAGCGCAGGAGGCCGCCGCCGCCGCTGCCGCTGCTAAATCCATGATGGCCTAGGTCGGGAGCACACTTCTCTTTTCCCTTTCTGAGTTCTGCCTGTAGCCTGCGCATGCATTATTGATCGTGATGTTAGTTGCAGCATCTCACATTAACTGACATTTCCTTCTCGACACCAAAACTGCATCTGAAAGTGACCAGGTTTTTGGGGACCCCTGCAATAGACTTACCGAAATGGTGGTCCGCTCGCTTAGGATGAGCTCATTTCCTGCCGTGTGCTGCTCACTTGCAATTTTTGAGGAGTTGGGCAAAGCTGACCGCCTCCCTCGGAAGGTTTCTGTTTCATGTCATCAGTTTGGAATGGAGGCCTTTGTGCAGTAACCTTATTGTGCAGTAGCAATTTGCACAATGAGGTGCGGGCTAAAATCATCTCCCTGCAGCATAACGTTGAAAAGAAACTAGCAGCATATTCCCACCAATTTGCCGGTCAACTCAATACTAACTTCTTCGACGCCAGCACTTAACTTCAAGGATGTTTCTGAAGAAGTATCACATATTCTCAAACGTAAAACCCTCCAGGTGACATTTGCCCAGCCTCAATAATTAGAGTGTACCTGAAACGTTCATAAAAGATTTATCTACGCCTCCTCATCAAGTCGGGTCCCTTCCTAGTCTCAAAGAATGATGGGTACTCCCATTGCTAAAAAAAAAAAAAAAAAAAACTCCATGGACCCCATGGCACCCAACAACTGCAGACCAATCACCATAGTTAATTCCTGTTATGTTAGGTTACTTTGAATTAGTATAGTGCCTTGTGTATCATTGGTATGATCTCAAAGTGCTGGTAGGTTGAACGCCCTTGGGAACCGTAGTTCAAGTCAGTAAGAGAGAGTGTCGTACGATGCGTGGGTGCACTGGTTAGGTGTGCAGCTGGGGTAGTTGTTGGATGATAGCTGCTTCCTAACGGTAGGTGTGGTGCTGAGGAAATCAGTTGGATGTGTTCAGTCTGGTGGGTGGACACCTAGACTGGGTTCTGGCTGTGTTAAGCCTGAGGGGTGCCTTTGCGAATAGCTATTCGGAATGTGCTCAGCTAGCTGCGTTTTATTACGGTGATGAGTTGATTATGGAGTTGTTTGTATGTGAACAGCTAGGCCGAATTAACAGGGGTATAGCTGTGTTCTGGTTGAATGCTGGTGTATAGTAGAGAGGAGGCGTAGTTGTGTGATGGTGGTTATCGGTATAAGCCCGAGACCAGGCACGTGAGCAGGACAGAGGGGACGTACATAGCGACATAGTTGTATAGCGGCAGGATGGATACAGGTATATATGGGATACAGATATATATATGGGGATACAGGTAGATGGCATATATAGGGGATACAGATATTTGGCAACATCATGGTGAACAGGTGTTGCCTCCATCTGCTCCATCCACCCAATTTACTCATTTATTTTCTCTGTTCGATCAACTGACACTGACATTCTGTTTACTGTGTCTATTCGCTCCGATTACTCTATCGACTCCATTCACTCCCTGCGGTCCATCCATTATGTACTATCCTGTGGGTGTGCATCAGGTAGATAAGCTTTATTGTGGGTTTCGTCGTTCAGCTGCTGGGGTTTGGACACATCTTTGGGTGGTCATCGTTATTATGGTAAGAGCCACGTTTTCAATAGTTTGTGGAATGACAAGTAGTCTTTGGTGAGTCGGATGTGGGGTGAAAGCAAGTTCCACAGAGTGGGGGCCAAGGCTGAGAATCCGGATCCTCCTATCCTGCTGAGTTGGTGTTTATCACTAAAAGGAGGGCAGAGCTTGATCTTAGAGTGTGTGGTGGGTGTAGGGTTTTAGCTTGTCTTGCAGGTTTAGAGGGCCGGTTTTGTGCACTGCTCGGTGGGTGATGCATAGGGTTTTGAAAGTGGCCCTTCGTCCAACTGGAAACCAGTGGAGAGTTCTGAGAGGTGTGGTATCTTGGGTCCAGTTCTAGTGGCATTTTGGTGGCAGCATTTTGTGCTCTTTGTAATTTAATGAGGTGGTATGCCCGGACTCCGAGATAGAGGGAGTTGGCATAGTCCAGTCTCGACATTACAATAGACTGAACAGCAGCAAGTCTGTTAGGAAAGGAGCGGTAGGGAAAAATGCGTCTTAGAATTTTGAGATGGTAATGACAAGACTTAAATGCATTGTTGATTTGGCGAGAGAGGATTAGGGCAGAGTTGAGTGCAACCAAGGTTTTTTACTGTGGCCGAGGTGGTGGGTGGATTGCCCATGGATGTGGGCCATAGTAAAGGGTGGGGGAGAAGCTCAGTGTTGCCGCACACCATGATTTCGGTTTTAGGAGGAGGTGGTTTGTAGTCCAACGATCAATGTCCAGGAGGCAGGCTGAGAGTTGGAGTTTTGGGATTATTTGGGTGTCATTGGCGTAGTTATAGGTTATGACGTCCTTTCATCGTCTGCCTGTTCATCCCCAGGCTTTTTAGCGTGCACATTCCAACGAATGTGCTCATCAAATTTTTTAGGGGGGTGGGAAAGGGCAGATAAGGGTTTGCGAGGGTGGGCAATAGCAAAAAAGTGTGGGAGGAGGGTTTGGGGGGTGATACGCCCCCCCCAACAAAAAAAAGCACATTTGATGGAATGTGCACGTTAAAAAGCCTGGGGATGAACAGGCAGGCGATGTAATAACATGGAACCAGTTATAGCACCGGATATTGTGTGGGCGGATTATTCCTGGGAGGGTGGACATATAGAGGTTGAACAGAAGGGCTGATGGGCATGCTCCTTGTGGTACTCGAGTATTGACTGGTTGAGCGACGGAAGCAAAGGTGGAGAGGAGGGTTATTTGTTTCATGTTGTTGAGGAAGGAGGCTATCCATTTGAGTGTTTCCAAGGAAGTGGAGGCGGTCAAGAAGGATTGAGTGGTTAATTGTGTCGAAGGCGACAGAGAGGTCTAGGAGGATTAGTGCAGCGCATCCTGCAGAGTCGGCAGTGATCTTAAGATCGTCCCAGATTGAGGCCAGGGTGGTTTTGGTTCGGTGTCGTGGTCTGAAGCCTGATTGTGCGGGGTCCAGGAGGTTGTTGATATCGACAAAGGCGTTTAGTTGGGAGTATGCTGTTCGAGGAGTTTTGCAAGGAACCTGGTGTTTGAGATGGGTGATAGTTTTTGAGGTCAAGGGAGGTGTTTTTTTTATTTTTTTAATTTTTTTTTAGAAGAGGCATGACGTGAAGTTTTGAAGGCGTTGGGGAAGATTCCCGAGCTGAGGCAGTCATTTACGATGGTTCTTGCGTACTCTCCAGCGCAGGTGGATGAGAATATTTCTTTGAGGACTGAGGCGGGGCAGGGGTCAAGGGGGGAGCCAGATGGTTTTCAAGCAGAGAGGTCAAGAAATGGGTCTCTCAAGATTGGTGTGAACAAGTCGAAAGTGAGTGGGGTTGTTGTTGCCGTGGCGGGCTGGGGGGTGATTGATGGGGCGGATGGATTATGTGGCGGTGAGAGGAGGGCCAGTTTAAGAGAAGTTGTTCTGTCGTGAAAAGTGGTGTAAAAGTGGAGAGCGAGCGAGTCGCAGAGTGATTTGAGATGGGGTGGATTGGGCTCAGGTCGGTTTGACGAATTCAGAAATTATTTTGTGGAGTTCCTTGCTGCGGTTTCCACAGTTGAGAATTCGGGAGTTGTCGTGGGCTTTTTTAGCTTTTCGGATTTCAGCTTTGTAGTGCTGATGGTGCAGGGCAAGGGTGGATCTACTCAAGTTCGTTTTACTTTTCTGCCATTTGCGTTCGAGGGATTTATTCAGTTGTTTTGCAATCTTCAGTTATGGTGTAAACCATTTGGGATAAGGACCACGGCGAGAGGGGGATTGGCAAGTGGGGGTGAGCGGGATTAGAGAGGTATTGAGCCAAGAGTCCAAGGAGTCGATGGTTAAGGGTTCATTACATGGGATGGTTGAGGGAGGTCTTTGAAGCAGAGCTTCGGCTAGGGCAGGAAGGATCTTTAGTTTCTTCCAGCATTTTTGCGGAGGGGGGAAGCTGGCTCAACGATGGGCATGGAGGCTGGCGAGCAGATGGTGAAAGGGACAATGAAGTGATCGGACCAGATGCGAGGTACAGTGGGGGGTTATATGTATCTGGTTGTGGGAGCTAAATATGGCATCAAGGGTGTGTCCTTTAGAGTGAGTTGGGGACGCTATTAGGGTACAAATAATATCGTTTGACCTTAATATGTAGCTGCACGGTTTAACACAATAAAACTTTTAAGTAAGAGTGGTAGGGCTTTCTTGAGTGAAGTAATGGCGTCAGTCCCCACCCTTGACACACTTAATTTTCTTGGTTGGTGTTGGTTGTTTGCAGGCTACTGGCTTCTTGCTTCTCCTGTGGATACCTGCTTTGAGTGTGCAGCTGTGTGCAGCCCCCACGGGTAAAAAAAATCTTAGATTCTCAATAGGCCTGTATTTGGATGTATGCAGCCCCAGCTAGGAACATATTGTATCCTAGGAATGCGGCAATCTGGCTTTCGCCCTGCTCCCTTGTATGAATCTGCTCTTTTAGACATCAAAATCTAACTTGACTTATTTAAAGATCAGGGCAATCCTGCCCTCCTCCTCGGCCTCTCTGCCGCTATTGACCTGGTAGACCATAACTCATTATGCCACAGCCTCAGCTAACTTCTCCCACAAAGCCACCTTATGGATAGCCCCCTTCCTGGAAAATAGGTCCATGAGTCTGCTCTGACACTACCTTGGCCCCTCCCATCCCATTACCTTGCGGTGTGCCCCAAGGCTCCTGTGTCCCTCTTTCACTCTACAATATCTTCACTAAACCCCCTTTTTGACCGCCTTGACACTCTGCATCTCCTACACCAATTATGCCGACAAAACCCAAATCCTCCTCCCTCTGACGGCTCCTTCAATGAAGAGACGGTCACCATCAAAAGTAGCATACCACACAAGGGATAAATACTCAAAAGCATACAGGGGACAAATGAGTAACGAAATCAACACACATAGGGGAGTCCCTCAAAAATATCTACACCATCATACAGACTTGGATGGCTTCGAACCATCTATGCCTGAATGACAATAAAACGGAGATTCTACTACTAGTCGGTTCACCGACCATGCTCAAGAGACTCAATACACAATTCTTCTCCTTCACCATAGATTGAATCCAGATTCCTGTCTACTCCTCTGGCAAAATGCTAGGTGTCCACCTGGATGCCACACTTTTTCTGACCAAACAAGTGAGAGCAATTGTGTCCTCTTCCGTATACACAATGAAGCTTATCAATGAGGCTAGACACTTCCTCTCTCCGACCAACTACCTAACCATTGACGGAGTGATCACTGGAGCAAGACTTGACTATTGCAATGCCTCTTTGCAGGACCTATCAAACAGAACCTGGCCAAATGGCAGGTAATTCAAAACAATGCCCTACACATCTCTAAGAGACCCTATCTCAGCCACCAGAAAAAAGGCCCATTGGCTCCCCATTCGAGAAAGGATCGTCTTCAAAACTCTCCATCACGCGCAAGTATCTCTCGAACCCAACCCCCCCAGTACCTATCCCGGAAAATGAATTGAGAGATCCAAATCCACCAGACCAGTAAGAGCCGCCCAGGCAGACAGTCTAGCCTTACCAAAGGTGAAAAGAGTGAGAGCAGGAGGGACTGGCTTCCCTACAGTAGCTGCAACACAGTGGCACGCCCTCCTTCCCTCCCGACCTAAGAGCAGTACCCTCCTAGCGGCCCTTTAGTAAGGCCCCTCCAGGTACCGATACCATATCGGAACAATCTACCTGCTTTGCCTCCACTCCTTTCTCTGGCTTGTCCGTTGATATGCCTGAAGGCTTCCCAGCCCCCCTGGTCTGGATGTCCCACCCATGTAAATGTAACCTGTTGGAAACAGTGCCTTGATGCCCTCAGGCTTAGGCGCTTTCCAAATGCAAATAAAAAAATATCAGAATGAGTAGCATTGGGGAGTTGGCGAGGGTGGTTGCATCGACTGTAAAAGTAATCTTGGTCCATAAAGAATGAACTTTGCTTTTGTTTAGTAAGGAAGGTTCGATGGCCTGTTGCAGAAATGGAAATCTTTTGCAGATCGATTGATATCTGCCCTCTGTATACAGTATCTGCTTTGAGGATGAGATGATATGCTCACCTAAAGTAAGGCACGCCAGCACACGCTGGGCTATTTATGGTAACCCCTCCATAACGCGTTGCTGCCTACACTCCTTTGTCACTCTCTGAACGCCCGTTGCTATGCCGGCCACTTCTCTACCATGCTTATTTGAATTTGAGGGGTCATTCGTGGGAGAAAGCTATCGAAACAGGGGGGTGGTTTGGCGGGAGAGAAATGTAAAACGCACTCGGTCCATTTTTGGGTTTGGGGGAGAGCTGTGCAAGGGGCGGGTTGCGTGGAGGCTTCTGTAGGCGACGCTCTAGCAGTTACGGATTGGGTTGCACTGCACCTTCCGCCCCTGTCGAGACGAGTGCGACTGGTACTGTAATTATCATTGCCCACAGCTCTGGCCATCCCCAGTACATTCAGTGAACTTGCTGGGCTACCAGAGAAAGGTGCCCTGGGCACCAGACCTATTGACAACTCTTGTTGCTGAATCGAATTGCTGTGTGCCTCATCTTTGCAGTCAACGTTTTGTTTGGTTTTTTAAAAGGGCTGCGAAATTTGTCCACGCCACATTGACTATCTGCAAACAGGATTTTTGGCTACCACACCCTCCTGGGTGTGGTTACTGAGTTCTAAATGCAGATAATCCATGTGTGGCTTGGACAGAATCGCAGCCTGCATCCAGATCCTCCTCCACCAGCTTGGCCCGGCCCATATCCATCCAGCCCATGCGCTTCTCTTTGGTGTGCCAGCTCGGCTGTCTATTGTTTGCTGGCGCGTGTCCACTGGCAGCTAGACTGGTGCCACCCCCCACCCCCCACCCGGCCTCCTGTTCAGTGCAGTCGGTAGCGTGGCAGCAAGCACTGATCTTGTGCAGCACCACATACAGAAACTGAACTGGATCAGAATCTGTGAATGCGGACCATTTCCTGGGCCTGGACTTTCAACTCACTTGGTCGACGTCATAAGTACGTCACACTCCTCGTCTGGGCGTATTGTGCCTCACATGGGTCCCATTTATTGGCAGCACATTAGGTTGCTTTGTCTAGTGGGTGATGCTTTAGTACTTTTGTATTGGGTAACAAATGGGAGGAGGGGTGGGAAGAGGGGTGGGATGTGAGGGTAAGAAGGCTCAGTTTGTGGGTGATCGACCAATTGCAACTCTTGGCATTGTAATCCCTATCGTCCATCCCAACCCCCTCCCCTCCCCCCACTACCTGTCCCTCCCAAAACTTGCCCTCCTTGGATATTCTGCAATAACAAACGTTGTGCTGTATAAGGTCTGCCAGCTTTATTTCTAAGTGCGCTCAGGGAGGTAATGACGTAATTGCAGCTGTAAAGGGATTGTCTTAACCAAAGGTGCCTTTAGCCACTTGATTTGGAAGCAATGCGTGCATCCTTACGTCTGTTCCTTGCACTGAAGTCCTGTTAATAACTGGTTAGGCTTTTTGCCAGGCACTGGCATGTATGCATACCCAGGTACTCCCACTATTTTCAAGCTTCTGTCGTCTCGTGGCCAGGTAGTCCCGTTATGGCCGCGCCTGCCAAATGCCTATCCCACACCTGCACAAAAGGCCAAACTGTTGTATTTTTCAATGCTTATATTTTCGCATTCCTTGGATATATTGTTTCTTTTTCAAGACTCAATTATTGCACTTGTGCTCGTTATGGCCAAGATGAAAGGACCAAACCTTTTAACTGTAAACCGATTATCGCGGTGCTGGTTTATTTGCCTGCAGAGAATGCCCTCTTTATGGCTAATGGGCCTGTGCAATATTGGGGATGATGGCTGTCTGGTGCCCCCTCAGTGACTTGCTGTGGACCTGTGTCCAGTAGGCCTGGTACTGGCGACTCCCTCCTGCATTCTTCATTGCACGTTCCAGGCTATGGCGTTTCTGCTGAGGTCATCCTCCCTTTCTCACCAGTGCAAACTGTACTCCCGAGTCGTCAGATTCCATAAAAAAGGGTCGTGGTAAGCTAAACTTGTATAAAGAATCGGAGGTCCGTGTGCATCGCTGACGTTAATATTGTAGATCCCTTGAGAGGGGAGGCTGCTACAAAGTCCACTCCCCCCCTCCCCAACCCAATCCTGAGAGAGGGACCACTAAAAGAGCAAGATGGCCACTGTGCTGGAAAGTTGCATGACCTGCGTTTCAGTGCACTACTGTTTCCCGTCAGCATCTTCAAGTGCAGGAAGGGGCAAGGCCATGGCTGTAAGTACTACTGCTTGGTTGGGCTAAGCCTGATGCCAAGGCTGCTGCTGAACTGGAAACACTGCAAATAGAAGAGGTGGCTTTCTGAATCTCTCGAATTGGTATTCCTATTCTCATCCCCATCCTTTTTTTACAACCGCTTTGCGCCCGATTTTTCCCATTTGTAAGTATAAAAGAAAGATTTTGTTTAGCAATTTAATGCAGATCTGGAGTGAAGAGCTATTTCACCCTGTCGGGATACAAACCTGTGAAATGTAGCCCGCCACAAACTCGAAACTAATCTTTAACCCGTGAGCTGTTCACGAGACTTACTTAGAAGTAAAGTGTTGCTGCACTGAAAGGAGTAGCTGATGCTGGTAGGGAAACCGATGCAGAGTTTCTCTGGCCACGACTCGGGGCTGATGGCCCTGGCTGTCAGGCAGGGGATTCTTGGTAAGGTTCCACTAGGCCTGGTAGTGCCGACAATGCATTCTGTATACAACGAGAGCCAGTCCATTTATAACATTTCCCATGGTTCCCCTTGCCCCAAGGCTAGAAACAAGTTGAGTGGGTGACTTTGATTTTGACTGAAATCAATAAACTGCAGTGTGTTTGGCTAGTCAGTGGTAAGGAGTGACTGCTACAGCCAGACTCCTGGGTGCAATGGGCTTCCCATCAGTCCATTAGCGTCAGGAAAAATAAGACTAGGTCTATTCCCTGGTACCTATTTAAAGTTCAGGATTTGACATTGTCAATTAAGGGCCTAGAACCCTCCTGCTCACC
Source organism: Ambystoma mexicanum (assembly GCF_040938575.1). Lineage (NCBI taxonomy): Eukaryota > Metazoa > Chordata > Amphibia > Caudata > Ambystomatidae > Ambystoma > Ambystoma mexicanum. The sequence continues at coordinate 100,995,603 of NC_090938.1, forward strand.
TTCCCAGAATGCCCTTGTACAAAACTGCATGCCTGTGTGTTCTTTACAGGAATCGGGTTTTCTAGTCTAGTTCGTTTGCATTTTTAATGTTGGATTTAAAGTATATATTTGTATAGAACCTTGATTGGACCTTTTTTTAATTTAATTTAATTTATTTTATTTTTTTTATTTTGCAGCCCCATTGCGTTTTTTGGGTTGCTGCTATCTTCAGCCCCTCCGTCCCAACACCTCTGAAGACTAAGCCTGCCCTCGGCCTGCACTACCACAAGGCGAAGGAGGCATAGCTTTCCAACTGTGCCCATTTCACCATGTAATTTTGATCGCCGCTGGTTTTGGGGGGATGAATGGGTGGTTTAGCCAGTACCATAACCCGTTCTCATGCAGAGCAGTAGTCTTTTTTTTTTTTTTTCCACACCCTCCCTATTTTTAAAGTTCAGAGGCTTTCCTTTTTTAAGGGAGTAAAATGTAGCTCACGCCATTCCCAATGGGTTTTGTTTTTTAGTTTTTTTGGGTAATTTCTTTTTTTTAACTCGATCAAATATTTTCTTTTGGCCATCCTTCATTCTTTCTCGTAATTTAGGTACCTCCGAGGATGAATAGTTCCCTTTAAAGTTAGTCCTCAGATCAGGTAGTAATTCTAGTAGTGCTCCTTGCAGAGGAACCTCTGGTGCCAGTGATGGGAACACTTCTGTGAAGCTGTGTAGGGAAAGCCTGGAGGCCTGCTCCTATGTGTAGTCCTCAGATCAGGTAGTAATACTAGTAGTGCTCCTTGCAGAGGAACCTCTGGTGCCAGTGATGGGAACACTTCTGTGAAGCTGTGTAGGGAGAGCCTGGAGGCCTGCTCCTATGTGTAGTCCTAAGATCAGGTAGTAATTCTAGTAGTGCTCCTTGCCGAGGAACCTCTGGTGCCAGTGATGGGAACACTTCTGTGAAGCTGTGTAGGGAGAGCCTGGGGGCCTGCTCCTATGTGTGTCTCTATTCTATTTTGTGTTGCAAGTATTTGCCTTTTTTAGTGAGTGAGGGTCAGCTATGCTGCTGATCTTTCATCTGAATGTCCTCGCGTGTGCCTGAAGTAGTCTCCGATAAGCCAGGCTTCAAATTTGCATTCTCCACTAGCGATTGACGAGTGATAATTGATTCATGGCAAGAAGGAAAAGGGGTACTGCTGTGTGTATGTGTGGAAGTGGGGGGGGGTAAGCAACTGTTGATGCCTGGCCTAGAAGTTTTACACCAGAGAACATTATGCATGTATACAAAGCAACATGAAGTCTGGGTTCAATCGATGATTATTTTATTATTCTCAATGCCCTCTAAAGCCAATGAATAAGCACTTTAATCAGCCGACAGGCCTGTGTTCAGTTGGAGGGGCTGAACCCCAGCTGTCTGTTTATTTGTATTAATTTCTGGTCTGGAAATGAGTGAAACCCATTGCTGAATGTATCGACTGTGGTACCACTTCTTGGAGTAGATACTACTTTTTATGGGGGGGGGGTGGATCGTCGCTGCTAGGTTTTCTGTAAATGCTGTAATCCAATCGCTCATTTTCCAGTGACGAGCTCACGTTTGTCCGTGGGATTGTTGCAGATGGGAGAAAGAGCCAGGTACTTTTGTCCCCACTATAGGTGTCCCCAACAGACCCCCCCCCTCACTCCTGCAACACCTTTACCGTTCGAAACCGCTTCTTTTGAGTAAAAACAGAAAACTAAGTTGTGTGTGTTTTTTATAATTGAAAAACCAATATACCAGAGATAACCGGCCACTAAGGGAAAACATTTCTTCTGCCTGTGGAGCCAATGAAACTACCCCTCCTCCTCCGAGCGCTCGCTCATTAGCGCTCTAGTGATTCGTGCTTTGGCTTCAACGCACTGTAATGTATTCAAGGCTCTTCTCCCTCTCCGAGTGCAGCTAATTTTAACTGCTGACCTTAATTTATTTTCCTGATTCTTGTGCTGTGAAGAACATCAAGCCAGCAGCATTAGTTGTGCTCTGTTTGTCTCTACCCTTGCGTGTATCCACAGTGCCCGTAAGTAAGCCTAGACGTTTAATTGAGAGCACGCATGTGACTGCGGCTGTCGTGGACGTTTTTCATTACTGCGGCTTCTGTCCGCCTCCCCATGCTTCAGCCGTGGGACATGCCTGTAGAGTGGGTCAGCAGGATGCAACATGCTTAGTATGCTTTCATGTAAAGCTGTACACCTCCCTGAAATGCCAGATGAGTGTTCCTGCTGGGGTCGCGGGGAATGCAGAGAACGGGGATGTTTGCCTTTCCCTGTGTGCCATCCACTTACATTCTTGCTCCAAGTACGACTTCAGCGCCTTCAGCTTTCTCTCTCTCTCTGCCTGCCACTAATCGGAAACTCTAGTGTGGCAGACCAGAAGAGCGAATTCCTCTCCCCCCCCCAAATTAATCGGAAACTCTAGCGTGGCAGACGAGAAGAGCTAATCTCTTTCTCTCTCTTTCTCTTTCTCCCCCCCATTAATCGGAAACTCTAGTGTGGCAGACGAGAAGAGCTAATTCCTCGTTGGCTGCTTTTTCAGAACCATAGTAGGTTGTATTTTAAATGGCTTCCTCACGTGTCTAGTTTTAAACTCCTTTTCATAAAAAGGCCTGGATTTCTGGAAGCTAACTCTTCTGCCCTTCCCATCAACGAGTGCCAAAATATCCCCTGCACACTAGGCACTGGGTAGGACTCCAACACTTCTGGACTCTTCACACGACATCACAAGGCACCTTGCTACAGTACGCGCCACCACACCTTCACTGGGCCTTGTACCATCACTGCTGGACTCCTCTGGACCCTCATCAGCTTACGTTGTTCCACACAATCGTTGCTGCACTCCTGAGTATGCACGTTACTGCGCCGCCAAACCGCATCACTGTAGGACTGCTCTGTGCAAACATCTGACCTCCACTTACACGGTCCCACACAATCGCAGCTACACTCAGCAGCACATCACTGCTTTACTCTGCTTTACACGCAACTCAAGACCCCAACCTACTGTCCCACACTATCGCTGCTGGACTCTCCTGTGTGTGCACATTCTGCATTTTGTCCCGTCCCTCTTCCTCCATACTCTTGGGGCTTCCCATGCACGGAGGATGGGACCTGCACTACCCTGTAGAATCTTACTCATTATGTGTATATTTGTATATACTGTCAGTCTCATACTGTGCCGTTGGACACAGTCTTTCTGCCGGTTTCTTGTTCCACTGAAGTTGTAATGGTGCATGTACGCCTCTTCCACACGACTGATTGACTTGTTTGCAGTTCCTGCTAGGATACCCAAGGCCCCGATAATGGCAACCATTGGAATAGTTTCACTTATGAGTTGAAGAAAAACTGATTTCACTTGGCTTTGGGGAGCTTGCATAGTGCTGTTGGCTCCTTAAGAGGATTCACGGTCTACGCTGTCAAAGCAGATTATTTGTACATTGAAGTAGCTGGTTCTCCAGCATGGGGTCTGGCATGGATTCACATGCTCATGAATATTCCCCGTCGTTAGGCTGGGAATGCCAGGTAAAAGAAAAACCAGTTTGACTTACAAACTGTGTTTCTCTTCTAAACAAATCACTGTCCTCCGGGTCATACGGCCCCATCCAATGACTATGCTCTCCCTAGGCCCCCCTCTGGCTTGAAGCATACATTAAAGTTGCTTGCTAGCCAGCCATAAAGTCTCTTGCCACCTTTTCTATGCATACTGACAGCATGCAATTTCTTACAAGAGGGGAAAGATCCCACGCTATTGGCGAGTGTACATTTTGCACCGTGTAAATAGACAAAGGGCTTTAGCAGGATTGCAATTTCTTTATACGCCCGCTGCAATATCTAAACGGTGTCCTTTAAATCCCATGAATACATATAAATGCGATGGAAGACGTTTTACACTGCACTTGGGTTCACACCCAGCTTGAACAAACTGCCCATGGAGAATGTGTGATGCGAGCTGTCTGAAGCCTTTTAGGCAGGGTGGGTGGGTGGGTGGGGTGGGGAGGGGGCGGTCACTTGGGTCCACTGAGAATTGGAACTTCAAGGGTAGAGACACAGACGCACGTCGGGGACCAACATTAGTCTCGCCATGGGACGGGACCATCTGAAAGTGGGGCGCGCAGAGCTTCCTCTCCCCTTGAAGCCCTCTACTAACCCAGGAACTTCTCAGCCCACCAACATCAAACAAACGTCGACATTTCTTCTAGTATTAAAGGTCTGCATTAAGATCACGGTCTGATGAAATGCAGTGATCCGGCATTAGATGCTGTTGTCCTCAGCAAAGGATATCCGCTAATGCTTGCTGAAATGTTGCCGGAAAATGCAGAGTTGTTCCAAGAAAAATAATCTCCCTCGTGGAAAGAGTTTGTCTGGTTCTAGCCTTTTCTTGGTATCTGCGAAGAGTTTTAGTAAATAAATAAAACGGCCTTCCTTTCTGCTCCTCTTTAGTGGAGGGCCAGAAAATCTGAAATGGTGCTTTTTACAACCAAAGCAGATCCCCTGCTAGTGTATAGTAGTCTTATCGAAATAAATAGTAATTTATTTTGATGAAACCACATAGAACTGATCTGCTGCTGCCACTTTTCAATATAGCAGTAGAACCTAAGGAGGGGGACATAACTGGTCGGATAATGCCCCTGGGGCGATAGTTACAAGCCCGACCGATAATACCCCCCCCGCCCCCCTTCTGAGAGTTCTGGTGCAATTGGTAGCCCGGCACGTCTTACCAGGGTACTAATGGTATTTTTGCTAAAGTTGAGAAACAGTGCGTCAACAGTTTCTCGATTCGAGCACAAAAAACCCTGCAGAAATGGCCACCATGGATTGGGGGAGTGGACTACATGTAGTCCTTACTCGCTTTTTAATGGCGGCCGCTGAAGAAAGGAAAGGAACTCCGTGCTATGATCGGAGTGCAGCAGGTGGGTCTTTGAAAGCCAGGTAGCGATGCAGCGAGGGCCAATTGGATCATTTGTAACAATCTGTCCCTCGCCGGGCACTTTTTGATAATATGCCACTCTGAATTCCCCCAAAGAAAGCTGCTGATACCGGTTTTGCTCATTGAATAATTGGCAGCTGTATACAAGTGGAAGTGGGGGGCTCCCCACAATATCCCTCTGCCCCCTGGCGTAGTTGGTGCATTTTAAACCCATGTTCTTGCCATTCGAGATCTGATGAGCAGCTAAGAAGCTGAACTCCAGGCGCTTCTCTTTAAACCTAGACGCCTTTCCTTCAAGCTCATGAGCGAGCCATCGTTTCCACCTCTGCTCTAGGATGCCGCCTGAAACCCCTAATGAATTCAGAGACTATATTCAGCTGCGCAGCATTAGTTGTTTGTTCAGTGGGGAGGGTGCAATGGGAATTGACAGTTATCACTTTGCACGAACATATTGTGCACAAATATCCGCATGCCTTAAGGCGATTAGCTGTTTACCTTGAGAGAGGCTGTGAACGCCTCTGGTTTAAGACCCAGAGGGTGCTGTGTGCGGCCCCTTCACATTTATTTTCGGACTGAGCAGAATGATTTTACCGTGGGACAGGACTAACTTCAAGAAGAAGCGGCGCGCTGTGCTTTCCAGTGCTCGACGGCACAGCTGCATATGGGGATGCTCCCCGGAGCTCACTCTGCCTCCTTGCAAGGTGCTCCCAGGAGGGGGGGCGGAAATGCGACTCTCCCCACAACCCCCTGGTTTCCCCGCTCAGCCCATTGAAAGGTTTTTGCGCAGCATTGTTTATTTTATAGGGCTGCGATTATTGCAATGTAACCAAAGTGGCTAAAATATAGCCTTTGAGATTTACCCTGGTTATTTGATAATGGTCTGGCGGGTTGTCCACAGCAATTGCCAGAGGTTAAGATTCATTCTTAACCTTCCAGCCATCACCTTGTTTTGTATAGTCACCCCGAGCGGGACCGTTATGCCCAGACTTGGTTCCCAGACCTGCTGGGCCTAGAGACCCAAGCTACACCATACCAATGATACAAACATGGGCTGAACTCCCCAATTTTTCGGGTTGGCCTAAGCCTGATTTTCATGTGGTCTTTACTCTTTTTGTAATTGTTGTCCAGAGCAATTGCCAGAAGTTGATTTATAAACCTCTCAGCCATGACGTCTTTTGTTTTGTCTAGTCCCTCTGTACCACATACGAGAGTCCCTCTGTACCACATACGAGAGTAAGGATGCAATGACTTGATATTATTTTTCAATGGAGCACTTAAGGCCAGATTGCGCCAACTCCTAAGTGCTGTAATAGTGTTGGGCCCCTATTAACCACTTGTAGGACTCTACTGAACGACCTCTGATAAAGGGGTCGTTTTGACTGTGGTATTCGCCTCCTGTCATTCTGCATCGTCCTGTTTCCAAAGTGCGTGCATAGCGCTTGAGCTATCTGCTTGCCATGTTTCTGATTGTGGCTTGCACATTTACATTGCACAATATGCCATATTGTGCATAATCCTTTCTAGCAGTTAGCAGAGACACCTTGGGCATGCTTGTTTTGAAGGGAGAGAATCCTTTTCCAATTGCTCTTGCGTTTCAGCTTGAGGATTTTTCAGCTGTGTTGAGTATGTAAATGGGAACGCTTGCCATTTCTAATGACCCAGTGGAGCTGATGTCTGTCTGTCATGATCCGGGTCGACCTTCATGAGTCGGAGCTTCTCATTGTGGGTTGTGCTTTGCTGTAGTGTCTCGGTGGTGCAGTTTGAGGGGGATTTCATCACTCATGCATACATTATACATTGCAGCATGCTGGCTGTATTCAAGGGTAAACTTGTAATTATGCCCATATAAAGTGTACGTGGCTATGGGGGTTTTTGACTTGCGCTCATGGCGTGTTGATGCTTTACACAAGGTGTGGATTATGGACCCATGTTCATCTGTGCATTTGTCTTTTAAGGTTCGAGTCTAGACCATAGTGCTGCTCAGGCTAGGTTGCAGTTTAGACTGGGTTTGGTTCTGTAAGCGTGGTTCGAGGTGCCTGCCTATTTGTATCGCTTTCGTGTACAGTGGTGCATCCTGGAAGGAGACCTAGTCCGAGGTGGGGCATACATTGTCAGTTGTGTTTCCCAGCTAAAATGGTGGGGGCCCAAGAGGTGGGTGGGTGCAGCCATCGGTCTGGTGCAACTGCTATCGGTGACCGGATTACGATGAAATGTCTGTAGCAATGTGTTGTAGTTGGGTTATGTAGAAAGAATGGAATCTGGCCTTAGTGACTCTTTGGCTGACACTTTGGCTAGGATGCAGTGTCCGGGTTGGCTGGTGTACCTTTCTGGAAGGGAGGTTTCCTTGTGTGTCTGTCTGTATCATAAATCGCTTTGGATCATCCTATAAGGAGACTTGGTCTGAGGAGGGCATTCGCTCTCTGTTGTGTTTCCCAGGTAAGGGAAGTGGGGAGGGGCAAGATGTGGGTGCGGCAATTGGGTGCATCAGTTGTCTTGGAGAGTGTGCTGTGATTCATGTCTGCAGAAGTGTGTTTCTCAGCAGCAAGGAGAGTTCGTTTTACGTTAATAGACACATGATGTTGGTAGAAGGCATAGGTTATAAGTCAGTTTGTCTGTGTGCTCTTTAATCCCTGGCACTTACCGTGGTGCCTGGCATGGAAGCCTTAACTTTTGCGTGTGCCTGATTTACGACTTGACAACAGTGCTAGCAACCATCAGGAATGCAGGGCAGGCACTGCAAGGGGATCCTACTTCCAAAAGCCCTCATTTTGCACATTGTCATTACAAGCTCAAAATCGGGCCCTCGGTGGGAAGCAAAAGTTGGGTCAATTTAGCACCTTTTTCAATCAATCGTCTGGGCCGATTAAAATCCTTATTAAAAAAGAAACAGGTACGTACATCTTTGTATATTGTACTGAAAATGGACATTATTTCCACTTGCAATGCTACAAAATGGATTTTGGTGAACTACTGTTTGTGGCAATACAATCTTTAAATGGATAGGTTAGGAGGTCGAAGACTCAAACCATTAAGGCATTTTCTATCGCTAACGGGAGTGAATTACAGGTCATCAAAGTTTTGTTCAAACATCCAGGCAGGTCTGCCTGTGGTTGGGCTGAAATAATAGACTTGCTAGAAAGACTCGAGGGGTTTTATAGGAAGGCTAAAGGGGTTTGGCGCAATGGGACTTCTGTGGATTACCACATCAGTGTTTAGTTATGAAACCCGAGCGGGGGTGAGGTTGAGCAACGACAGAGTATTTCTACTGGGGAGTGGTAACCAAGTATGTTGAATTAGAGAATTTGTTGTGCGCCGTGGTTTCTTCACCTGTCTCTAAACATGACCCTGTGTGGAATGCTTGATGTGGCTACAGCAAACATTTGCCCAAATCTGACCTGTACCCCGATGACGGCTGCAATGAGGCAGACCTGGTAAATGGTTACAAAGAATGAGGTTTCAACTCTCTTCAGTTCCAGTGAGTTTTTTTCTACAATTCCGTTGACTCATTAAGCCCACAAAGGCTTTAATTTGTGGCAAATGTACAGTGTTCTGGTGAATTGTCAGCCATTGCATGGTTATTGCATCTAGTATTTCCGTAGTAAAGGGAGGCGCATTTGTATCCGTTATCGTGCAGGACTAAATACGCAACTACAGGAAATGTTTTCCAGACCTTCACATGTGTTGGAGTTCTGATAAGACTACAGTTTGCTGGCCTTCGCAGACCAGAGTAATTGCACTTGTGTTCCCTGTGTTTCTGCCGGTATGATTTATTAGTCTTATTCATTCATTCCCAACCATTTTGATAAACAAGTGGTTCGTGTTTCTGGCTGTACTGCTGCCCTTGCCAGATCTAATTTCTGTCTCTAGAAGCATTCAGCTCCATTTTCAACCACACCCGACTTTGAGAAAATAAAACAGACCAGCACTTTGTAACGTTTCCTACAGCTGGGTGGTGCTGATGGTGTTATCCCCTGAACCAGAGGGGTATCACTCAGTGCCGCTCAAGTGCTAACGCATGACTTTCATTAAGCTTTTTAAGCATGGTGCACCTTGAAAAGCCGTCAACTCATCAAAAGCTCAGAGGTTTGAAAACCTGCTTTTTTGTGTGCAATTAATATTTTTCGGGCATGGAGCTGCTGCACGGCTTCATAGTGTTTGGAAACCTATTTACACATCACTTCCAAACATTTTGTTTGAAATTGCACATACAGTCCTGACCCCTGCTCCCGCCTGTTGCTAGCAGGGTTTTGCAGCCGACTGCCAAATGTTTTGCACTGCGCCTCCCATGATCCCTCACCATTGACTGTGCTGTCTAGGGCTGACGGGGAAATGTAGCTTAAAACATTTGTAGTGCAATGGCCATGGTCTAGAGCAGGGGTGCACAACTGATTTTGACAGAGGGCCGAAAGTACCTTACATGAGGGCCGTACTGGGCCGAAAAGTAAATGTGGGCGGGGCGGTAGGCGGGGCGTGGCAGGAGGCTTTTTAAACCCCCAATTTATACTAAACACATGGAAAAAGAATGTTTTTGAGGGGTAACGATTTTTATTTGCATTTCAAACTTACATTTTGTACTACACATTTTCCATTGTTATAATTTATTTCTATTTAGTTATTTTATCTCGTCTGTTTAATTAACTTATATATATTTTATTGACCCTAGATACACTATGCCCCATGGCACCCTCACCCCCAACCAAACACTATGCCCCAGGGCCCCCTTACCCCCAACCAAACACTATGCCCCATGGCCCCCTCACCCCAACCAAACATTATGCCCCATGGCCCCCTCACCCCCAACCAAACACTATGCCCCATGTCCCTCACCCCCAACCATACACTATGCTCCAGGGCCCCCTTACCCCCAACCAGACACTATGCCCCATGTCCCTCACCCCCAACCAAACACTATGCCCCATGGCCCCCACACCCCCAACCAAACACTATGCCCCATATGTACCTCACCCCCAACCAAACACTATGCCCCATGGCCTCCTCACCCCCAACCAAACCCCCCACCCCATGGCCCCCTCACCCCCAACCAAACCTCCCAACTCAGCACACACACACAAACATGCACCCATAAAGACCCGAACCCCCACCCCCCCAAATCCAAACCCCCCACCCCCGAACTCAGCACACACACACTCTCAAGCATGCACCCATACAGACCCAAACACTATGCCCCATGGCCTCCTCACCCCAACCAAACCCCCCACCCCATGGCCCCCCTCACCCCCAACCAAGCCCCCCAACTCAGCACACACACAAACATGCACCCATACAGACCCGAACCCCCCACCCCCTACTCAGCACACACACAAACATGCACCCATACAGACCCGAACCCCCACCCCCCAAATCAGCACACACAAACATGCACCCATAAAGACCCGATACCCCCCACCCCCCCAACTCCAAACCCCCACCCCCAACTCAGCACACACACACTCAAGCATGCACCCATACAGACCCGAACTCCCCACCCCCTACTCAGCACACACACAAACATGCACCCATACAGACCCGAACCACCCACCCCCCAAATCAGCACACACAAACATGCATCCATAAAGACCCGAACCCCCCACCCCCTCAACTCCAAACCCCCACCCCCAACTCAGCACACACACTCAAGCATGCACCCATACAGACCCAAACTCCCCACCAACTCAGCACACACACAAACATGCACCCATAAAGACCCGAACCCCCACCCCCGCAAATCAGCAAACTCTCAAACAAGCACCCATACAGACCAAACCCCCACCCCCAACTCAGCACACACACACACACACTCAAGCATGCACCCATACAGACCCGAACCCCCACCCCCGCAAATCAGCAAACTCTCAAACAAGCACCCATACAGACCCAAACCCCCACCCCAGCACACACACACAAACATGCACCCATACAGACCCGAACCCCCACCCCCAACTCAGCACACAAAAAACATTCAAATCAAAACATTCATACACATCCGACACCCCCACCCCGCATCTCAACATACACACAAAATACATTCAAATACAAACATTCACACCCCCCCCACATCTCAACATACACACAAAATACATTCAAATACAAACATTCATACACATCCGACACACCCCCCACCCCTGCATCTCAACATAACACAAAATACATTCAAATACAAACATTCATACACATCCGACACACCCCCCCACCCCCGCATCTCAACATAACACAAAATACATTCAAATACATTCATACACATCCGACACACCCCCCACCCCCGCATCTCAACATACACACAAAATACAAACATTCATACACATCCGACACACCCCCCACTCCCGCATCTCAACATACACACAAAATACAAACATTCATACACATCCGACACACACACCCCCCCCCCCCATACACACACAAACATAAAGCAAAACAAACCCGACACACAAACACAAACAGACCACTTACCGGAGACGTGCTGGAAGGCTGGAGGGCAGGCAAGCGGCCGGTAAGCTGGAATCGTACTACGGCTGGCGTGGCCAGCAAGGCTGAAATGCCTTCCGGCATCAAGCCTTATGGACCATGCCAGCCGTAGTGCTGGCCCTCCATTGGTGCAGCACACACGCATTACGTGGCTCGTAGGAGCGACGTGATGCGTGTGTGTGGAGCCAATGAGGGCCAGCCTTTTCCCCGGCCCGGAAGACAACGAGACTTTCCTAATTGAGGGTGGCCGCGGGCCGCCCTCCATTAGGAAAGTCTTTGTGCCTCGGGGACCGGTCAAAAGGGCATGGCGGGCCGCAACTGGCCCGCGGGGCCGTATGTTGTGCACCCATGGTCTAGAGAGAGCCCTCCACCGCATCATGGCACCTTGGAGCAATGGCGATCTGGGTGGGAGAGGGCTAGCCTCCAGCTGTGGTATGGGATGTTTTTACCCATGCATCCAAGCCCTACCATAAAACTGTGCAGTACTGGCATGGAAAACATCATGATGGCCAGAACTCCCCAGAGAGTGCACAGGGAAAACATGAATAATAGGCGGCCACCCATTTTTGCCTATGTTGTGAGCACAGGATGGCACTGCCTAAAACCACCATTGGGCTACACGCACAGTAGCCTGAATCTATTGGGAATGGCAATGCTGATTGCCAAAAAGCAACTCGGAACTGTGGGGAATTAATTTTCTTCCAAAAATGGTTGCAATGCCGGTACTCACCACTATCAGAAAGCCGGCGTTTTAAAACCACCAGACTTTTGGGTAAAACTGAACAAATGAAACAAAACCAGACCAAGGAAAGACTTGCTAAGAAGTGGATACAATGTAAAACTATATTCTGAAATGACTTGAAGGAAGTAATTATTTAATGTATAGGTAAAAATTGTCAGTTTGATTTGAATGTAGAAAACTGGGAACAAAAAGTGACATTTAGCTGAAACCTGGCTTAATGAAACTGAATTCTGCCTGACAACTACCCCCGACAGGAGAAACCTGCTCAGCCACTCTTCCCAGGCCTAGCTGCATCCTGCTGCCCCTTGCCAAAAGGAGTTGACACCTCTCTGATTAGATTAGGGGAGGGGCACTGCAGTAGGTTGCACAAAGCCTTGTCCTGGACTCAGGCAAATGTTCTATTGGGGGGGCCGTAAAGTGGCTTCCTCTTGGGAAAACTGGGAGGGGCAGTGCCTCTGCTAGCAGCTGAGCTTGGGGGAAGTGGATAAACCAGTTCTTCCACCATGTCATGTGGGAAGCCACACCCCTTTTTTGACCAGGGCATAAGTTAAAAAGATAGATAACTCAGAGTGCGGACTGGTCAAAATTATATAAGTAATATCATTATTCTTGTGATTTTTTTGTGCACGTTTTAAGAGGTGTTAGGACCCTGTGGTGTATTCTGGGGGGTTGCTAGCGGAAAATAGGGTCTCACTCCAAATGTATGCATGTTAAAAATCTGACACTTTATCATCTGAAACCCATATCCCTGGTGCACATTTGTGTAAAACCTGGAAAGGTTTAGAGGTCGTTATCTGGATGATAAGGGGAGAATTCTGTCATCAGTGGACACGACATCGTACAAAGACAGGGATCGGATGGTTTGGTGCTACAGAAAATGTTAACTGGACCTATAATATTAGAAAAATGGTACATAGATAAATATGTATTTGGGTCAGAAATAGATTTGTGTGCAAATTGACCAGGGGAGGATCCTCTGACCCATAAACAGACCTCATCATGATGACAATCCATTTCCTTCCCCCAATCATGGGAGAGGGGAGAATTGGGCCAATGACAAGTAGAGAGGGGCAGGCTTAGCTAGGCCCAGGCACACACCCATTTTCAAAACACATAAAAAGAGACTGCTGGGACAGGTAGAGACATTCAATTCCATTTGCTGCGGAGCATATTGACCAACGACTTCACATCCAGAGATCCAGACTTCAAATCCATCAATCTCCAGAACCTTTAGCAGAAATTAACTCCAGAATTTGTAGCAGAGAGGCCTGAATCCACCAGCTGAATTCTCTTCAGCAGGCCTCAAAACCAACCAAACTATTCAACAGAGCTGTTTGAATTTTTGCCAAGAATTTTTGCAAGAACCTGTAGCAGTATCCAGAAAGCAATGCTGTATCCAGAACCCGAGAGAACCACAAACCAGACCGTTGTGAGCAGAACCGGTGCTTGACAGACCCAGAGAGCAGAGCTGACCCAGATAGCCGGGACTTCAGAACCACCTGCCGGAAGTCCCGTCCAACCTGACCAGACCGTGACGAGGCCTATTTCAAATTGGTATTGTGAGTACATAGCGAACTGTGCAGAACCAATCTCTTAGGTTAAAATAGTTTGGATTAGATTATTTTAACTAAGTAGAACAGCCTCCTAGAAATCGTGTCATCTGTCATTTTTAAAGCTGCACAACTGTCACCTGTCAATTCTGCAGCTGCAAGCTGTCACCTGTCATTTTGAGTTTTACTTTAAATCCGAAAATCTACCTTTATTCAATCGCCCGGATCTCTGGAACCGTTTTGGGCTTATACTTTTTCCGCAATCACGGTTTACGGACTCGCGAAATTTACCGCGATTTGCGATTTTGCCTCCAATTTCTCCATGTGTCAAAATAGCAGCTCCATTCTTTCTTTTGTTAAAATCCGTTTGCAACTTGGTAATAAGTCATAGAGCATTGCTAAAGTGAGCCTGAACTAATACCAACACACATCTCCCACTCACCCTGAATCTCTAGAGGGAATTAAAATCAGTTGGCACATTTTCCCATCCATTGCCATCGCATTTAAAAAGCATTTTGGGCCTGTGTTTCAAACTCCTACCTGTTTCCTCTAAGCTTGCTGGGGGAACTGGAACTGTGTATTGCATTATAAAGTGTGATTTGTTGGGATTCTTGAAGACTGTGTGCTCTCCTTCCATTTCTTGTATTGTATAGGGGGGAGTGAATTGTCAAAAGGAAAAGTGATCATATTACCTTTTGCTAAAATCATAACAAGTTAGTTCTGTACTGCATTTTATTCCACCTTGCATTTTCAGCTACCTCATCCTCTACACTCCTCCTAAGTAACCAAATCAGTGTACCCCTGTAACATTATCCATTGTTGGTCACGGTCATATTCTGAAGTGTGATATCAGTTATTAATATATTATAAAAGTGTGAGATATTGTTGAATTGTCCAAATAAACCTTTTAATTTGCAAAACAAACCTACTTCTTGGCTCAGTGGGGTCAGGGAGATTCTAAGAGGGGTGTGTTATACAAGGGTTGTCATCCAGAGTACTGAACTGGACATAAAAATACATCAATAAGGGTTTTCCTCAGCATCCCACACTAGGCATTGACTTAGCTGTAGTGTTGATTGAATATTGCTTACAGTGGTGCGTAGGGATGTGTGCATTTCTGGTTGGGGAGGAAAATGACGAGTTTTGGCTGTTATCAATTTTGCTCTCCTCCCAAAAATCGCTGTGTGAAATATTCATTTGTAGTGTAAAATACATGAATGTTGGTTGAGGCCCTTTCAGAAACTTCAACTTCTTTTGAACTGGTTTTTTCACAGCCTTTCTCAATGTGAAGGCCAGAGATGAGCTGGTTTCCATCAAGTCCCAAAACAGACAATTCCTGAGGCAGCCATTTTACTGACTTTTAAGTAGCTTCCTGTCTTAGAACTGGTTTACAAATGTCTGTATAGCTAAGAGACGTACACCTCATTATTTAAGGTTTATGAAAAACTGTTTTCATAGCCCATATATTGCTTTTTAAACATTTCAGTGCTGAATTGCTTGAGTCTAAATAGAGTGAACAATTGAAAATGTACACAATGAGGTCCTTGAAATCTAGTTTTTACATATCAAAACTGAGCAAAGTGAAGTTGTGAGTGTTGATTAAAAAATACATAACTTGCCAAGTTAATCTGGCAGTCCATTGATCTTTCTGAAGGACAGCCATATATACACAAGCAATATTGTCTTAGTTCTTAAACGTTATGCACACATATCTAGCAGTCCCGATTTCTTCAAATATCATATTACATTAGATCTGTGTAGTTAATTTAATCAATCTTGTGGTTGGAAAAAAGGCTATAGCACTTTAGCTATTGCTTGTAGCCTAGAAAAGCCTCGTAAAATTGATCCCAACAGCTGGTAGGTGATACTGTTTGGCTTCCAGGCCAAAATCTGTCAATGTCACACTAGGGTACCTCTACCCTTGAATTATCTGGAAATGTTTATGTATTGATGGAATCTGCACTAAACCTTGGTTTGCAGGAATTGTACATCAGTTTTAGGTCCAGTCCTCATGACCAGGCACCTAGGCTTGGATCATTTCTTGCTTGATTAGCGATCTGACAGTAGGTATAATAATGAAAGACCAATCTATATTCCTCATCGCACACAAGATGGGTCATTGCTTTTAGTGGACACATAAGTAATCCTTATTCAAGAACTCAAAGTTGAGTGCTTTGCTTAGATGAAAGTATCCAGCACTCAGTTGGAATTCACAGGAGGGCGCTCTCAGCCCTACGCCGTTCCAAGCTGGATAATAAGCATAGTGTAATACCCATCCTTGAAGAGCTTTGAAAATGAGAGCAATTTGGAATTGAGCACTGTAAATATGCTCTGCAGCCCTTCAAAGATGAAATTGCCAGATGTTTCCCTTTCAAAAAATAGGCGCTTCTTACTGTTTTTCTGTAAAGAAAGCATAGTACAAATGTGCAGTGTAGCTTCTCGAAAACATTTTGGGGTCCGTTATGATTAGCTACTCCTGCAATGAACAAACCCCGACATTGTCTCCGAGCTACTTAGTCTTCATGGAAATTACGCCAAAAAATCTTCCAAAATATAAATGGCAAAGTTTAGATCTGATTTTTAACTGCAAGATAATGTCGGGATTTACTACCCCGCCGTTTGTAAGTGACCTTTGTAATACTTTTCTTCAGCTCATGACATCCCCTTTCAAATGTGTGATCGATTTTGAACAGCTTGCAACAATCGTGATGTAGGAACAGGAGAAGACCCAAGTCAGAAATGTCTTGTTCAACAAGTTTGTGTATGGAATTGTATGGCTTTATGGACCAGGTTTTTTGTGGGTGGGGTGGGGGGCTAAAGTTATGGTGTCGGCCTAACCAGGGTGTCACCAGTTCTCGCAGAATTCTCTAATGTACAGGCTTTGATATAGTGCACAGCTTCCTTGTGGGCATTGCCACAGCAAGTATTTCTACACCAACCCCTTCCTTGCTTTGGGGATCCTTGTCTTGTCTAGCAGCAGGTTTCCCTATTGGGCCAGTAGAAGATATCTTTAGACCCTCCAACCAGCAGCCATTTCTTCCCCATGGTTAGCTATTCTTTTGGTCCAGGCTATATTATTGTAAGCCACCAGTCATCTGTCTTCCTACTGCACCATTATCTTGTCCTCTGGACTGGGAACTCTCTGCACAAAGACTTCTGGGCTCCCTCTTCTACTGACTTCCCAGAGTGTCCAAGACGTAGTCCATAGCTGGCACTTTGCTCTCAATACAAAGGTCTTAATGAGCAACCGGGAAAGCCCCAACATGCTGGCGCGTGCAATTATTGCAATATAGTTGTGTATGGCCTGCTCCTGTAATTTCTAAATGGGGAGAGAATCTGGAGCACATCTTGGTGGCCCCATGTGCCAGTTAAATGCTTCCTGCAAATCTCCAACCCACCGTTATGATATTCAGACCCTGATCTTTAGCAGCTTTACCCCTTATTGTGAACTTCTCTTGAGCTTAGTTCAGCAAACCTCTACACATTATCAAAATAAACTCTTCAGCAGTTATTTATCTTTGATCTCATTTTGGAGAGTAGTCCATCTGGGACCTGTGTATGGAGGTCCATGCTACCACCCTGCTCCTTCAGTCTCTGCTCTCTCTGCCTTTAAAGCACTTGTAGATGTAAAGAGACTATTACTGCTTACAAAAGTCTTTCATCCCTGCTTTCGTGGTCTTTGCTTGGAAATTTGGTTACCTGGAAATGTACTTATTTTTTTTTTTCTTTGCTGATTGTCGCACAATAAAAATGGTAATTCTGTTTTTTCTTTGCATAGTTGCTCAAATACTTTACATTTTGGTCTTTTGATTCATCATCAATAGTTACTCTGCGTTCATTAAAAGTTATCCAACATATTAGTGCTTGTTGGATTTCCAGCGAGTACTTACCATGTTTTTTCACAAACAGTCCATGTATTGGAATGCTGCCTTGTTTTTGGCTTACCTGCTGGTTTTATGGTGAGCTGGGCGAATCTAGCACGAACATGACAAATGGCAGGATGATCACTGACCTGTAAGTGGGTAGCTGGGGGCTCCTCTTGGTTTTCAACAATGAGAGAATGTGGATTTGGTGATTTTCATTGATCTGGAGTTTGACCTTCAAAGGTGAATTCCAGGTTACTTGCCCTTTATTACGTGACACTCCTGCATAAGCCAGTCTGTTTTCACATCAATAGCATGTTGGATTCTGGGACTTGTCCAGGCGTGAAAAGAGTTGATGCCTAAAAGCCTGGTCTGACTGCTGTTACAAGTGGCATTGGCACATTTGGTAAATATCGAGGGAACTCTAGGAAATTATTCTTCCCGGGGAATATCTTGCTGTTAAATCTGGCCCTGAAAGTACACGTTCGAGATTATAGCTGGGAAGATGTTGATCTTTATTTTTCGGAGGTATTCTTTTTTCCGTCCTATATAGTGCTACCCTCATGCATGTATTTTATTTATTTATTTCTTTTTTTTGTAGGCACTTCATCTGTGTTGTCTGTACAACTAGAATGTGATGCTTTGATATTGGGGTTCTTGTAAGCCATTCCGTACTACTACTTGTCTCTCAAGCAAGGATAGTTTATTTTTCCGATGAGCTTCACTGTCCCCTTGTGGTCAGTCTACACTCTACAAACTATCCAAGACCTTCCCTCCAGCTGAATTGAAGGGCTATCTGAAAGACTGTGATACTCTTAGATTAAGTTATTATGCGTTTCTCCTGCTCTACTCTACCAACGGTGTAGCATCCAAGCATCTAGCCCTGCTCATGGAGTGGCTTTCTGTGCCCCACCAGGGATATCCAGACCATAGTCTCCTGGAAGAAAGAAAAGCAGCCCCAGGAAGATAACAGCTGGGACATAGATGCTCCAAAAAAGAAGGCGTCCTGTTAGGTGGACCATCGTTCTGCAACGGAGAAGAGGCGGACAAGTGCTGTGAAATTATTCCACAATATAGTGCTCACTGCACGAGGTGCTGGAGTGTTCTCAGAAAACCCTGGACCTTTTGGTGACTTATTGCCTGCGAGTCCCTATACTTCATAGCCCACCAGCGTAGTCCAATACATTTCGAATGCTGGTGTCCCTCTGGTTCTTGGTGCTACTTTTCGTACGTGGTAATCCTGCTATTTACCTACCTACTTACTGTTCCTCTTTCTGACGAGATTTCGAAATTGCTACTGTGTAATTGTAACCACATTCTGCACTATGCGTTTTTCTAAATGCACTGCTCTTTTAAATTAGCGGCTGTAATTCATAACCCTGGTGCAGTAAAAGTCATACAACTGATTACACAACTCCTAAAGCTGAAAGATTCTGTGTGATTCAGCTGCACTAGAATAAAACCGGGACATTTGGGCGCTTTTCACATAACCTCACGCGAGGCCTAGCACGTGTAGTGAGTTTGTCAACGCCTTGCCTAGGTCACTTACCTGCTCCAACATGGTCAGAGTCCCATAGCTTCTAGAATGAAACCACCTGCTTTCTTTTGCTCCTGCAACAGACAGCAGTAAGTGTCCACAGCCGCCCAGTAGATGATTGGTTATGCGGAGCTCTAAACATCTATGCCTAATCGGTTTCTATTCAGTGCATTAAGCTCTTTGGACATCTGTTGGGTAAGCGCCGACTTTCACAAACACGTTTCCTACGGCCCCTGGAAGAGGATTTGCAGTTTATGAAATGCAGGCACAGGAAACCCCACTACATGGTTTTCTAATTTTGCAGCTGGAGCTCGCATTCACAAAGTACCAGCTGTCAGTGTATGATAATAGGAAAAGGAAACGCCTATCAAAAACGACTTCATTTCCTGCACAGGACACCTCCCTCTCACTCCACCTTTCAGCACAAGCTATTTGCGTGTTTATCTATTTCATCTTCACAAATTATTTTTGATCATCCCATTTGTGCACCTTATGCTGATGATCAAATATTATGAAACCACCAGTTCCTACTTCTTCAATCCTCCAGTTTTATCCTGTCTTAACTGCAGTTCTATGCAGTTTAACAATCTTAGAACTGTCGATTCTACACCACACCTTAAGGTCCTGCATCTAAAGCAGCGATCTTAAACCTTTGGCTGCCCAGGTTTCTTGGACTAAATCTCAAATAATCCCGACATAAATCACCGGTGAAGGATCATGGGAGTTGCCCAAAACCTCTGCAGAGCCATAGGCTGCAGGCCCCTGATCTAGAGGGATTCCCAATCTAAGACTTTGGTACAGAACCGGTGTGGTTGGTTATAAAGTGGGGCATCTGTGGAGTCCTTCCTCTGTAGAGCATTGTATGGGTTCCCTGTACAGAGAACAAGACGTGCCTTTTCATGTTTGTGGAAGTGCACATCGTTTCACTTGCTTGCCAAGAATGTAGCATTTACGGAATAGAATCCCTCGCTTCAATGATTACAACGTGATCCTACAAAAGGTTATTGAGCCATGAACCCTGAAGGCAATGCCGTCTGAGGCATAACCCCATGGCCCTATCACACGTGAGGAGCTATCTGGGAGATCAGTGGGTACAAGTGGATGAAAACCTTTGCAATGCTCATCTCTTGTTTCCTGTCTATGGTCACTTTGAGCACGTCTCAACATCTCGAATCAACAAACACTTGGCCCTCTATTGTTGCACTTCCCTTCAACCCACATTCCATTCTGTTCTCACTCCACACAGCAGTGACGTTTAGTAATCCTGATGCTGCGTTAGTGGCGTGCCTTGCTCTGGTGGCATTTGGAGGTAAACCTAGGATCTAAGGGCTTGTGGTCCTCCCTGTTAAAGACCGAGATGTGTCACGGCATTAGTCCAAGGGGGCATTCTGTTCATTTAGCCGAGTCTGAAGCATCTGGTTTTTTAGAGTACAGATCTGAATTGGATTGAGGCTTTTTACACTTGCCATCATCAATTGATAGAAATATTTCAATGGATTCTAAAAGCAGGCGAGTGTCTGCAGAGAAAGTGTGCTTAGATCCCAGATGATGTAGAATTGGGTTGCCCACTTCCAGGTGGCTCGCGGAATGACATGTCAATTGTTTGTTTATTTTTTTAGTGCCTCTGACCCAGTCGCCTTTGCCCAGGCGTGGCTGCAAAGTCTTTTTAAAAACATTTTTTTTAAACAATGTTACAACCAACCACACTGGTTGTATAATTCTTAATGGATAATCAAGTGTAAAATAGACCTTGTTGGCTGTCTGATCATGACAAATACACAAACGGCGATTCTCCCAAAAGCTCTGAAATCCAGAGCGGTGTTGAGGCTGACGGTCAAGAGGATGGCCTATAGAAGATCGTGCCATTTTCTCCGAATGTGGGCACTGCAGACTTCAAGATCTTCACAACCTACTGCATGGAGGCCCTCCTCACATGACCAAGATCAGATGGTGAAACCTAGAAATCCGAATATAGCGTCACCTTTCAAATTAGGTGTACAAGTTATCGGTTGAGACTGTCTTGTAAAATGTCTCGCACAATGCTTTACCTATATAGTTATTTATTTTATATTTTTAGTCGGCAATGCTAAAATCTTTAATGTATAAAACAACTCTTTCGCATGGAAGTCTAGTCGCCCTTGGGCATCAAACGATCAGTTTCCAAAGTGTTTGATACATACCTATATAGTGAGCATGTCTTCATTACTTTTTCTTCCCTTATATGTACGAAACCTAGAGGACGTTTCAACTTTTTATAGCAGTCGGGAAAGGACCGAGAACCAAATTACATATACAGCCCAAATACCGCACACGTGGTCTGCAGTAAGAATAAAACGTTTCCTGGTAGAAGTTTGTATCCCCTATGAATTCACATACACACTCTGTGGCTCTGATACATTTTCGTGGGCTTCCCATGGGTATTTTGTACCTCCAGCAAAGGCAGGAGATACATTGTTGATCATCGCCCATGATAAAAAGTGTATTATGAGCCCAGGTGCCGGGGTCTGCATAGGCTGGAGGCCATCCTGCCACAGACCTGACC
The DNA here is from genome assembly GCF_040938575.1 of Ambystoma mexicanum. NCBI lineage: Eukaryota > Metazoa > Chordata > Amphibia > Caudata > Ambystomatidae > Ambystoma > Ambystoma mexicanum. The sequence goes on from NC_090938.1 coordinate 101,017,222, forward strand.
AATCGCGACAGCAAGGTTAAGATTGTGCAACCGCTAGTCCGTCTCCGAAGTCCCATCGGCAGAGCAGAGCAAGCACCTACTGGGTCAAGATGTAATGCAGGCGCATCCCCCACTACCTATGCACACAGCCATTTCTACACAAATACTAGACGGCATGGTTGGCATACACAGGGCAAGTCTTCTGGGTTAATGACATTTCTCATGGGAGAGTTAGACGTGGTACAAGAGCAGCACTGGAATCTGATGGGTATGTTGACATCACGCCTGACTTCGTTAACGTCATTGATGGCAAAGAGACCACAGATTCGTACTTTATCTCCAGTTATGTAATACTTTTTAAATTACAATTTTCTGCAGAGAGGAGCATGCATTTTTTTTAAAAAAAGGGGGCGAGTAAAACCTTAAGAGGAAATACATCTGCAGGGGTATATACTGCACAATTGTTAGACAAATGATGGTGTGTGTACTGTATGTGTTTGTATATTTGAGGCTTGTGAATCTGCTTAGTCACTTGATTTGCACAGGCTGCCTTGTAGTGGTTGCCTCGGAATTTTACATCCTTTAAAAAAAAAAAAAATATATATATATATATCACACATTTTTAATTTATTTGAAACGGGGCTTCAACAGGTGTTGCTATCACACCATCAGTACACTAGGTGTACACGGACCCTTATTTTCACTGTGCCAAAAAAGGCCCCCTTCAGCGCTCGAAATTGGAACTGGGAAAGCGGGAGCGACAAGCAGCTCCTGGGTATCCAGCAGTAACCGGTCAGGGGGTAACTTCCACAGAAACTGCAAACTTGTAATTGTACCCATTAGTTATGACCCCTTATGCTTTAAATGTCTAAGTGTCATAATGTTTATTGATTGGCCCAAAGGCACAGAGTTAAATTCATAGTTCTGTTTGTTTGGCATCACTTGTCCTGCGGAGCCAAAAGTAGCTCCTGGTAACTGTTAGTTTTAAGCGCTGTTACTTTTAAGCTTACCAGGCTCTTCTAGGCTACAACCAGGAGCTAAAGGGCTCCAATCAATTTCAAACCCTGGCTTCCTGGATTTTAGAGTCCAAAGATGAGTTGGAAGTTGTAGAGACCACTCGCCTTCCTCAGTTTGAAACCAAAACTCAACCCAAACAGGCTTGGACATTAAGGGGTTTCAATGCTACTATGGCAAAGATGGTGTCATTTTTAGAACACCATGAACTGCAAAACACGCCAGGACCCAATTGCTGAGCTAAGTAAATCGGCATGCAAACCTAAATTCTTTAATGCCAAACTTTCAGACACAGGGCAATGAATTACATGAGCAGGGGGGTGAGGAATATGACCAGAGGACGACTACATTATTTACTGTGACTGATACCCTATAGCCTGTTCCCTTGCCTGATAAGGGAGAATCCCCAGTGGCTGCTTTACCGAATGCGGACCAATTCTGATATACGGTTCTGTTAAAGTGGGCAGTGGGACAAATCGAGAACATGGCACAAAAGTCAGATTACGACATGGGTTCTATCTAGGACGTTCTTGAGAAGAAAAAACAAATGTCATTTTCTCCCTCTATTAAAATCATTCAAAAAAGCGAGTTTCTCCATTGCTGGTTAATCTCATTGGCATGAAGACACTGAGCCAACACATTAAAATGAATGGTCGACATGCACCAGAGTAATGTCTTGGACCGTTTCCAGCACAGTGGCCACTTTGTACCAGGTAGCGATCTCCCTGTCTCTGCAGGGAGTGACGAAGAACCCATCCCAGGTCGCAGTCTGAGCCACTCACTGGTCTCGCCAAGCTCCTTGTATGTCCCTTAGGCAGTGGTGTGTTTCTACCACAGTTAGTAGTTGACCGGGCTGTGATTTAGATGCTTTGTATTCTGTGATTGGCTTAGGCTAATATTTGCACCTGTTCGGGTTCCAAGGTGCTCTCGGACCCTAGCTCCATCTTTGATTTTCGATGTCCGCTCACTGCTCAGTGTCGTTCTGGGTCTGTTCCTGGCGTCACAGTTCATCCCCGTGGGCCTCTCCATCACTTGACTAACAAAGTTAGTAGTTGCTGTTCGCAAACTCTGCTAGTTCGTGAACTAAGGTGGGGTGCCTGTTTAAATCTGGGTTTCAATTGGTGAACCGTTTGCACCCTAAATGAAGCTAAGTGACGGTTGTAATCTAGATTTCTCACTTCTAGCAAGACTGCCCTTGTGAGTTGCCATATCTTTGGGGGGCAGGGCCGCGAACCAGCAGGATCTCTGTCCATCAACCCTCTCGAGGCACATTAGACAGAGGCGCGACCATCTCAGACCCTTGTGGCTCTGCCCCTTCCCAAGAGAATGGGGAGTTCTAATAACTAATACCTGGCATCAAAACTTAAAAATAAATCAAACTGATAGAACAACATGTAAACAGAGAAGTAATCCTGAAAAAGAATTATTCTCCCCAATGGAAAAACTCTTGGTATGACTTTTCTGCAGCCAGCTGTCAATCTGTCTGGGCTCACTCGGCAACGGGGAAATCTCATTTTTGTCGCACTGTGATGAATCCAGGAAATTCGTTCCCTCTAGGAAACCACCCCCTTTGGGACTATGGAGGTAAGCCTGCTCAGTTTAAAAAACCCCCAGCGGACCGAGCAAGCTGAATCCCACTGGGGGTGTCCCTCCAACCTCCCTTAGAGGACAGGAGGTACATAGAAAAGTATATTGGATATTCTCCCAATCCTCAAGACTCCAATGCTTATTTTGTTGGCTACATGAGGGTTACAATGACTGACTACAAACTTCCTGGGCAAATGGTTGTTGCGTTTCTTATCCTCTGTGGACACGGTATCGGCGAGTTTGAAAGAATCATGGGAAGTCCCACCACTTTACATAGGAATAAAGTGTCAATCATTGGAGGTAACTGACACAGCCACAGAACGTCAGAAGCATGGAACCCTCCCCCTAGGAGGTGTGGCCAGAGGAGGAAAGTGCGTGTTGCCCGTGGTGGGCCAAACTAAGCCTCTGAAATGCTGAGCCGCTTTTGAACATGGAGCTGGGACTGCCTGGCCAAGGACCCCAGAACAGAATCCAGGCCACGTGATGAATGGCAACACGAGAAACAGGTACTGTTGAGTAGCCGGAAGCCTGCAAGAGGAAGTGGCGGCTCTGGGGAGGCAAGGAGGGCTGACAGAAGCAAGACCCTAGGGTATTGTGGACAGGAATACACCCCAGAGTGGGATGCAAGAAACCATACCTCAGAGTGGGGTCCACGAGATCTTACCCCATGGTGAGGTGAGAGAAAACCGACCCGAGACGGAGCAAGTCTCCAAAATGGGTTGTCAGAAACCAGATCCCAAGGTGGGGAGAAGGAGACTGCCTTAGAGTGGGGTGAGAGCAACTATAGTGCAAGGCACAATGCGAGAAGCAAAACCCCCAAGGTGGGGTACAAGAAACCAAACCACAAGGTGGGGATGAAAGTTACCTGAGCCTCGGAAGGTTGAGAGACTGTACCTCAATGTGGAATGTAAGAAGCTAAACTCTTACGCAGTGGGTAGTCGTGGAGTACTTTCAGGGGCAAGAGGGTTGTAAGGGTGTTAAAGAAGCTGACGCAAAGATGGCATGGTAGTCGTTCTAGACTATTATTTGTGCATAAAAGGCCCTCACTATCTGTATCTTTTAAGAGGGGGGGGGTTCCCTTTTCCTGACGAATACTAAAGGGTCAGTCAGGATGCCTGTAAATTAAACTCTACCATCCTGTGTCAAAACCTACTTCTAACCCTCACACTGAAACGAAAGGTTAATATAGCAAAGTTCCTTCTTCAAGAGGATGTCTCCCTTCTCCTGATGCTCCGATAGTTTTTAAAAAGAATGTTTATTGCAACAAGAATGCCAGGGGAAAATGACTCCCTCGCCCTGGCTTGCGGGTTTCACACACCCTTTATACAATTACATGTCCAGGGGAATGCTCCCTTTTGGTTTAGATCTATAGAGTTCCCAATGAAACCAGGGTAAATGACTCCCTTGACATGGTGTCTATAGCACAACTCCCAGTTCAGGAGCAGGAGAATGCCTCCCTTCTCCCAGTGTTGGCTTGGCACAGCTCACAACAATGCCAGGGGGAATGAATGACTTCCTTACCATGGTTTCTAAGAAAGTTCTTTCTCACAATCTTCAGCTTGATTTACACTTTGCCACTCTATTTTGCTGTTAGCCAAGTCCAAAATCCTTCTTTGTTGATCACTGGGCTTAGTACGGCCACTGTGACTAGGAAGTTCTCCTTGCTTGCTCTGTTCCCCTTTGTTGGGGTCCCAGACCCTTCTCTGGTGGTCAGTGGTTTTATTCCTCCCACTGTGACGAGGACACTCTCCTCCGATGCTTGTTTTACTATGGTTAGGGTTCACTGACCCATCTATGGTGATCAGTGGGCTTGCTGTCGCCACTGTGATAAGGCTCTCTTCCGATGCACAAACCCTCTTTACTTGGGTCAGTGGTCTTGTGACTGCCGCTGCAACAAATGAGCTCTCTTCCGATGCACCCTTAATCCCAGGCTAAAGTACAGACCTCCCTTTGGTCTGTCTCGACCACCCCTTGTCCCTACTGGTCTGCCCGTGCTCCCGTGTACCTCCCGAGCGGTCGTGGGCACTCCTCTGGTTCTTCCTGGGATGGGTGTTTGTCTCTCCCCTGGTTTCCCTGCTGTCTGGGCTTTCACCTTTTGGCTTTGCAGCCATCTTGGCAGTCTCAGTGCAGTTGTTGAACCCAACGCCCCACCTCATTGAGGTCACGCCACTGCTCTTCTTGTGTCTTCTTGGTGTACCAGCCCCTCCTAGACCCCACGTGGACTCCGAGAGCTGCACGCTGGTGTCCTCTGTCTTTTGGCTGTCCAAACTTTGACAGCTTCTACCTCTGTGGTTGCTCTGGGCATCGAAAGGGCAGTTTAATTTGCTGGAGAGTGTCTCTTCGCTTTTTATGTTCCCTTTTTGGGCCTGCCCCTGTGGTACTCTAACGCTCCTTTGTGTAATCTTCAGGCCTCCTCAGGACCTGCTTGTGCCAGTACGGTCAGTCCCTTGTCGGTTTCAATGATAGCATGTTTCCTCTGGGCCTACTTGTGTCAATACTACCATAGGTTGCAGTATTGTAATAACATGTTGGTGTGGACGGCGTGCCCTGTGATGGATGTGTAGACTTTGTGCTGGGGAAACCAATGCAATCCGGATTGTGTGGCCTAGAATGTACGCCCTCCTCCCCAAGAGGGGAGTCCTCACCTGAAAGGTCCGCTCGTATGTTACCACCCCTTGGGACTATTGTTTAGCTGCCGCACCACCCTAGCCTTCAAGGGAAGGGTTCCCTGCAGGGGAGAAGAGATGTCATTCAAATATTCGTGTCAGGGTTGTGAGCTCTCTAGTAAATGGTTCCAGGAACACACTGTTGCTAGAAAGGAGGAAGAGAGAGTGCATAAAGAACACAAACTGATATTTGGGAGGACTGAGTGAAATATACATCAAGGGATGGCCCATCCCAGTTGATAGTAAGAAACCGAATCCGCCAACATTCACATCTCTGGGCCGAAATGTCTTAGTTTGCCGAGTTTGTCTTGTTGGAAGTGGTAGGTATAGAATCTGGAAAGTGCAGGCTTATGGACAGATGACTTTATTATTTGTAAACCCTGTCTTGACGAGCACGCTTCAATAGTTTCTTTTTTAGAACACGGCCAGGATCCTAGATCTAGGGACAGAATTGGTTTATCATTGTAAATAGGATTCTGATATAATGCCACTGTCGGTTTTCTGATTCTGGCATACCACAACACCCTCGGCACAACTCAGAAGACCTCAGGTTGTTTGAGACTGCATGCACATTGTCGAAGTACACTGAAAATCTTTGAAAGCTACAATCCCTAGCTTGTTTCACACCAAAGACAATTGGTAGCCAGTGCAGATGTCCAAATATCGAGCCGCTGCATCCTGCACTAGGTTGAGATTCTCTTTTAGACATTGTGTGCTGTGCTTTGAATAATACAGTTCTAGATCCATAGAATGGGGTCCCCAAAGGAGTGAAATACAGCCACTGTCCATGGCGATGAGCAGGTAACTTGCCTCACGTGAGGGCTAAGTGGTCAGGTAAACATCAAGCGAATTGTATAGAATGCACCCGAAAGCTAGTGGAGTGCCAAAAAGACGCCTCAATGTCCACGTGCCATTTGTATGCAACTCTCTATCCAGCTGGTCCTGCTTATCCCAAGCCCTTGACAGACATGGATGGTGCAAGAAGTCTGTCCTCAACAGCTTCCCCAAGGGCTGGTGCACGCTCCACTTCTGGGCAGGCTTTCCAGTCCTGTTCTGTGGACAGAAAAAGGTTGTCGGCCACAATGATTTGCTTTCCAAAAAGGAGGGCGCTTTAAACAGACAGCACAAAAATGCACATTATAACACTCAAACCAATGTTATACAGACTTCAAACATGGGAGAAGCATGGCAGAAAGCATACAGTATGGTATACTTGAACATGTTAACGTATATTTGCATCAAGGAAGCACACCTGAAGCATTCAGGTTGCTGGAAAAGCAGGTAGCAGGTGGTATGGTGGTTCCAAGCAACACGGGTTTTCAGCTCACTGCCCAGCTGTGTTTTTATTTGTACTTCATTTCCCTGGTTTACGGTAGTGAATCTGGTTCTCTTTCTCCATCTTCTCTAGTGTGCATTTCAGCCACATGCCCTGCCTCAATGGCAATAGAAAGGGGACTCTCTCCTTTGAGATTCGTTTCGTTTCACATGGCGGCCATGGTGCTCTACTTTTTTCACTGTGGGCTAAAACGTTTGGGTTCCGATGGAGTAGTGTTCCCAGTCAGTGGACTCCAAGCAACTAGGTAATTTGCCCACGGCTGCCAACTAGGCGGTCATTAAACACCACTGCAGCTTATTTTAGTCAATCCCCCCGGCTGCCTTGGCCTAGCACCATATGTGGCCACAGGTGGGATAGTGTGTGTTGACAATATTTTATCGTGCGTATGTAGCTTGCAGCCAAAAATTCGCCTCCTGAAGCAGGTGTTTGGGCACTTGGTTTTAGGATAGATATTGTTCACATGTTCTTTTATTGCTACAAACCGTGCCAAACTAGAACGCGCTCCTTGTAACCTGGCGGGAAACCAAGGAGTGATTGGTCCGAATAGGGAGTTATAACCTTTTTTTTTTTAAAAATTTTTTTAGAATCGGAATTCAAAATCAAGTATGCCCAAGCCACAGTCAGTTTGTAAAGCTACCTCCTAGTTGAAAAATACAGCACTTGATTTTCCCATGGCAGAGTCTTTCTTCTGCGTTTATTCTACAAAATATTCATGAGACCTTGTATGGGTTTAATCGCAGAAAGTATTCCTGACCTCACATGCCTGATCTTTGTCCCCTGTTAAGAAAGCGGTGTTGCAATGTGTTTTGTGCACTGAGAGCCAGACCCTTGCCTGATTTCAGGACTCTGTGGTTCTTCTGCCAAATAGCCTTGGATGTTCAAGGTCTGTGTGTGCTGCTTTGCTCGCCTCCCCAACCATAAGATTGCTGAGGGCGTATCGTAAGTGGGATCTACATTTAAAAGCTGGCCTATAGTTCGGCGTTCACACGGCGGGTGGGTGTGGCAGGGGACGCCATGATCCACCTGCTTTGAAAAACTCCGAATTTCTGACAGTAAACGCGCAAGTTCCTACTAGCATCGTATTCGTATCAAATACTTTTATAGTGTTGACAGAAAAGCCCACAAAATGTCAAAGCAAAGCACGCTGCCCTGGAGCACTTTTGGCTTCTTGGAAGTATATTGATTGTAGAGCAGTCCTTGGTGCAGTTATGCTCTACACTTTAATATACAGTGGCAGGTGTTGTAATGTGGCTTGGAGTAGCAGTGTTGTGAGGTCATGAGCTGGTGGAATATTAGGGTTGGAGTGTTCTACAGTTGAACGTTGGGCTTGGACTCAGAGAGCTGTGGTGTATGGGTGTGGCGGCAAGCCCGGTGTTTTCCCTTCTGATGTCTTGTCATCTGCGTCCCCTACTCATATTGAAGGAGTACAGGACCAGGACAATAAACCATTGTATAACTTACCTTCGGTGTCCCGGATACCTCATTGTTAGAGCAGTGTATGCATCATGATGGAATCAATCAGTTTCTGGCCCTAATCTTAAGGGTTAGTCCTAATGTAGGCCACAGAATGTGATTTCACATGTGCTCTCTTCCTGAATTATAGATCAAATGGGTGTAGTGTGTGTTCACCTTTATTTAAATCCTCACGTCCGTGCTAGATACAAATACTTATTGTAAGGGTTTCCTTCAGACCACCTTTTTGCTTTTTGTATAGACTAGTCTCTTGATTTATTTTATAAAACTGTCGATTTCACACCGATCATTGGGCTTTATTGATTTCAGATTTTGGTGTTTTTTCAGTTCCTTCAATCTGTCGGTATTCCTCAATTTTTTGCGGGCATAGTTTTTCTTTAAAAAAAGCTTTGGTTGACGAAGGTAGAACATGCGTACTGCTTCTTAGCCCTATTGCACTTCGCAAGTAGCAATGAAATTCCGTTGAGTACGTTTTCAGGAGCTTTCCCAACAGCTAAGGGAGATTCCAAAGCAGTGGATCCAGGACCGGGAAATGCAAAGCTCTTTTAGATCTAACTAAATTGTAAATCTCCACCAAAAGTATCAAGCTCCTGTATAAAATGCCAAGTCTAGCACCCTCCTAATGTAAAGCGCTCGGCCGCTCTTGAGCTAGCTCTGCCCTATGATCAATAACCTACATAAAATGAGGGGTGCTTGTCCTTTGAGAACCCAACTTATCTGAAAGAAGGCCATGAGGAAATACTCTGCCCCATGGGCACGTTCTTTGCAATATTGAAGCTTTCAGCCCAGTGAACATTAGGACTGTTAAGTGCTGGGAGAGGCGCTTTTTAGCTGAATACTGTATTGACGCATGGCTCATTTCAGTGTGTTATACTTCATGACCCTGCTGCAAGTACCAAATATTCAGTGGTGGATCAACAAATGATTGGTGGTAGTAGTCCATTCACACAAGCGCCATACCTTTTTTGCTCTGACTTTCTTTAGTTCTGCATTCTCGATTAACTTAATGAGTTCAACTCTTTTGTGTTGGGGGGGGGGATAATGAGACATGGTGCAATGTGTTTTCATGCTTGAGACCATATGCTTTAATAAACCTAACCTTTTACAGCCTATGCTGATCCAAAGGCTAGCCCACCAAAATGTATGGGCCTCAAAGATGTTTGTCCCTCAAATAATGGCATCTATTGAGCACGTAGAGAGCCTAGTCCTATGAAATCCAAAGTAGAGGGGCTGTCTAGAAAGAGCAGTAGTTATTCATTTTACAGACCTCCGATACAAAGGACAATGGCCTTAAAATGTATATATCATAATTAAAACGGCCCCTCTGAGTGCAGGTATGTAATAAGAGCAGCATTGTGTGTATCTCATGTGTTACACCAGGCTACAAAATGTGCACTAGCCTGCATGTCCAGCCACCTTGAGATTCCCCCTTTACACTAATTGCCTAAAGATTGCTAAATTGTGGGTCAGTGCAGACTCCCACTTCATTCGAATTTCTCCTTGCTATCAATACCGGCGGTGGCTCTCTGATCGGGTGGAATTGGCGCCTCTACCTCAGCGACTTCTGCCTCGAAGCATAACTGATTCAAGATCTATACCATTTCCTTAGTACCCTGGTGCTCAGGAACTTGATTTTTGTTGGTCTTGGCCGATCTAATAACCCTCCAACGTTTCTACTTGAAAAAGGTTCCGCCACTAGCTTGTCCTGCTAGTTTTTGTTGTGTAAAAACTGTTTTGAGCCGTTTGATTCAGGTCTCTGCCTATAGCCACACTGCAAGAGGCGGCCGGCTACAGTAATATGACTCTGGTGTGTTGCTCGTTAATTGTATGCTGCCTTTTCTTGTAAAAAGGGGTCCATGGGTTTTAGTTACCTCATAAGCCTCATTGCAAATAAGCATTTGATCTCACTCGTTAAATGGTCGCAGTGCATAATGACCAGTTTGGTAGGCTTGCAATACCAAGCATGTGTAATGTTGACTCCTCACCCCAGAAGGTGGTGGTGATAAATGATAATGCTTTTATTTATATAGTTCTTACGCCTAAGCGCTGTACATAGAATATATTTGCATACATTAATCATCGCAACCGAAGTTGCTACTCATTTATTGACCTCAGAAGCATGAAAGGCCGAGTTGGCCATGCCAGAATTCGGACCTACAGATTGCAGCGGCGAGCATTCAACCAACTTGGCTATCTAACCGTACAAAGGGAAATTTGCGGAACCCTTTCTCCTAGGACTGGAGAAAAACAAGGTCATTTGATCTGTCAAAATCCATGATTTATGGTCCTCATAGAGGTCCGAGTTTGTCCAATCTAGTTTGCGAGTATAATCCATTTTTTCAAGAGAGCGCCATATCCAAATTTAAGGAACCAAATTGTTACCAACTTTTGCACATTGTACATAGTACATGCTCGCCATTTAAATAATACATTTAACAGACTACGCCTTTGATTTACCTGATTGTCTGCCATGATTGTTCCAAGGGCACTTTGCATAGCACAGTGTCTCTCTCCTGGCTTTCACCCCTCCCTCGCTGCTCTCTATAGTTAGGTTTTTATTAAAGCTTGTCTTTTTGCTCTTTCTCATAACCCGTGCATCTTTTCAACGTATTGCATGCCATTTCAACTAGCCAATAAGGAAGAGCACATAGCGTGTGTTTTGCGACTGATAACGCCGAAGATGGACATTAGTTTCACCTGCTAACCACTTCGGCTTCATCTCGGTAGACTTATTCTGGTCTCTATTTCTAGGTTTGTGTGACATACAGGAGACCAGCTCTTCAAAGGCCAGGGTCACTTTTTTCAATCAAGCAAGTAGAAGCTCCAAACCACAAAAGATATATTAACTTTTGGAATTTTTCATGACTGAATCAATAGAGCTCTTGATTGGCCTTGCACACTAATCGGCTTGAGTTCCCTTCACCCACCCCACCCAAAATGTGAGCCGAGAGGCGGTGCTGAAGCCCGATTGAACGGCGTGCACGGCATACTTTTCTGTTCATCAGAGACGGGAAAGAAGCTTTTCCTGAAACAGGTGACGTTGAAGATTTACTGTGTAAGTGCAGAAAAATGCACTTGCACCAGCGGTCGGAGTGTACGAGAAGAAGTAGTGGAGCTATGTTCCCTGCTGGCCTGCACGCACCCTCCCACACACAATACACACACCCAAACCCTTGCAACGGTTGCTTATGGCAACGTTCAGTGCACTGAAAGTGCAAGTTTCAACTTCTTTCTACACTTTTATTTTCAAACGGAACGGTTTCTTTTTAAAATAAAAGTATAGGCGCTGTAAAAGGTAATTTAAATAAGTAGAGGAGCAATGCTCCCGACCGCTCCCGCTCACTTCGATCAGTGATTTGCACAAACGCAGCAAAAGCTGCTCGTTTCAAGAAAGGCTTCCCTCGACCTCTCTGCCTAACAAAAATCAAATGGACGCATCGCCCCCTCCCCACGGATCTGGTCGAACATATGTTCTTTCACATTTGATGGGAAGGGGCTGAAGTGCACACTTGCTTTTTGTTAGGCAGAGACGTGAGGAAAGCCTTTACTGAAACCAGCAGTGCATATTAGCTCATTGTGTATGCATGCATGTGTACAAGGAGTGTGTGCATGTAATGTATGTGTATGCATACCTGTCTAGTCTCCGGGTTTACCTCAGACTCCAGGGTTTTATGCTCTTCTCCGGGTCTTGAGCGTGGAGTCACTGGGGTTTCCCTTAAAACAAGGACCTCTGCCAACGCCTAGATGTGATTGACAACAAACGCACCGTTTGTGTGGACAGAAACTAAGGGTCTGCAACAGATCTGAAGGCCAATGCCCAGTTGGCAGCATCGCTTGCACCAATGTGAAGACACCCGCGCGCACACAGAAACAAAAAGACTGCTTTTTTTTTTGTTTACGTGTTTGTGTCGCACAGCCGGTTGAAATTTTTTTGTTTTTGTATAGAATGGGCGGGGTTCTTGGGGAAGGGGGTGGGGCATCGGGGACATCATGCTCCGGGTTTTGCTTTTGGGAATGTAGACAGGTATGTGTGTATGATCAGTGCTGGTCATTGGGTTGGCTCTCGGCGGATCCGAGATCCGGCACCAGATGTGTAGCCGGATCTCGGGATCCGGCCAGAGTCATCCGCCCAAGCCCATGAACCACGCTGTAAAAAAGAAAAAAAAAAGCGCCCGCGACGGCAGCATTGCAGTTTACCGCGGTTTTGGCACTGATGTGTAATGCACAATGTTGCTACATGTACAACTGAAAGGAATCGGTTGTACATGTAGCGAGCATTGTGCTTTACACACCAGTGCCAACGGCGATGGTAAAAGGCAATCCTGCCGTTGCGGGCGTTTTTTTCTCCTCAATTTTTTGGCACAACAAAATGAGCCAGGGCTCATCAAGGGGGCGTGGCCTAATTGCAGGGGTTCTGCTGGCCCGTTAGGCCACGCCCCCCCCCCCCAAGAGCCCCGGCTCAATGGGCTACTGGTACGCCTGCCAGGCAGCCTTTTGTAGTGATCAACACCCTCTCCCCCATGGGGAGAGGGTGTTGATCTCTGTATTTATTTTCTATAGGCTTGCCTGGCAGGGGACAGGGCCTCGCCTATTCAGCCTTAATGGGGGCGCTGCCCCTTGCCAGCTGGGCAGGGGCAGCGTCACCATTAAGGCTGAATGGGTGAGGCCGCTGGAAAGTGAGGCCGTTTTCCTGAAGACTCGCGAATTTCAGTCTTCAGGAAAACAGCCTCAGCTTCCAGCGGCCTCTCGTTTTCTCCATAATTGTGGCGCCGGCCCACGGGCATTTCCTGCTTAAAGGGATGCCTCGCAGGTGCGGCGCCACCATTATGGCTGAAAGGGATTTTTTTCTGGACACGAGCGAGAGCTTCAGGCTTCAGAAAAAAATCCTTTTCGTGTAGTGGCCGGGGCTGGCAGGGGAGATTAGTGGGCCCCACAGGGCCCCGCCTCAAATCGAAATTTCTGAGCCTGTCGGGATGAGCCCCGGCAGGCCCCCTCCCACTTAAAGCCCTGGCTGGTGGTAAAAGGCAATGTTGCCGTTGCGTGCGCTTTTTTTTTTCTTTTTAGGATTTATCTGATCGGATGGCCACTACCAACCCCGCCCCCTCTAGACTCCGCCCCCTCTGCCCCCCAACTCCTCCCCCACCCTGGCACTTGAGGGATCCCCACCACATTTTTCCATTTCCACCACTGTGTATGATGTATGGGGAGGGTCTGGGTGTGCATGTAAATGAGCGAGTGCATGGTAAATGGGATGTTTAAATGAGTGAGACTGTGCAATTGTGTGCACCTATGTGTAATGCTAGGCTGCTACCATTCGATACTTGGGCACCATGCCAGAAAGCCCTTGGGGTGTAGCAGAGGGGGCGGAGCATCCAAGCTTGCCACACCAATTTTCGAAAGTGACTCCTCCCTCACCAGTTAGCCCACCCCCCCCTGCCCCCTGTGACCCCCCCCCCCCCCCCTGTCAAAATGTAGGTTTTGTTGCACCATTTCATTTCTATTAAGGTGTATATACGATGTTTGTAAGGACAGACGATTCAGGGGAATGCTGGAGAGCCTTTGTGCTCTTTCTGATAAGGCCTTCACCTCTGGTTTCTACTTTGTTGGGTGGGAGAGCTTACTAAATGCAAATGCATATTAGGATTTGTGGGATTTCTAGAAACACTGCAGGTTACATTGCCATGTAGCACGGAGGACGGTCTGAAACTGGACTGTGGCAGGAGTAGGTCTGTGGATTCTGGGACTTGCAGCCTTTTAACTGGCTGTTCGTTGTGGCGATTTATGCTAGTGGGGTGGGATTGTACACGCCTTCATGGTCTCCAGGCCCTCCGGCAGATCTGAAAGTAAGAGGGGTTGGATTGTTAGTCGGAGGAGAGGAAGAGCACACAGTGCTTTTTCTAGGGTGTTCAGTTCATCGCTGTGTGCGTCGGCTTGTAGGTGCTCTGGGCTGGGTGGACATGTAAGGAGTTCGCCTCCATATTGGAGGCCTTCTGTGACCCTGGCTTAATGTTGCATTGTCAGAGTTGAGATTGTGCGAGTTATCCGAGGAGGTGCAGAACTCTGCGGTTTGCTGTCAGTGTGTGTGTGTGTGTTTAAGGTTTGCAGGGGTATAGGATTTTTTTCATTTTTTTATTGATATCGTTGAAATAAATCAACTTTTCAATATAAGACTTTACATACATTGAATGATAGGTAAAAATTAACACACTTTTCATAATATGAATACTACACATTTAGCAATCATTAAAAGACAAAAATGGAAGAAAGAATTATTCAATTAATATAAAACACCAAACTAATTAAAAGTTGACGAGATACACACGAGTAAAAGGTCCCAGTAAGTAAATGCACATTTCTGCAAGTCAATTTCCCTCCGTAGAGAAAGTTGACAATTGCAATTTGTAAAGAGACCTTTGTCGTGCACACTAAAGTGGACTATCTTTGTACTGGATCTAAATTCCCCAAGTAGCTACAATGACCAGAGAAATATTTCAGGCGCTCCTGAACTAGAGCTAAGTTAATGTTTGTACCTAAGCCAGCAAGAAAGCCTGTCTGAAAGGGGTCTCTTGAATGGGCAGCTTTAGTCCATATGTTAAAATCCCGAAGGATGAGTTTGGAGAGCAATTTAGGAACATTTTAGTATGGTTAGTGGGGAAAGAGTGTGACCCCCCCTCGGGGTATCGGATCGTAATGGCATGCTTGATTGGTGCAGTGAGGTGGGAGTGTTGCTGCATCGGGCTATGGTAGGTTACTTTTGGCTGATTATTAGCTTGCAACTTGACACTTCAACCACCCCCTCCCCCCCTTGCTGGTGTAAGCCTAGCAAGGTTGCTGATGGCACATGCATAATTACTTCTAATTGTAGAAGTTAACAGTAGGAACAATGAAACATTACGATATTTTAAAGCTTTTAATAGCCTCAAAGTACTTGCAAAAAGTGAGGAAAGTTGTATCCGTCCCACAGGGATTAGAGAGCCAGCACACCCCAAAGCCACTCAGAACATCAAAGGGGGCAGAGATTTTGGGTGCGGTGTGCAGAAGGGATCTACGGGGTAATCATGGGGTTGAAGGCAAACATTATTGTCCC
Organism: Ambystoma mexicanum; assembly: GCF_040938575.1. Taxonomy (NCBI): domain Eukaryota; kingdom Metazoa; phylum Chordata; class Amphibia; order Caudata; family Ambystomatidae; genus Ambystoma; species Ambystoma mexicanum. The sequence continues at coordinate 101,032,364 of NC_090938.1, forward strand.
TGTGTATGCTACCTATAATGACAGGAGGTCGCTTAAATGTGCTGAGGAAAATGAGTAGCTGAAGGGAGAAGGGCAGAAGCAATATGGTATGCCATGCATGTTGCTTGTATTGTGCGTAAACCTCCCTGACCCTGCCACAAAGACTTTGGATGTATTGATTTGGGCATTGGGGAGTAAAAGTCCTTTTGGGTACGTTCAAATCTTGAAGTAGAGATTTCCAGTTTTTGCGTGTCTAGGTAATGTTCCAGAAATTGGCATGGAGAAACACATGATCAGTGGCATGCTGCCCACAGCACCACCATCTAAATCTAAAATAATTCTAAACGTGTGGCTCAAACACTAACACATAAATGTTAAGCTTCTGGTTGGTTTACTCTTTGACAGCTAACTTGCGATCTATGAATGCTGTCCTGCATTAATATTTGTTTGGAAAAATGGTTGATTTTGGGCATTACTAAATGGACATGCCTACCCGTTGGGGTCTGAATTTGTCACTCTTTGTAAGGCGATAGGATATACATTTGTGAAGCAAGTATGCCCATTAACTACTTGGGTATTTTCTCATTGAAACGGTGTGTTTGGAAATGACTTAACCAAATTTCTCATTGTGTTACTTCCAGGTATGGCATCACAGCTGCAGGTGTTTTCCCCTCCGTCGGTGTCCTCGAGTGCCTTCTGTGCAAAGAAACTAAAAGTCGAGCCTTCGGGCTGGGATGTTGCAGGACACAGCAGTAGCAACAAGTATTATACCCACAGCAAGAACCACGGCGTCTCTCAAGGCAGCTCATCCCACCAGGTAGCACATTTCAGCATACCCACTTACAACCAGACACTGCTGCTCCCAACTGCTGCCGCAGAGCACATCGTGGTGACTGCTGCAGACAGCACAGGTAGTGGGGCAACAGCGTCTTTCCAAAGCAGCCAGATCTTAACCCACCGGAGCAACGTTTCTTTGCTGGAACCCTACCAAAAATGTGGACTGAAAAGGAAAAGTGAAGAGGTGGATAGCAACGGTAGCGTGCAGATAATTGAGGAACATCCACCTCTGATGCTGCAAAACAGAACCGCGGTGGGTGCTGCTGCCACAACCACCACTGTAACCACTAAAAGCAGCAGTTCGAGTGGGGAAGGGGACTACCAGCTCGTCCAGCATGAGATCCTGTGCTCTATGACCAACAGCTACGAGGTTTTGGAGTTTCTGGGGCGGGGGACCTTTGGCCAGGTGGCGAAATGCTGGAAAAGGAGCACTAAGGAGATTGTGGCCATCAAGATCTTAAAGAACCACCCTTCCTATGCAAGGCAGGGACAGATCGAAGTGAGCATCCTCTCCCGCCTCAGCAACGAGAATGCGGACGAGTATAACTTTGTGCGCTCGTACGAGTGCTTCCAGCACAAGAACCACACCTGTCTGGTCTTTGAAATGCTGGAACAGAACCTTTATGACTTCCTGAAGCAGAACAAGTTCAGCCCCCTGCCCCTGAAGTATATCCGGCCCATTCTGCAGCAGGTGGCCACAGCGCTGATGAAGCTGAAGAGCCTGGGGCTGATCCATGCCGACCTGAAGCCCGAGAACATTATGCTGGTGGATCCTGTGCGCCAGCCCTATCGGGTGAAGGTCATCGACTTTGGTTCCGCCAGCCATGTCTCTAAGGCCGTATGCTCCACATACCTGCAGTCTCGATATTACAGGTACGCTTGGGCTCCAGTAATAGCCACTTTCTGTGTTTATTGACAATGTCCTGTATGGCCCACTTACAGCTAAAACTAATTTCTTTCAGTTCTCTTTCAACGTCATGGTTTTTGATTGATCTTGTTTTTGTAAGGAAACCTATGAATTCTTTTATTCCAACCCCCATGTTGACTAGAAAAGTGTATGGCATGTTTTCGAAGCATTTTTTATTTTTTCGCCATCCACTGCACAGGCAATCTTGATGTCTCTTGCAAAGTAGGTCAACAAGGTTGGGTAACGGCTGACATTTTGCACAGATAATTTGAGACGACAGGGAACCTTCTAGCGCTTTCTTTTGAAGTGAATGGAGGCCGTTTGTTTCTGCATCGCGAGAGCTGTCCTTTGTCTTGCTGGCAGACATGGAGCGGTCTTCACACAAGAGCTTGAGAATTGGGTGCTTGGGAGGCTCTTTCGGAGGCTAAAGTTTGTGCTCTTAACAATTGTTGGCCATGCAGTCGACCAGTGTGTTGGAAATGTTTGATATCTCATTTAAATCATTGCGTTAAAAGGTTACTTTTTGGGTTTGGCATATTTATTGCAGCTATGCCATCTTTTAGTCTCTCTAGTGACTCCATGCTGTCAGAGCCACAGGGTGCTATCAAAAAACAATGGTATTTGAGACCTGCCACCACCTCTGATATTTTAATCTACAAAGTTTGGGGGGACATTCTTTTTCAAGCATGTCCTGAGCTGAGAGAAAAATCACGCATTTACATTATTGTAATTCTCAATTATATTTCAAACATTCAAAAATGATTTTAACAGGGGAAAATAAAAGCGAGGGAAAATCTACCATAAAAAATAAAAAGGTTTGATTTCTGCAACCTTGAGCCATCTTTTCAACTGAACAAAAAGCAACTAGTGTCCCATTTTCCACACATGCAAGTGTCTGTAATTTTTGGTTTCCAAATATTTAGCTTTTCCACGCTTTATAGTATGAAAGCAAAGTCACTGCCAGGAATTTACATTCCATGAAAGTCGAGTAAATCTGTAGACACAAGTTTGCACCAGGATCCTAAAATAGCTCTGATCAGTGCAGGTGCTGCTAGCAACCAATGAAGGGAGCAGTGTCAGGCACTGTATACATGCGACAGATGAGTGAGTACACGTGTTGGCCATTAAGAAGCTGCCGTGTTAAACCGAGGTATGGAAATCGGCAAGGGTGATTGCTCCACTTTTGAATGGTTTGAGGAGTGCTTCAATTGGCAGTCTTCTCTTCAGTAGAAGTGATCAGAAAGCAGCCGTGGAGAAGGCTGAACAGACTCCTCCGGTCACCAACATTCCACACAATCCGGTTGGATGCAGAAGGAAGCCCATGTTGAGCTCCAAATCCTTGTCAGGGTTTTTGAATGTTGTTGGGCTTGCCAGTGTGTGCTGCTACATATGCGCAAGGGCTAATACGGCAATAGATGGCTGCCCATATAGTATTTATCACCACTCTCAATATGTATCTCATTTCTTTCTGTGTCACTAAACTTCTGGTTGCGCATCTGTGCCGATGGTCTGCCTTCTCCAAATTGTTAATCTCCCAAAGTTGGCTTGCAGCTTTTAGGCATAGAATAGCAGAAATAAACGCCTGTACTTTACAAAATTGGCAACCTTTCTGAGCAGCAAAAAGCACAGCACAATAGTCCCCAATTTTAATAAGTGGAATAAAAGCTTTGATGTGCTGAAAGCAGTGATAATTGTATCTAAAGGTGGGGAATGGAAGATGCTTAAAGTAGCTTCCTGACCTGCTTCCCATATAACCAAAGGAAGAGTGATAGCAAATGTAATGCAGGTTAAGATGGCTGTGACATTACTAAACAATGTGGTCCCCCTGATCGACTCTGGGATCAAAGGGCAGGTTGAGTTGGCGAGATTGTGAAGGAGTGGTCCATAGAGGTTCCTACTCTGTTAGGGGTGGCTTTCAAAAGATATGTGAAGGCCACCTTCTGTTCTGTCTTCCACCTTTTGATTATCCATGCCTGAATGGTCAAATAATTGAATGTATGATCTTTTCATGCTGTGTAATGCTAGTTTTTTGTCAATGGGAAGTTGAGACTGGCACAGTAACCTGAATAGTTAAATAAAATGCTGAAATTATTACAGGGCATCCGACGACTCTAATGCTCGAAATTATCAGTGATGCAATGCATCCATCCTGAATTTCTAAACTATCTCTTTTATTAGTAATCATATTCTGGTTAATTTTGAAACCTTGCAATCTTGTCTCCATTAATTCCACTGCAATCTAATCAATGCAAGGTGAATGTCCAAACATGCCACTGAAATCTACGACCTCCTATGTGACAGAGGTATTGACATCCTATTCATAACTGAAACATGGCTAGATGACCACTACAAGATCACTCAACAGCTGCCTGCCTAATAACTTCAAGTGTGTCCAAGCAAACAGGAAAACCAAGAGGTGGTGGACTGGCAAGAATCCACACTGGAATACACATTAAACATCAATAACTGTGAATCCCTAATCCTTTGCCTATCGCCAAACCCCAGAACGAACCTGAAATTCATATTGATATACCGACCACCAACCTATGATGTGACCTTCGTAGACTCCTTCACGGAAGCAATCGCCAGCCTAGCCATCGATCACAATCGCCTGATTATCCTATGTGACTTCAACATCTGGTATGATGAAGAAACCACAACCACACACATCTCTAGCCAGCTAATTAGCAACAATGAAACTACATCAACTAGTCAAAGGAGCAACCCAAACTGCAGGACATACACTAGACGCAATCTTTGCCAACAAAAAACTCATTACCACAGCGCGTCACCAATTCAGATCCTCTGGAGCGACCACCTCATCATTCCCTTCGTAAATGCACTCGCCACACCAATAATCGAGCAATAGGACAAGCTATCGATCATCATGAAAAGAGAACTGGAGAACCGTCAAACTGCAACTTAACTGAACTACTGGAAATTATCAAAACCCAATTATGGACGAAGCTGACGTGGTAAAAAAAAAATAGAACTACTTCACGATTGGATCACAACAATAGACGAGATCACCAAAGAAAAACCTTATGCAACTCACCCACCCACCTCTACGAGGAACATTTGTCTTGGGAGGATAGCTCAGCAGCAACGTGCTCGCCTTGGAAGCAAGACACGGAGCAACACAGGTTCGATTTCCCTCTGTCTGTGCTTAAGACACCTATGGTATTAAGCGTGTTATAAATAACTTGTCATATTCTAACAAACTCCGAAGCTTCCCCCTAATATCAGTAGACATTCGTCAAGCTGGTAAACAAAAGCAAGGAAACCGGTTACCCCACAGATTCCTGCCCCCCAGATGTATACAAATAAATCTTCTCACAAGGAACACCCATGGACTACTACAGAAACCCCTTCAACCAATCAATCTCAACACGGAAAGTGCCACAATCCTTCAAATGAGCATACATCAAGCTGCTCCTCAAGGATATGGTAGGAAATGTAGAGGATCTCCCCAATTTCAGACCCTTCTCCAACATCCCATACCCAGCTAAACTGCTAGAAACCTACATATATAGAACAACCCAAGAATTCAGAAGAGCACCGCCTACTGGACCAGGCACAAGTAGGCTTTAGACCAATGAGAGGAACGAACAGCCCTCAGTCTGGGATGATCTAAAGGCAAACACAGACAATGGCACCACTATGATAATTCCAGACCTCTGCGGCATTCGACACGAGTTAACCACAGCATCCTCCTCATGAGATTGGAAGAAATTGGAATCACCAACTGCGCCTTACTAACAGAACAGAAACCGTATGGATCAAACTCTTCAAATCCAACCCAAGCGAATCCTCATGCGGAGTACTACAAGGATCCTTCTCTCCGTTACTTTTCAACATGTACCTGTCTCAATCAAGATCTTTAAAAGACATGGCTTCACCTGCTATGACTACGCTGATGACGCACACAAGAAGAAAACACCACATTAGAGAGCTGCCTTTGTGAAATCTACAAAAGGATGAACTCCAACTACCTCAAACTGAACGCAGGCAAAACAGAAATAAAGATCACAAAAACGGAGGTGACAACCACTAAAGCCCCATGCCAACAGAACTTAGTATAACCCCAGTGCAATCGTCTATAGTATAAAAAAAGAATAAAGCTGGTAGTCCTGATGGACAACCGACATACTCTAGAGCTTCAAGTAAACGCTGTAATCAAGAAACGCTTCTTTCTCCTGCAAGCAGTAAAAAGGATCCTACCATTCTTGTCATTCGCCTCCAAAACACTTGCCGTCATTGGTCTCGTCATGTCCAGAGTAGACTATGCCAATAGCCTATATCTGGGCATGCCAGAAAAACTCCTAAAAAAAAAAAAACCCTCAAATGCATACAAAATGCAGCGGCCAGACTGCTCCTCAAACTACCTCGAAGAGAACACATCACACCAGCGCTGAATATGTTACACTGGCTACCAATAAAACAGTGAATCAAGTTAAAATCAATGTGCATAACGCACAGGGCAATACCCGGTCGAGGCGCGGAATTCCTAAGAGAAAATAAACCTATACCGGACATCCAAGCCACTCGGATCCAGCAGCGACATCTGTTTGGAACCAAAACCATACAACAAAAGAACATTCAGGGTATTCTTTCTCTCACCCCTCCCCCAAAAAAACTTATAAAGAGCTACCAAAGAACATGCGTAACACAAGAGATCACCTCCTATTCAGAAAACTCCTCAAATCTTGGCTCTTCACTAGAAAGCATGCCTATGGGGGCGCATACACAGCTGAAACAATGCTGAGAGGAAACCCATACTTCCTATTTCCCTAAGCAACCAACCATCAACTGAAGGAAGGTAAAAACAATCTACGACATATCAATTTACCGGCTGAAAGATGCATAAACTAGACTTGTACCAAAGATCGATCGCAGAAGGTTTGGCATGGAAGGGTAAGGTTGATATGTTAATAACACCATAGCCTACTAAGTAAACAAATGGCAGCACCGATGACCGACAGGAAATGGATAGGAAGCGAGCGGGTCACTGGAAAAAAACAGGACCAGTACCGGAGTAGGGCACAATGTACGCCACAGCCTGGTACACAAAGGTCGAAAATAACACAGCTGGGAACTTGCCATGCCATCACTCATGCCAATTAGACGGACAGGAAAGGGAGAATATGCCCTCTTCACTGGACAACCAGATATATAGATCAAGAATTATAAGGACTAAGACATAGAACCCACTAACTCAAAGCTCACATTTCTGCATACTTGACTCACAAAAAAATCAACACAACCACTTTTTCGCCCAGCAAACCGCACACACTTCACCACACTGCAACAACAATCAACACATAAGTCGCACCAACAGCACACAAGGACTCTGATCGATCCAATATTCACACCCAAGCTCAGCGCACAGTGAAAACCGAACTGAAGCTGCCAACAGGACACCACCTTCTCACTTTCCTACTCCCGCTTCACCCGACTAACCCCACCCTGCCTTATTGTTTGCAGATCCTCCTGAGCGCCTGGGGACCACTCTGTTGGTGACGGCGCTCGATACAAATACCTTTTTAACATTCATTGCTTTTGCTATTTGCATTTCTCTCTGAAATGTATTTGTTTTTACTCGCCTTTTTTTTGTATTTTTTCAAATTGATGGGGGATTTCACATTATAGTACTTTGCAATATCAAACCGTGCATACGCTTGCGTGCAGTCAATACTCTTTAGAATCTGCTTTGACATAGACTTAGCAGGATTTGGTGAATCCGTGCTTTCCAACATTAATCGCTAATTTGCGTTCATACAGAGACAAAAATATCTTCCTCCTATTCAAAAGGCTTCAGAACATAGAGCTGGCTTTCCGTCTAATTGGTAGTGAGCTCCTCCGTGTATGCTTGCTTTACATTTAAAAGGAAAAAAGATGGAATAAGAAAGGCCAGGACAAGAAAAAATATTTTCGATGGAAAGCAAAGTTAGAGCCCCAAATGACAAGGCTGTAAGGCAAGGATGGGAGACGCCCACATAGAGCCTTTAATTAAGGAAATCTGGGAAAGCGGCGGACTCCGGTCCCACCTTGTCTGGCATAAAAAAAATCCCCAAATGTACATGCTATATATGGGTGCCCTTGGTCAGCGTTAACCCTGGAGTCCTTTTTTTTCAATGCAGTTTTATTAAAGTATCCTACGAAATTGGATTGTATGTGGAAGCAGCAGAAGGTGTTCGGTTTATAAGGCCATGCGTATTAGAAATGTATTCTAGAATTTGATCACTGATTGTTGATTTACATGGCTGGCTTGTGTACAGTTTATCCTAAAGGATTGGGGGGCGGGGGGTGGGTGAGGATGGGGGGGGGGGCTAGTCGGTTTTTACATTGTTTGTTCCTTTGGGAATCCTGTCATTTCTAGGTATCGGGCGCTGTAAGAGAAAGAATAGCACACTGGTGTTGATGAACTCCCACAATTCTCCCCTCCTTTTATTGATTAGCCCAGTTATGTCTGATTCATATGGAGCTTTGTTCGTCCAATTTCTCAACGACTTTCAATTCTTGGGGGCCCTTTAACTGATTTCATCTTGTTGCAAAGCTCTGTGTATTTTCACACTCCTTTTTCTATCCGTTCTTCTGTGAGCCTTCATGCCCGCTAGTTCCTGTCCTCCTTGAAGGTTAGATGGCTTTTCCCTGTAAGAACAGAACGACCCTTTCAGATACCCATTTTTCTTCTATACGCCACCTGACACTGTAGTGATCCACAGAGACCTGTTCCGTCTGTCTGGCAACGACACCTTGGAAGTGGTTGGATAAGTAGTTTTAAGCATGGAGAATACAGTCTGTGCAAGAACAGATAGCAATGATGAAAGGGAATCGTGGACGTAACCTTCCTCAAGTTCAGCACGTTCCCCGCAAGGATGTGTGAACCGACTTCCAATGTTTTTAGAAGACAACTTGGTATACTTTTCTTTTCTTATTTTAAACCGTTTTCTTTCTCTGAATTTGTATTCAATAATTGACATACGCAACAGTGGCATCTGTATGTGCACATGTTACGTTATTAGGATTTGTACCACACACTGCTGCCATGTGCATGGTCTCCATGCACGGTGGGGATGAGGGAAGAAGTGAGATTGTGGTGCGTATCTGAAGTACCCAGAGCTCTGTGTGTGCACGCAACCACTTTCTATGTGCGATTTGTTGGCAACATTTAAGGCTTTGTGTCCAGCAAGGGAATCTCATGCTTGCAGGGCGGGTGTGCACTGGTCGCGTCTAGCCTATCAGTTGGTGTTAGGAGGATCTGTTAGAATCCAGGTGCTAGTTAGAGGGTTAGTAGGTGCGTCACTGGGTGGCCCTGCATGTTTATTTTATTGGCTCCAAGCATATGACATCTGTTACGTTGTGCTTCTTCAATATTGTAGGGGCCTGATGTATTGTGTTATTCAGGAAGGAGGAGGGGCGAGATGTGCTACTTTTTCTTTTTTTAATTATTTTTTTTCCTTTTTAAAGTGGTGCCGGAAGACGTTGACCTATTGTAGTCATTGATGATTTTCACCAAGTGCCGTAAGTTTTTTTCAAAATGGCCGTTTGGGAGTCGTATGGGTTTCATTTGGGCAGGGTTTGTGCGGTGGGGGGGCATGGAGGAGTGTTTCTGGGTAGTGTGAGTCAATTGAGAGGTGCTGTCATGCTGTTAGTTAAATTTTGGCTATTTTCCATTGCTCTTGCTTTGAAAAGCAGGATTTACATTCTTGCTGAATTTCAAATGGTTTTGTTCTTTGTGGGTGTCGCTTTGTAGCTTGTATCAAAGATTGCCCACCATAGTTGAGCAGGCATACATTCCATGTCTTTCTCAGCAGAATCTTGTAGTGGTTATTTGCACAACCTTTCTGGATCTTGGATCTCTAGTTGGTTGGTAATTGTAGATTTTACGTTTGATGAATGCTGCTCCTGGATGTTGGAGGAGGAGGGCTCTGTGGACGATGCCTATGGCCTTGAAGTGAATTATTTTTTTTGACTGGTAGCTGGTGCAATGCTCTGCTTGTGTTGTCTTTTCCCTCTGGTTGAGTCTGCGTAATTGTGAACCACTGTTTTGGATCCGTTTCAGATTTTTTTGTGGTGCGTTGTGGCATTCCTTGATGAACGTTGTTGGCATAATTTTCCCTTCATAGAAACAATGGCAAGTGCTGTGTGAGAAAGTGAGAAGGGGCGTCATCCATCGGAGGATGATTTGTTCTAAAAGTGCTCCAAAATGTGGCTGTATAGATAGATGTTTAGATTTTTGGCTGGTAATTGGAGGGATGTTTCCAGGTGAGTTTTATTAGAAGTGGTTTGATGTAGTCTACTGCTTTATGCGCAATTCTGTTTTGAGCGGGCTGTTAATCAGTTTGTGAAAATAGTCAGTGTTTTGTTGGTGAGGAATATCATAGTAGATAATCGGGGGGGCGGGGGGTACAGTCCATTGAAAAGCTGACTTTGTTGATCAGTTTTCACATTTAAAAAATGTTAGATAATGGTTTAAATCTGTTCCTGGCAGGGGTTGTGGGGTTATGGTTGCATCTAGGGATTTGATGAATGCATTAGTTCAATATATACCAATTTATATTGGGGTTGGCGCTGTGCTGCAATATGCAGAGTTTCTCATTGTTTTCTTTTTGAGGGGCCTTACTGATCCATTCACAGAGTAGTAGTGTTTCTACTTTAAGGATGTCCACTGTGCAATAGTGGATTAGACTTTGGTATACTGCCTTTTTTTGATGGTCTGGTGTCTTCCATGTAGCTTCCTGCCTTCAATTTTTTGGAGGTCTAAACTGGAGCAGGAAGCTCCTTGCAGCTTTCTTATTTTTATTCTTTCTTCTCCTCCCACTCTGCCCCACCCCATAGATGGGGCGGGGCGTCTTTAACTGCATTTTGATGCTGCATTTTTAACATTGCAAGGATGTTCAGTGATTCAGTCATCGAGTTCTCTAGTGTAGCTGAGTTGTCTTCCGGTAGTAACATCTGATTTATGGGGATCTGGCTTAGTCTCTTGCATTACATTGCCAAGTTATTCAAGGTTTAGTGTTTTCCAGGTTCTCATGGTGCTTCTTCTATGGCCTTGGTGTCTCCAGCGTTTACACCTTGGTATCATTAGATCTTTGCTCCATAGTACCTCAGTAGGGGAGTTGGTTAGGAGGCCTTCTTTGCAGAAGATTGTACTGAGTGTGGCCTGCAATATGCAATGATGCTTTTACCATGTGTTTGCAGTGGTTGCTGTTCATGTAGGAGCTCAGATTTCAGGGCGCTGATTCGGTTTGTTCCTCGAATCAAATGTTAATCTCGGAGGATGATTGGGTGTCTGTTCTAAGGAAAGATTATTCATTTTGTCCAAGTTTTATTTAAATAGAATAAAACCTTTTATTCTACGCTGGCTCTACGTAGCAGCTTTCAGTGCCTTACAAAGTTCAAAAGGGAGGAGGTGAAAGTTGTAACTGTTTTTCAGTATTAGGTGGGACGAGGAGGATCGACAGAAGTTAAGCTAGGTGAGGTTGTCTGGCTGGTTAAGGTGTGTGGAAAGGAATCCGTTTGAGGCCTCCATGGAAGGTGTCGTATGGATATGGGAGGGCATAGGCTCAGGGAGCCCATTGTGAAAGGTCTTGTTTTTGTGAGTGTTCGCTTTCTGAGTGAAATATGTAGGAGTTATTGACTGGCTTGTCTGGTGTGTGTTGGATTTTAGTTTATGATGGTAAGATGAGTTTGTATATGATGCATAGACCTTTGAAACCGATCTTCTGAGGTATTGGGAGCCAATGGGACTGGCACAGAGTTTGATAGGAGTTGAGTCTTGCGGCTGTGTTCGGTAGGGCTTGCAGGGGTGGATCATGTTTGGAGAGTTCAGTGAGGTTAGTGTTTCAGTAGTCCTGCTTGGACACTAGTGCCTGGTCTGTGGTACGCAATTCGGGGAGGGGGGGGGATAATTCTCACCTTGCCATACTAGCTGTAGGTTGCATGTTTTGGTGACTGTAGCTATGTGGTGTTGTAAGGATGGGTGTGAGTCAATGGTGGAGCTTGGGTCTAGATTGGTGTGGGTTGTCCTTTGATCCAGGGGGTGAGGCTGGGTGTGTGCCTGGTGGAACAGGTGATGAGGAGATCCATCTTGGATGGGGTGGGTTTTAGGATGTGGGTGGCAAGAAAGACTGAGGGTGTGGAGTTCCTAGAGCTAGGGGATTTTAATTATATTTGTGTCAGCGTATTGGTAAAAGGTGCATGTTGTGGTTGTCCGTTGGAGGGATTCAATGTATAGGTTGAACAGAAGGGGGCGACGGCAAAGAAATGCTGGGTTTTATGAGGTTGGTCTGTAATAAGTGTGTAGTTTGCTGTTTGAGTGCAATGTGGTTCAGGAGTACTTCAGAGGAAGTCTCGTGTGAAGTTGGTGTGCTTTATGTGCCAAGGTGATCCTCCATTTTTCAATCTAGTTGGCTTCAATGAGGTTCCAATTGTTGCCGATGGGTTCATTGGCTATACCTTGTAGTCGGATAAGCTTGTTTTTTAAAACATTTTTTTAATGAGGAGCATGTGTCCTGCGCTAGGCATTTGGTGAATCTCACTTCTGTGCTTCGAGATGGGGCAGGCTTTGATGCAGCTGCAGTGTATCTGGTTTGTTGCCCCTTGGTCCCATAGTGTCATTGGCTGCCCTGTTTTGGTCCTGGCCAGAGGGCTTAATGCCCAACCGTGCCTCAGTGCTCGGAGGCAAACAGCAGATTGTAGGTTTTTGTGGGAAATACCAAGAAAAGAAATTCGATTGCAAAATTTTGTGATAACACTCAGCAGAATGACTGTTCATAATATGGAGTCTTCTATATGCAGTCTCTCATATTACTGCCATACTCCTAAACTGTTTTCCTAACTATACTCCAGGAAACATAAATATATATTGGTGTCATAGATAAAGATTTTGAGAATAAAGTTACAGGTGTAGATATTTTCTGCCATATTTTAATCACATCATGGGTATGGCAATGAGAGCTCGCCTCCACTTGGAACCGCACTACATTTGTCGCCTTCTCAAATGTATTCCTTAGTTCTCCTGTAGCTTTCCTACCCATTTAACCAATAAATCAATAAACCAATCAGTGACGTGTGCAGCATTCGGGAATGTCCTGGCCTCTGGAAAGGGCCGGAATGCAGGGGCGTTTCGTGCATTCCACTAGCCAATGGCAGATTCCAGCCCTGGGACAGAATGATTCAGCTTCTTTTAATCTAACAGAGGTAAAATGTAGAGCAGATGCCGTGCTCTTGCTGAGCTGTTCTGCCCGGCTTCAAGGTGTTGCTGCATGGCTGGAGGGGATTCCGACAGCCTACTCTCGAGTCTAGTCTAGTGGCTACCAGCCTAAATCTCTAAGAAGGCACACTTTGTATTTTCCCCAACAGTAGCAGCGAGACGGCATCTTTAGGCTGTGGAATATGGGCAAGCGACCGATATTTCTTAGCTTCACTTGATCTCGCTGATCTCCTTTTTATTCTTCAAACTTCTTTCAAAGGCAAAGTGTAAATATTAATCTCGATGAAGCTCCTTCTTACAACATTGAAGTTTAAGCCTGGAATAATCGCAGTGACTTTTTGCCTGATCTACAGTGTATCTGGTTTCTTGCCTCTTGGTCCCACTTAAATTGATGTGGTTATCCTGCTGGATTTCCACTGGCCCCGCCTCTTTAGATGCAACCACATGTTTCCCCTTTAAGCTTCACTGGGGCTTACTCTTTTTCTCCGCTTTATAGTCTGCAATTCCAATGCATGGATTGTTGGCTTGAACAAAATGTAAATATTTATGTTCTCAATCCAACCCGCATAATTTGCTTACATTTTTCAGATCCATAACCTGGTTTTTGAAGCATGGAACATTTGTTGGAGTGCACGTGCTTACTATTCACAGCTTCTCTTCACCTTCCTCATGAAGGCATTCCTATTAATAGTAATGTAAATAGGAAGCTAAAAGGGAATATTGTTTTTTCTCAACCCTAGCCTGCGAGATGGGGAAATAGGTTATAGGGTTTTTGTATGGAGATTTGAGAGGTTTGCTTTTTGTTTGGGATCGGCACAATGCTGTGATGTCAAATTCTCTCCACTCCACGCTCGAGGATTGATTTTTCACTCAAATGCCAAAAATAAATGAATTTTTGCCGGCCACTTTCGGCTATGTTATTGTTATCAAGGCTTTTATTCACGCTTCTTTATCTTCCGACAACCTTTTGAAATGTTGCCATGGCAACTGACCCATAAGCTGCAGGCCTTTCAGCAGAGAAAAAATAAACACGTAGGTGCAAACACATTCGTTGCGATTGTCACTGATACAGGCTTATGTGGGGACTCTATTTTTTTTATTACTGATTTTTAAGCTGCACCATTGCAGGGGCTTTCAGGGACAGGTTTGCTAGGTTGTTAAGCTGGATCGGTCTCTGCCTTTATCGCAATTCTAGAGCCGCCTTATGCAAAATGTTTGTTTCCCTGTAAATATGATGCACGTCATTGGGTGAAGATGGGTAAACGGACTCCAAATGGAAACGTCAGGACACACCTTCTGCCCATCAGCAGATTTATTTCCCCATAAATTGAGATTGCCACCTCAGGCTATTTACACTCCTCCCCTCCCACCCCCCATTGAGTCTAATATTCCCCACTTCACATTCCGCAAAGTGCTCTCTCGCAACACTTTCCTTTTGCTTAACAGTTAGCAACTTGACCTTTTCAATAGATTCGCTTCATTCAGCCTATATCGAATACATATGCAATCCACTACCGTTGTGTTGGTTTGCTGACACTGCACTTGCCCATCTGTCAAATTGCTCTTGTATGCCTTTTATTTTGAGAATTTACCATATATATATATATATATATATATATATATATATATATATATATGTTTTGTTTGGATACAGCAATACACTTTGTGAGCGATTGCAGAGCTTGTAGATGCTAATGTAGTACTGGTGAAAGGGTGGCCTCCATTTACAGCTTGTTCTTTCTGACTAGGAAAAAAACTCATTTATTTGTATGTGTATTAACACTTGCCAATCACACAATCCGAGCCCTCTTGAAAATATTGGATTTAGACGATGAACACATCCTGCATATACAAGGCTAGGTATTACTACTTAAAGACTACTTTTACGTTATGTTAATATTGTTTATACTGTGCACTGCTGCCATTTTCATGGTCTCCCGGTGCCCTGGCGTATCTGGAAAGAAAGGGGCCTGGGGGGTCAGTTTGTTAATGGGGGGAAGAGGGGTAGTACAAGAGTGATTTTGCTGTTCTTTTGGAATTTTGTTTGGTAAACCTGCCACTGTGTGTTTGCTTCTTGGTGGTATCGGTTGGTGGGTGCTTGGGTGTCTCTTTATAGGTTGTGTGCTCTGCGGTATGAAGTTGTAATTGAACCTGCTATGGATGAGTGTTCTTGGTGGGTGTGTGCATTTTGCTCGATTTTTAGAGTTGGTGTAGCTTTGGTAGATGTGTGGGGTGCTCGGGAAAATTGAGCTCTAGTGGGGCTAATGGTGGGAAGGTGTGCAGATCCTTATGCCAATGCAGTGTATATTTGATTGGTATTTAGACCGATTACTTGTGCAGTGGGTAGCGATTATTAAGTTCTCTTTTGTTAAAGTTCAAGTTTGGTTGACTTCACCCAGGAGGTCCCCAAGGCAACCCCATAATTTGAGGTATATCTCTTTGCATTGTGGTTGCAGGCTTCTTCTTAGACCCTGGCTTGCTTCTAGACCTGCAAATCAGAGCCAGGTTTTCAGTGATTTCCTGAAGATCAGTTGTTCCTCTTTTATGTGTATTTTCTTAGGGGGCGAGTTCCAGCGTTTTGTTGAGCTGTATGAGCAGGCTGATTCACCATAAGTTTTTGACTATTGTTTCGTTTCAGGACCAATAGTCTTATTCTTGTTGGATCTCAGGGTTAGTTTGTGTATAAATGGATATTTTCATTTGGAGGAATTGCATATTTTGATCATGAATGGCTTTGTGGAGAATGGAGTGTTTTGGAGTAAATCCTTTTTTCAATGGTAGCCAGTGCACGGATTTGAGAGCTGGTGTAATGTTCTCCCTTAGCGATTCTGGAGAGTTCTCTTGCTGCTGCATTCTGTATATGTTGCAGGGTTCGAAATTGAAGGCAGCTGGGAGCGATTTAGCTCTGGAGCTCATCATCAATCATGAGCTACTTTTGGCTCCCTACGCCAAATAGTGCTGAACAAGCACTTCTATAATAGGTTTGCATCTCATGTGGAAGTTAGATTTGCAGACTTTGTTCTAGCTCCTTGTTCCCTAGTGGTAGCTCCTGGTCATCCGTTAATGTGAGATACACAGGAGCTGCTTTTAACTCCTCCTTTTTCAACCTTAATTTCGAACTCTGACATTAAACATATTTTTTGTTGGGTAGTCCGGCATTCCAAAGTAGATGCTGTTGGCGTAGTCTAGTCTTAACATGACGAGAGAGGATGGCAAGTGTTCTAGGTGGTAAGGTCAGAAAGGGCAATATCCGTTTGATTGTCATACATGGAGGAAGCATTCCTTCACTACTGCCTTGACTTGGGTTTCTAGAGTTAGGTCTTCATCAATAGTCTGAGATTTGTACCTACTTTAGATGCTTCTGGTCTGTTTGGAGGAGGAGTTGAGCGTGATGGTATCTGTTTTATCTGGGTTGGGTTTAAGGCTATTGCTGCTCAAACCCATACAAATAATTGGATGGATGGTCTATTTTTCCACTGGTGTTGATTTTGTAGACGATTTGCTTCTCATCTGCATAGTTGTAGTAAGTTGGACCATGCCCCTGGAGTTTGAGTGGGGTTATGTTAACGTTGAAGCGTCCGGTACAAATGTGAAAGACTGGTTTACTCCAAGAATTTATTTTTACCGTCCACTTTATTGCTCATTAATGTCATAATGTAATTAATGCACTCAGTCGCCTTAAACATCCCTAGGAATGAGTATATCTCTGCAATAAGATCACACAAATGGCTCTCTGTCGAGGAAAAGCTTGAGTTGAAAACTGTCTTAAATTCAAATCCTTGAACCACACAGCCCCATGCTAAATTCACGATCTGGTCCTCCACACAGGTCAATAGGGCAGCTAATATGTCCTGTCTAGTGGTCCTGGGGCATAAACTAAAAAAAACAAGAGGGAGTAGTTTCCCTGTCTTGGCAGCCCAATTAGGGAATACTCTCCCACCTTCCATCAAGACAACCCAGCTCTTTACCAATTTCAGGAGAACAACATCTCCTGGCCAGTCAGTAAGAAATAATTGACTGATCCAATTGTATCTTCTCCAATGCTTGTGTCTGTAACAACTGCATTACTACCATGTCTATTTCTACAGCTGTAACTGTAATTTTGACTACTTGCCTATGTCTTAACATTTTTCCTGGGTTCAAATGCGCCTGGATACCTCGGGGTCAGGTGCGCTATAGAAATAAATAAAACCAACTAAGCATTTGGCCTAAACCACAGACAGCAGTTTGCACATTACTTCCCTCAAGATAATTTCATAACTTCATTACTAGCATGGATTTGCCTCGTATTTGATTCAGCAGTTGGTAAGGAATGTTGGTTCAGACCATCTGCACACAAATGTCACTCACACAGAATCAAGTACAGCTTGGGCCTTTGCAGTGCAAGCTCCCCACACAGTTAGGGTACTTTATGAGCAACAGTAGTGCAAGCTACACTCACACAAGGTCTGGCTTTTGATGTTTTGCTTGCAGGTGCTGGCAAGCAAATGGATGCTGTCCGACCTGCGAGGTGGCATGAACTGGTTACTGGATCCCAGGGAGCCAATCACAAATGGGGATAAATGGAGGTGGGGTTGGAGGAATCAAGGGAGAGGGTCCTAGTGAATGCACATAGCGCTGCAAAGTTAAATAAGCGGCCCGTGGAGAGGATTCACTTACCACAAGGTGAAAACATTACAGGGAGCTGGGCAGAGTCGGATGTTGTCCTCGCAGATGGGCACTGAGCATAGCACCTGAGCAAGTTGGAGCAAGGACTTGGAGGGTGCTCAGCCTGCCAACCTAGCAATTAAGCTGAAATGGGGTGCCTGGGGTCTTCATTGCTCAAACGGCTGTTTCTCTGATCCAAATGTTCTTGCCCACCATAATGCTTAGCACCTGGCTTTGTAAATCTTCCAATTACCAGATCCTTGTGGGACATGGGGTAAAATGTATGAGAGGGAACGACAGGGGAAAGGGGAGGGGCGTACACGACTGAGATGTAGAGGGGAGGGGTGACGAGGACAGGACAACAGTGAGGACAGGGACTGGGAGAGAACAGGAAGGATGGAGCTGGGGCGTCTGAAATGGACTGGTACTGACAACAGAAGATGGAACGACTGGCGAGGGGATGGGAACGACTGGCGAGGGGATGGGAACGACTGGCGAGGGAGAGGGGATGGGAACGACTGGCGAGGGAGAGGGGATGGGAACGACTGGCGAGGAAGAGGGGATGGGAACGACTGGCGAGGGAGAGGGGATGGGAACGACTGGGCAGCGGGAGAGGGAATGGCAATGACTGGGGGCGGGAGAGGGAATGGCAATGACTGGGGGCGGGAGAGGGAATGGCAATGACTGGGGGTGGGAGGGGGAATGGGAAGGACGGACTGGGGGGGTGGGTGTCACAGATAGACTGGGGGGGTGGGACAGACTGGGGGGAGAGGAAACTGCACGACGGGGACTGGGAGGGAGAGGAAACAGCGGGACGGACTGGGAGAGGGAAGGATTGGGAGAGGGCGGGGAAGGGTGGCAAGGTAGAGGGACAGACGGGGGGCTGGGGTGGAAGAGGGGCGACGGATGGACAGACTGGTGGGTGGGAGAGGGACAGACTGACTGGGGGGGCGGTTTGAGGGAGAGACGGGGGCAGGGGAGGGAAACAATGCATCCTAACACGAGTCCCTTCTTTGGACACAAATGGGTCTATGCTCTTGACACAGAACACCCACGCCGAGCTCGGGGAACGTCTGGTCTGCAAATGTCAATGAGACAGCAAAGCTTTCTTGCATTTTTTATTTCCCATCTTGCCACATTAATCTCACCCATCTGCCTTATTCAGATCCTCCAGAGCGATTGGAGGCAATGCAAATGGAGCAGAGAGCTGTATAAATGAACCGAACCTATATCAACCTGTGTTTTTGCGTTTTTGTTTTCAACATTTCAGATAAAGTGATCCGTTTAATCCTAGTTTCTGCACCCTTCAGTTGCTGCTATGCAAACATTTTCTATGCAAGGCCGGCTAATAGAAAAAGTTCCATGATAACTGCTTGAACTAAAATTATAGCTGTTGCAAGATGCAAAGCGCACATGTTGGCTTTAGGTTTCCAATTTCCTCCCTTTTGAACTATTCCACCTTTTTGTAGTCCTGGCCATGGTAATGTTGAACCGCATCCGTAGCCGCCTTTCACTGCTGCAGGTTTAGATCCCCGGTCAGCGATGTTAAATTGGGTATCCCCTGTTGGGTAACCTTGGTGTATACACCTAAAAGCCTACTTGTGCCGTCTATTTCATGATTGTTTCTTGTGCAGGACATGTGTAGGTTGTGCAACTTGTAAGTCTTCTTCTGCGATTCAGTATTGGTCAGGGGGTCCACTGAGGTCTTCTTTTTGGATTACTTTCTTTACTGAACCACAACCTGGGTGGGACAAAGACTTATATAATGGATATTTCTCCTCTATGAAGGGTGCAGTGAGCTAAAACGTGGTTGTAGACCCCCCTGAGTAGAAGAAATGCCATATAACGGTATTTGACGCCTGTTCGTTTTCAGTGGGGGGCTCTTACACTCCTTTTTGTAACTTTGTGAAACTTGGGGTTTCACACTAACACAGGGTAATCCAGACATGGACCCCTTGCTCACTGTGCTTCGAGGCAAAGCTTCACCTCAATGAGGAGGCTCAACAATGCCGAAACACCTGTCTGGGGTTGCCAGTTGTACTCCTATTCAGAGGAGAAATGCCTAGCATTCCGGTGCTGGACTGCCCTTGTGGGTGGGACAAAGTCTTATATGCAAATGCGTATGTCTCCTCTGTGAAGAGCGCAGTGAGCGAAACCGTGGTTGTATACCCTCGCATACTCCAATTTAAAAAAAAAAAAAAAAAAAAAAAAAAAAAAGTTTTGTCAGGACCTTTTTTGAGGTTTAGCATGAGAAATGCCCGTGTTTTGGGAGTGTATATGGTGCAGTTTAAAATTCATGGTGATTCTCAGAGCTTCCGTCTATATAATTCCACTCTAAAATCATTCGCAAGAGGTATGCAATTCAGAAACGGTGTTATTTTTTTTTAATGATGGCAGCAGTTTCTGTAGAGCTTTATATATCTTTGTGAAGGACCAGTATAAGGAGGCTTCAGAGGTTTCATCAGGATAAATGTAGTATTTCAGTGGACCTATGACTTTGCTTAGAATCTCTCCAAGCGACGAGGCACTTGTAAGGGACTGGACTTCGAGCGATGTGGTGTGCTGCTGCTGTCACCTTTCATTTCACATTTAAGGATGACTTGTGCCGCTTTCTGGGTCGGAATGATGCCTGCGGCAAAACCCTTTGTCCTTCCATTTTATGTCAGGATACTTACTTTACTAATAGGAAGCTAAGTATGTGGCTGGTTACATTGCAGTGGCCTTTTTCAGAATGCTTTATTGCAAGCATTCCAGTTCTAGGAGGGTCTTGGCGCTTTTTGGCTTTCAAGAATTTAATTTTTACTAAGAAGTTTCTGTCTCGGAAGAGATTTTATTTGACCCAATAGCCCTTTGAGCAGGATTCCATGTCGCTGTGGCTAATGCTGTTTGCTGCTGTTCAATCCAGTTCTGCAACATGATTCTTGGAACGGATGTAGGCAGTGCACCAGATAAGGTTTTGAAGTGGGAGTATTTTACTCCATATATTGTATAGGTGGTAAAACTATACAAGTATTTTTGGAGGGTAAAAATGTAAATCCATTTCCCAATGGAAGTATGTTCTAAGAGTGAAGATGTTTTAACTGGAAAACTGAAATGTTTTTGTAATAATTATTTAATTGCACCTTTTTATTCATGTGCTTTAAGATACAAGTTTACTTCTTGTGCTCAGGCCTTAATAGCACTTTCTTCCTTCAGTATTACATGCACTACTGTTATAAACATATCCACGGAGCTGCTTGAATGAAAGCGGAGGCACAAGTTCCTGCATGCCAGGTTCCTATTTTTTTGTTGGGAATATTTTTACTCCCAATTTTCATTTTTGACGTATTGGCCCATTTCCAGGGAGTAAAAGTGGCAGATACACCCAATATCTGTAGAGCTGGGTTTAGGGGTAGATACAGGGGTAGTCATTGTAGTATGCAAGAGCATCTAACGCTGAAGAAATGAATCCTTCATATCACGAAGGATAGCCTTCCTCTTCCAGGACATGCAATTCTAATAGACTAAGGATTCTTTCAGTGTTCACATGTGTATTATAGTTTTCACCTGAAACGCGTAAGAACACTAACCATTCCCATGTATGTATTTCCATGATACGATCCGGTCTAACGATAGTCTAGCGAGGACAACAGATTTGGATACCTGGTCTCAAGGCTCTTACTATAGAACTGTTCGAGTTTCCTCAATTACCAGTTATCTGATCTATTTGCCTCAAAATGAGGCACCCACTGAGTTTGCTCTGTCCTCCTCACCATACAACTACTTACCATGTACTATATAATAAAAGGCTAGGTTTGTCCAAAACCGTACTGCCACTTTCTGTTGCTGCTTTAGGGAGCTTGTGGAAATGGCAGTTTCTATGTCCCCTTCATTTACAATGTAGTACATGACTTTTAATTTCCCCAATGTATTCAATGTATTGCAAAACTTCTTTTTCCAAAGTATTGGTTAACTTTTATTTTTCCCAAATGTATTTTCCTCTTTGTCTCCTGCACTGTGTAGAGGGGATGTGGACCCAAGCCATGATCCCTCCAAGACCAAGTTCAACCTGTGCAGCCAGGAAAACCTTTCAACTCTTCCTCTCACTCGCCCACCATATAATTTCAATCTCCACTTTGTTTTGTCATGAAGCCCCTCTGAGCCCTGCAAAACGAGTTCCACTTGTTGTGTCCATCATTGTTGGGGGGTGTGGGGGGAGCGGTAGGGGGGCTCTGGAAAGCCACTTGTACCTATAGTTTCAACTCCCCTTATCTGGGAATCGCACAGAATACCTGAAAATGTGTGTCTGTGTGTCCAGCCCTGCATCCCATCTCCCCTAGAAATCAAACACAACTTGTCCTGGTGACAACCAAAAAAATACTTGCGTGGTTAAGTGGGGCATGAGCGACAAAACGTGGCCTGGCAACAAACAAACCAGTTGCCTGTTCACCACACACAAAGTATCCTTGGCAACGTCTCGGGAGGATAGCTCAGTGGCAACGTGCTCACCTTGGAAGCACAGCGACACGGAGCAATACAGGTTCGATCCCCGGGTCCGCACTTGGAAACCTCTGGGTATTAACCGCATTATAAATAACCTATCATATCATAACCACATGTTGTGCTCCTGGGTGGGAGCGACAGCCTTGTATAAGACCTGTGGAGAGGGAACGGCCTTCTCTTCTTGGTTGCTGGCGGTGGTGTGTGGACGGGGGGGGGCAGCAGAGCTCAGGAGGCCCCTTCTACAGGTAGCCTTGTCTTAGTCTCCATCCTTCCCCTCCTCAACCTGCTCTATATTTCCACAGTAGGGCTCCTGGCGGGTCTGCCCCCCCTTGCCCGACCCTCTGTCTCTCCCTGTGTCTGTCTCCCCGTGTCTGTGTCTGCCCCTCTTTCTCCCTCACCATCTCTACTGGCCCCCTCTCCAACCCTTCTTTCTCCCTTGGGGTCCCATCTCCCTTGGATGGGTACTCCCCCCAGGTTCCATGCCATTCACTGTGCTGATCTACAACTGGATCTCCCTAAATACTCTCCCTCGACATCTTTTCCTTCCTCAGCACCAAATCTTTGTGTTTCAAGCGCTTTGTTAAACAGCAAGCAGGTGGCTGATCTTTCCTCGGTAGACTCCTCTATGCAAAAGCCGTCCCCCCTTCCTCTTTATCTTGAGATGGATCCCCTCAAATTCCAGAAGCTCCTAAATACCTTTCTTTTCGCTTCCTCACTCTGCTGAACCATACAGCTGCTGAAATTGGTGACCAGGGCCCTTCTGTGTCCTCCTTGGGTCCTGGCCTCCCACACCCAATCGCCTTAAGCTTTTGCACATCTCCCAGCACTTGGCACCCTCTGCATATGCCACCACAGGCATGCACTCTTATTTATTGGTAGCTGACCACTCACCTAGTCACTTAACAGCTGCTTACTCCCTAGCACTTCCCTCTTTGGAACCTCTAGCACTCCCTCCTCTCTCTACATTTGCATGCTCTGAATGCTCACAAGGCCTAGTAGGTCTGCCTCTTTCTTTCATTGTTACATTTGCTTTTCATTCCCATGTTCCCTCCCTCTTGCCCTGTGGGTGATAAGAAACCCAATTCACTTGATGTAGAAGCGCCTTACAAATGCACAATAAATACAAATAAATCCAGTGTCTTATTTGTCCTGCTGGCAATCAGTTCACTCCTCTTTCTGTACATTTCTTTTTTTTTTTAGATTTTTTTTTTAAATGTTAATTTGTCGTGTGAATTAAACTCTTACATAAATCACTTTTGAAGACTTCATATATTGCTTATAACTCTCTGCCCCCACCCTTCTTCCTTAATCCCTCCCTAACCCGAACTGTGGACACTTGTCTCGCGACTGTCCCACAAGTATTTAGATCTTCCTGATGAGTTTTCCATGTTCTCCCTCTAGTTTTCCATCCTCATCTGTGCATAAAAACCTCAGATAAACGTTTTGATCAACGAGAGTTTCTATTTGCCTAAAAAGGCAGAGGCGTGCCACATAGTTAAAAGGCCTGAATACCCCAGGCTTTGAATATCTGCTTGCTTTTAAGAGCAGACAGTCGTTTGCTTTGGTACAACCCCCTTCATGATGTTCACAAACTGCATTAGCTCGACTTTGGAAACAATTGTGTCCTCCAAGTAAAGTTTTGGATACACATTTCTCGCATAATTGATTTTAAAGAAAATCTCAGTTAAACTTCCTGAATTCCAGTTTATTACAGAACAACCTGGAAATAAAGTAATAACTGATGAGTGGGATAGGCAGAACACCCAAAATATTTATTTTTGCTTTCACGTTCAAAATGGCCAAACTCTGAACCACTATCTTTCCTACATGAGCTACAAAATCTGGAACTTACACATGTAAAAAGCTGGTTAGAACTCTAAATGGAATTCCAACTTCAGACCGTTTGATTAATTTCAGAAACATTAAATAGCCACGTCTCTATAAATGGCAGAAATATACAAATGAGCTCACCATTGCAGTAGCGGCAACCTCTGGGTGTTGATTGCGGTGCAAACATTACCGGGCCACCTAGAGTTTGGTATAGTACAAAAAGTATTGCTTACACTCTTTGCTAAACTAGGTTGTTCCCATTACAGAAACTTTTGGACGCAAGATAAATGCTTAAACAAAGTTGCCACCACAGAGAAATGTCAGTTCTATTAATATTCCTTGTGCCCATCAATTGATTAATGAATTCCATTAGTTGTAAATATTTTTCCACTAAATGTAGTAATATATTCAAGATATCGTGTTTGCCTTTACCTCTTCCAACTGCGATTTTGCTAATTGTTTCCGAAACCAAGATCGTAACTTTAAAAATATCCTTGACATGTTAATTGTTTCTGCAATTAATTGAAGCACTCCCAACTGGCAGATCATGAAAAAAGAACTCCATGGTGGTGAATGGAGTTATTGAAGATTGTGAGATGCAACCAAAAATCCAATCTCTTCCCAACGGATCGGGAACACTCGTGCCATACATATTTCCGCAATGCTTAAACCGTGGAAATAGTTTGCTTTCTTAGACCCATCAGTTCTATGTTTGTCGGAATCTTGTGTTCTCATGTCCAAGTTGCAGTAACCTCAACCAATGGAACGTTTTTGGGAGACAGCACGATTTCACAAAAGTGTCTAATTGAATTCATGGTCTTGGTTACTTGTGAGAAAATGATTTATTTTACTTTCACTGTTTTTGATAATTGTTTAGGGATCATTATTCTAATTAAATGTTTCTCTTTCTTTGAAAATCGCTACAAAATATTAGGACATTAAAAAAGTTGCGAGCCCAATCACGCTGCTTTTTAAAATTAATTTCAATTTTGAAAGCCGTATAGGCATTCCACCATAACCTAATCCAGTTTCCTCCTCATTCTAATCCTTTCATATTGCTAAACCTTCAACCAATATCCGCTTTGAGATGTCAATAAGGGTACAACGCTCCTATGGAGCGGGATCTTTGGGAGGGGGGAAATTAACTACTCGAGGGGAGCACTTGAAAGGAGTTCAAATCCTGTTTAGCCACTGTTTACGCATGTTTTTCTACCGTCGACTCAAGTGAATAATAGTTTTTCTTGTTTGACTTCTGCTTTATTGGTAATCTCATGTTGTGGGGGTGCAGCTCCTTTGGGTATTCAATCTAAGAGTTTTGGATTCGTATTACTAATAATTTGTTTTGTTTTCAGAGCGCCTGAAATCATACTTGGTTTGCCGTTCTGTGAAGCGATTGATATGTGGTCGCTGGGTTGCGTGATAGCTGAGCTCTTCCTTGGGTGGCCACTTTATCCAGGTGCTTCGGAATATGACCAGGTAAGGCAAACCTATGTGAGGAGACATTGGACCGATGAACACATGTTTATACTTTGAAGAAGTTGCTCCTTTTGAGCCATTTGATAGAACTGCTGTTCCTCACAGGCTTGAAACTGATGTTGTGGGTGGGGACTCATTCTTTAGTCTATTTTCTTTTGACTGCGTAAACAGTTTCCAGAATCTGTACCGTGGTTTTGTTTTAGCCGCTTGTTTGATGTGTGGTGCTTTTGATTTGAATGTAACATTCTCATTACGTTTTGTGCCTGTAGAACTTAAATCAAATCTCTATTGACCCCCATAATGCTTTCTTTCAGCGCTGGAAGAGTGAAGCACTTAAAAACTGATTTCAATTTAAAGACCATATAGTTCCCCATTTGCAATGAGTTTCTTGAGTAGATAGCTGAGGAGCACATGCAAGTGGTCATGGTTTTGCCACATCAAAACGTATCCCTGGCAAGGGTGTGGCAAGAACATCTGTAGTTTTAGGTGCTTGATTTTATGGGTAAAAGCCGTTTGCCATCTGTGTAATAAAGGATTCGAAATTGCTAAGAGCTGGGAGCTACTTAGCTCCTGGTTATAGCCAAGGGGAGTCTACTTAGCTTGAAACGAGCAACCACCAGGAGCTACTTTTGACTCGTGGTGCCATGCAAGCCCAGATAGGTTATTTTTTAACTGTGTATGTTTTGGAATGTACGTAAAGGATTATAATGAACACACTTAAGTGACATTTAGAGCATATTGGTTTGCATGAAATGGCCAAAAGAGTTAACATATTGCAGAAACTTACATTTGCTGCGCCCTTTGTACTAGCTCTTGGTCCTGCAGAAGTAGCGCCTGCTTAACTCATTATGCTGATACCCAGGAGCTGCTTTTTGCTCGTAGTCAACAATTCCCAATTTCGATCTCTGATGATACTAGTGCTTGGGTTTATTTTTCCTTTCTTCTTCCGCGCTGACTTCAATGGCGGCCCTAGCAGATCTATTTTGATTAGGGATCTAGCTGATGCTGGAGTTTTTAAGGCCCACTCACCTGCTCATTTATTTCGTTTGGGATGCACCAGGCTGTCCTTCACGGAGAGATTCTTAGATTCATGTTTCCCTTGGTTCTTGCATTTCCGCACAAGCCCTCTTGTGTGGATTGCCACAGGTATACTTCACCCATTTTCTGTAGCATTCTAATTCGCCTTGCGACATGTACTCTCGAGGCTGCTGGCAGGGAATCAACTTTTACTTTTCTCGTGCATTACGGTCTGCTATACCTACCATGGAAAATGCCAATCTAGTACCAAACTTGGCTCACCCTCGTGGTTTAAGCCTTATTCTTTGCGCCCTCTTGCTTGTTGGCCTTCTTTTGGCCCACTCGGGCTGGACATGTATATATTTATACATGCATTTTGATATGTTTTGTGTACCTGTGGAATCCACATTCCAGCCAGCATGTGCTTGGTTGCTGGGCAGATTGTTGAGTAGCTGCTGCTCTACAGAGAAGCTGTGTGCCAGCCACTTTTGCTCCCTGAAAAGCAGGCACATCTACGCACAAGAACACATAGGGGAATTCAAATAATTCAGTAAGAATACCAAACAGCTTACGCTTTGAAGCCTGCCTCACCTACCCTACCTCGAACCCTCTTAACTCCACAGGCGTATTCCCATTGGTGGTATATGCTAAGCAGTCCACAGAGGGAGCTCTAATATTTGTACTACCTGAAAACGCTTAATGTGCATGCATTTCTCTAGGTGCAAAGAAATATGGATTTCAAAAAGACCTGTTTTTAAAGTTAAATTGTTTTTGCTCACCTTGGGGGAAAAATATCTGTTGGTTATAGCAATAGCATTTTACCACATAAAAAAATGTATTACCAGCATGAAAAAAATAGTGAGTAAGCTGCTACCACTTCAAAAATCTTATAGAACCCTTAGTAGTTGGATGTCCTGGTTGGACATCATTTTCGCTGGTCTCTACTATTTAAGGTCTGGGGTCCTCTAAACTGAATGTCTGGTAAAATGATGTGGACAAGGGGGTCTGGAGCCATTCTCGAAGTCAAGCAGCCAGTGCCCAAGAACTAACGGAAGTAACAGAAAAGCCCTGAAGGACTGTTCCTATTACCACCATTGGCTGAAGCCATCCACCGTGTTGTGAACCCCTGGCTTTAATTCGTCCGTAAAGACCTGAACCAGTGCCTTCGTCCCTTGCACAGGTGTGAAAATTAGTCTGCAGTCCTGCTTTGCACACAAAGCCTCTCTGAAGTCAGGAGAGCTGCTCTGACTACAATTGGCATGCAGCCGCCAGGGGCTCCACTGCTGCTTGCCACATTCTAGCCTTGGGGCTGGTGGCAATGAGGGCATGCTCTCTGCATCGCTGAGACCTGTCCACCCTGATGTGGTTGTCCCTTACTACTGTGGAGGGCACACAAATATCTGCTCCCTAGAGGTCCTCCTGGCTGCTTCTAGCTTAAGCGAGATGCCTTCACCTGTGCTGCTGTCTCTGCTGGGCCTGGCCTACCCGTTGGTCACGGCTTCCAGGCTACAGATTTGATGCTATCGGCAACAAAGCTTCTAATGGCACCATTGTTTTCCGTGAACCCCTCTGCTGGAGCCTGGAGGGCAACATAGCTTCTCTTCAAGGACCTCCTAGCCTTATTGGGTGTCAAATTCTAACCTCAAAAGTAGCTTACTTAAAGGATCTGGCTGGTGGAACCTGGACCATAAGTCTTCTGTGGTTGCTTAGCACCCAGGGGTGTGTAGTCTACCTTCAGCATAGCTGGAGAACCATTTGGGAACTTTCTATATTAAATGTTTTTAAAACATGCTTGATGAGGGCACTTACCACTAACAAAATTGATTTAACTCCGAAAAGGATAGGGATGAAGATTGTTCTTGTGTGTTTGTGTATTAGACATTTTAAGGCTTATTAATCTATCACCAACCCCTGACCCACTTTATGTATCTGGCAATATATACATGCATACCAATGCCCAACTATTAAATACTAAAGTGGTAGCAAATTGTGGATGTATATTGCTTCCCTTGTAGTATATTGGACTTGATGCAACCCTGTTAATAAAGAGGATATGTTTGTAATTAAATTCATGGACCTCTGTTCCTTAACAGACTTAGGAATTGGCAACCATACTTCGCACCAAGCCCACATCAACTTGAGTCTAAAACTGCTTAGCTACATGAAAATAGATAGTTTGGTCTAGACAAGTCAAACCCTGTTGAAAACCGAAGTTGGCATCTCTTAATTTTCACCAGAGTAGGGTCTAACAAACCACTTAATCAGCTTGGAAGTTGTTGTTGATGCAGAAGCTGATCTCCAATTTCCATACTATAAAAGTTAAAAATAAAAGTGAACACTTAAAATGTGAACCCATCATATAGTAGACGTAGTAAGAATTCTGTGAAGCAGATTATCCAGAGGGAGGGGTGCAGCTCTGAAGCTCATTGGAGGCAGAGAGAACTTTGAGCCTGGGATTTGTGCACGTATCTTAGAAGCTCAAGCCAAGTCCCCACCATGTAAATGCACTCTGTATATAAATGAGCCATGTTCAAAAATGTTACAGGTTTCAACTTCCAGCAGGACTCTTAAACAATGCTTTCACAAGTTCAACTATAACTGTGCGGCCATTTGCCCCCAAGTTTAAGAATAAATGTGACTCAGTCGGAGATGGTTTGTGCTTTACCTTAGTTGGAGGGGGTGGGGGATTAACTGTTTCCCTTTTGCAACTTTCAACTGTAATCCCGGCATATCTTGCATTTTGAGTGAGATCTCAGGGTGACTCACCTTGTCAAGTTGCATGTTTTGTGTGTATTGATCAGTCCCTAAATGTAGCCAGTGCAGGCAGAGTTTATCACAATTAGTTTTCCGTTTTTTTTTAAACCTTTTAACACGACTCATTTGGAGGAGTCCTAGTGACACCCTTTTTCTTTTTGGTTAACTGGACATCACTTATATCCTTACGTCTTTATTCTTATGCCAACCTTTTATTTTTTGTTCCAATTGTTCAAATGTCTCCTGTTTAACAATGTTCATAAAGATCACCTATATTTGATTCCCAACCCTGATTATTTTTATTTTTTTATTTTTTTAACCCATTTTCCTGTGTATATTCTGTTTGATTTACGGAACTATGTATCCCCTTGCATGAACAATATCAATTCTAGGGTTCAGTTGGTTCTGAATAGAGCATCCGGCGTCATACTTTTCCCAGTGTTGTCTGTATGGGTTTCCTCTACATAAATAACGTTGTTCTAGATCTAGATCTACCACGTTATATCCTGTTCTGGTCTCCAATAAATGCCGGATAATATCCTTTTTTTGAGTATTGATTCAATCTTGATGGCGGCGTTCCGCGTGACAGTGACTGTTGGGAATTAAATATTAAGTGATGATAAAAATGTTGGCATAAGAATAATACGTAACAATAAAGATGTGAGGACATAAGTGATGGTCATTAAGTATTCGATTTTAATTTATTTGCGTTTGCAAAAAGAATTCAAGACTGAGCGCAACAATATCACATGCTGCATTTAATTTCATTGGACTGACTGTGAATTAGTCCCTGTGATGTCGCCGTGTGCCACTATGTACCCTGCCCTCTTGTTCCCCCACGATGTCGCTATATACCCCCATCCCGTCGCTGTAAGCCCCGCCCTCTGTCACTGTGTGCCCCATTGTGCCCCGCGTCTGTGTACCCCACCCTTCTGTCCCCATGATGTCGCTATGGAACACTTTGTATTGCCCTCTTTGCCCGTGTCACTGTGTACCCTGTCTTCTTGTCCCCATGATGTTATATATCCCTCTGGCCCCCTCTTCCTGTTGCTGGGTGCCCCTGTGTGTCGCTGTGTACAGCTGCCCCCCTGTCCACCTGCCTGATCTCAGGCACATTAAGGATGAACCATCATATCATAACTACGCTTTCTCTCTACTATAAACCATCACTCAACTAGAGTACAGCTTAACCCCTCGATATATTCGGCCCAGCTGTTCACATACGAACACTACCTCACAATCACCTCAACACTCTAATAAAACGCAGCTATATCCCATGACAAACTGGCCTAATTGCTCACATAAGCGTCCTACAGGACTAACACAGCCAGAACCCAGTCAGTCTGGGTGTCAACCCACCAGACTGCACATATTCAACTCATATCTCCACTAGGGTTGTTACGGTATTAGTTTTATGACGGTACAATAACCATCTTGCCAAATGACGCTATATCATGGTTATCGCGGTATAGCAGGTGGAGTTAACTAATCTTAACAAATATTTTCTAAAAGGGCATAAATTGTCACATTTATCATCACAAACAAAACCAGGCACCCAGGGCCAGAATTGGGCTTTTCAACATACTTTCCACTGAAATGCCACCCCTTGTTCCACCAAACACAAAAACACGTGTGGAGAGGAGGAGGGGGGGCAGGGGGAGCCCTGCTGCGACTGGCAAAGCAAACTGAATAGCTTTTCTTAAGTGGTCATTTAGGCTTTTAGCTCCCCCACTGGCTACTGGTGAAGATGAACATGTTGCCATCTTGATAACCTGCATGCCACAGATCAATGGAGTCTGATGGTAGTATACGCTTGTGCGCATAAACACACACATGCACATGCACTCTCACTTTACGTTACAGCCTTTAGTTTACTTCCAGGCAAAAAGGTGTACAGTAATCACGGACATGTTACCCTTTGGTATGGCAGCAGGGAATACCCACAGAAATGAGTAAATTTCGCAGTGTGACTTATTATATGTAAATTCAATGATCTAACCAGGGAAATCCCCCATTGTCATATGTTTAGAAAACATTATCCATTATAAATATATAAATCCTAAAGCCGCCAACCCAGAGTCCCGGGAGGATAGCTCAGCGACAACGTGCGCTCCTTGGAAGCAAGACGACACGAAGCAACACAGGTTCGATCCCCGGGTCCGTGCTTAGAAACCTCTGGGTGTTTAAGCGCGTTATAAATACGCAACTAAGACTAAAACAATTGCGCAACTAAATAAACAAAAACAATTTCTTTAACAGCGCCTCGATGCCCGCGGGCTGTGTGAGCGCTTTAAAAAAAAAAAGTAAACCCTTTTCCTTCTTGGCACTTTATTTATTCTTCCTATTGCTAACATATTGATTTTGTGTCAGGCACGTGTGGTTTATGGAATGGCATTAAAAACTGCTCAAAGTGAAACCACTTAGCAGACGGCACATCCAACAGTGCAAGACCAAGACTGCGCAGCACTTGCTTACTGCAGCCTTTCCAATTCAGATTGAAAAGCACACTTAAAAGGTATGAACGGTATACCGGTATAAACAATGTGACGGTTATTATTGTTCAATTAAGTGGTTCACGGTATCTTTAACGGTATACCGTAATACCGTACCGTAATACCGTTACATCCCTAATCTCCACCACCACACCTAATGCTAGGATGCAGCTACAATCAGGCAATTGCATCAGCTGCACACATACCTGGTGCACCCACGCACCCTACGACACTTTCTCTACTGACTTGGACTACGGTCCCCGAGGGTGTTCAACCTACCAGTGCTTTGAGGTCATACCAATGATATATAGAGCGCTATATCAATCCCAAAAACATAACATGTTGGGTCTGTGCAGCTATAAAGTAATTAGCAAATCTATTCAAAATCTAGGAATTTCAAGATTATTCAAGGGCGGGTGCATTGCAAAGTATTCCCCTAACTTTATTATATCCATGCTGTGCAGATGACTGGCTGGTGGCAGTGAACTGTGTTTTAGATTTACTAACGTGCACCATTCCCTTTGCAGTGATAATGCCATTTTGAGTATAATATACTCAACATGGCTGCTGCTCGTGGTACTAGTCCTAAAAGTGCTGCCGTTTTGCTTTCTGACAGCTTTGAGGTGGGAACTAACCAAGTAAGGTAATGCACTTTTTTGGGATCCAGCCTTTGCATTCTGGCCAGTGCTTGTGTGCCCCCAAGAGGTTGGAACTGGGAAACGGACGGTCTGTTCCCAATCCACGTTTCAGACTGGGGAGGCCTGTTGCTGGGCACATGTAGGGCAAAAGGATGTCCATGATTGCACAGCTTTTACTTGTTTGAATGGTGTAGACCCTTCCCACTCGTGTGCCTGGACAACCCAAGACTGCATTTTGTATGAGGGTCTGGAGCCATATGAAGGTCACCCATTGTACCTAAGAGTCAAAAGAACGGTGCAGAGTAGAGCTGAAATATCGCTGGTGAGGGAATAAGGATTGTCAAAGCCAGCCCCCTGGTGCCTCTGGACCTTATTTAGTGACCAGGGAAGACTGTCATATGTGGCGTCCTCCTCCTAGATGTGTGCATAACCAGCCTCAGGGCATGCCCTGCCCTCCTCAGTGTCCTGGAACATACTGGGGGGCTGACCATCCAATGTAAAGGCCTATCGCTGCGCGGGGTACTCTCTTGCCTTGCCTACAAACCTGACTCCTGGTAGAGCTCCTTGTGGGCCATGAACCTCATCACCTCCAGCAACTACTCTCCACTGAAAAGAGAGGCCTGCCGGGCGCATACGTTTCACTGTCTTCAAGATCTTAGTTTGCATAACTGCCTCCCCCCGCCTCCCAATTTACCATGACCAAGAGACAATCGTTTATTGTGGGAGTCGAAGTGGCCATCTTTCATCGTTGTCAATCCAGTCCAATTTGCGAATCTCTGGCTCTCTGCCATACTTGGGAGAGTGGAACCATTGCTAAGTCAGACACTGTAAACTGCATCCTGACCCTTGGACAACTGAACTTGGATCAAAGGTGTGAGTAGTAGGCCCCATTGATTCCTTCTTTCCTGGAGGGCGGTGCGTTCAGGATTCCGAGTCTGGGCGCCTCGTGCATTTGCCATTTTTGGTACAGCATGCCCCATGGATTTTCAATGAGCACATAGCCCAATCCTAATAACTACCATTTTCTGATCGTTGTTGTCCTGGTCGTGAATTTACTTAATGGCACCCCTCCTTGAGCTGAAACTGGGCATTACCTTCTTGCCTTGGGATACGTGATTTTTCTACTTGATGTGTTCAAACTCAAAAGTGCCTGCTGTTTGTAGGCAACACTTGTGCAAGGGTGGCGTTTATATCTAAACCCCTGTCCCAGATTCGTGGCTGTTCACTGTCTACCACATTAGAGCATTATTTCTTGAGCTATCTGGCTAGGGAAGGGCTTCTTAAGCGTACAATTATATATTTTTTCTGACTATCATTGCCCTCCCCCCCTTTAAACAATAGTGCTTGTGCGTTAAACCACTGGCTCTTGAGTGAAAGGTCTGCCTATTGCATGATGAGACTGTACTCGAACAAAAAGAGGACTGTAAAACCCTTTAACCGCGCATTTAAAGGGCTTTCATGCTGCCTGGTGACTCTTTACTCAACACAATAGGAGAGGCCGCCCTCTTGTTTGAGTACTGAGTCATCAGGCAGTCCGTGTAGCTGAGGTCACAGTTGCATGGGCTGGCTGCAGATGTCAGTACTTTGGTTCCGAAAAAAAGAAGGTGATGCTTTTTCTTTTTTTCCAATCCGAAGCGCCGACACATGCAGTTAGCACATTTAACTGTGCAGCGCTTAGGCTACACAGGCTGCCTTAGGCGTCAGTGTGGCTGGGACTAATCACGGGTAGGCCCGGCCCACTTAAAGCCCTGGATAAAACTATTGCACATCGGGTGAAAGGCTTATATTCGTGTGCCAGCTCGAGTTCAGCCCTTGTGCTTACAAGAAATGTGCCTTTTTTGCAAGACGACAAAACCCACCGCAGGAAAGAGCAGACTCCGGCCCTCCCAGAGAACAAAACAATAGTCTGCATATTTATTTGGCTCGAGTAAGGAATTGTTTGACCTGCCACTTTTACGGAGTGGTTGCAAGACAGTTTACCCACCACGCCCCGCGTATGATTCTCTACGCTTCCTCTTTGCATGGCATTTCCAGAGCACATGTAAGTGGCACGTCTGAAATAAGATACAGAGAAACTACTTCGCGTGGTTTCCCTTTTATACGTAAATGCTGCAGTTCTGAGAAGCGCTCTTTGTGTGGTTGGAAAATATTGTATTTTTTTAGCAGATAACTAGGACATGAGAATCGCCTCAGTGATAATGACGATAGTGTGACATTGTGCATTCAACATCACTTTACTGGAACCCTATTGGATTGGTGGGTGCCAAGTCTACTGTTAAGACATATAGCTGATGAAAGTAAATATACTCCACATAACTGTTTTTATTATCCACCCATTCGACTCCATTATTCTCCAAGGATGTAACTTCATCGAGACCCGAATCAAGGAAACGCATCCGAATGTTAAACAAACGCTGCTTCTAGACGGCTGGAACTGCGCACCTTTGCTTGAAATCATTGAAACTGAAAAGGAGGCACACTTCGTTTTTGTTCATGTTGCAGTGCGGACCAAACAAGATCAGATGGTACACATTTCCTATATCCAGTCAGTGCGCCATGCTGCCTACTATGGGGTGTGACTGCGGACCTACTTCGCGGATCAACGGAGCACTTTACAATCCTAGTGAGAGAAGTGCAGAAAAAAAGTGACACGCTAAAAGGGCAGGGTGGGCAATGGGGAGCAAGGGATGGCTGTACGAGCAACGAGGGCAGGAGGCAGTGGGGAGCAGATCACTGGGTCTCGGGTGGGATGGGGCAGTGTAGGGTTTGTGGACCGAGGTGTTGGAGAGGAGCCATTCCTTCAAGAGGAAGAGCCTGAGCTCTTTCCGGAACTGTAGGTGCGATTTGGTGAGTCCGGAACTGTAGGTGCGATTTGGTGAGTCTGATGCCGAGTCTTGGAGTCTTTGCATATCAACGTTAGACTTGCATTGGGCCATGTTGTACTCGTGTTGCCCTATCTGTAGTTGCCTGCCTAGAATTATTAGCAGTTTGGTGGGTTATCAACCTGTAATTGTGTGTTGTCAGTGTTTATAAAAGGCCAAGGTTCTTAACTGCAGACTGCTTGACACTCTGGAAGCTTAATTTGCTTGTGGCAGCTCGTGTGGGGGTATTTCTAACACTCCATACTTGTGGCAGCGACATGGTGTGAGACACTTTTTTAACGCATAAACTAAAATCCCTCAATTTGGATAGGTGTACACGGCTGTGTGCAGGCTTGCAGGCGGCCATACTGCTCTAGGTGCAAGCCACACCCTGCCAGTCCGTCTCTCCATATTGGACATGACAGAACTCTTGGTGCAAGGCAACCTCATGCTTCCCCACTCTTTTTTTTCACCCCTATTTCTTGTAATCTTCTTTCCACTGGCACTGCTGGTCCTCCGGTTCCCTCACTTAAGCCTGTAAGGCCATTTTTGCTGCCTGCAAGAAGCAGATGCTCATCGCAGATCTGCAGTTACTATGCCTGGGGTGCTTGCTCGTCAGCTTCAGCAGTGGAAAGACCACCTCCTTAGGATCTCTGCGACTTCTTGTAGATGAAAAAGTGGCAGCATTGAAGACTGCTCACCTTTCTTGAGCAGCTGAGGGATTCCTTTCCAGGAGTCTCCTTGCTTGGGAGAGGTTCTTGTGACCCTTTGGCTGCAGGACACTCCTCCAAGGGGCTAAATCCAGGAGCAACCATGCGGCTCCCTGTTCAGAGGCTTTATCTTGGTGAAGGTCCAAGGATGCCGCGACTCCACTGAGCTAGGGCAGTCACCATAGGATCCCTCCAGGGTGGCTAAACATAAAGGGGTGAATCAGCCAACGACTCCTGGTGAGGCTCATCCGACAAGAGTTACCTGCATTTCCAAGGTCTCCCATAGTATATGCAAGGGTGGTGAAGCACCAGGAACTAGCTTAACCTGACTACATGCATGTTGGATGGCGTTATGAGCCACAAAATGATGGCCCCACACTGTTAAACATGGAAGCCAGATCCATGCTTCTTAAAATGTCAGCTTGATTTTCAAACCAAGGAAGTCGAGAGCATTTCTGTGGCCACAATTCCTCAGTCCTTTCTAGGCACTGGTATCTGAGGATTTAGCCAAGGCTGTAAACGGTGAGACAGATGTATTGTGGTTACTACAGTCCCAAGTGTGTGGCTTTGATTGGGGCCACATTAGCCAAACTAAGCGGGCACCTCGCAAAATCTTTCTCTGGTGGAGTTGAAGCTCAGCCATGTTTAAAACTGTACCCGTATGCTTGACAATGCTGCAAACACCAGAGGCAGATGGTTTCCAAACCTTTACGTGTCGGGATCCCACAAGCGATCTGTGATGACAGTACGACTCACCTGATCATCAGTGATCCACATCTTCCAGCTGCTACAAAGCCAACCCATAGATAATTGAAGATTCCGTAAATGGGGGTGCTGCCCTCTGTTGGATTTATTGTGATGGGTTTGCCTCCTTCCACACACTGTCACGTCTTTCTTGATCTAATAAGGCAACCTTCTTGTGAAACACAATCTCATCCTCAAACCAAGACAGGCAATGGTTCAGTAGAACAGGGATAAAACGTTTAAGTTGCAAGCTACTAGCCAGCCATAAAAAGCCACTTGCCATCTCGATTCTACACATAGGCACAGGACACCATTCCGTAGGAAGTTTGATAAGTCAACCTATAGTAACTACTAGCGAAGACTCACTCTTGGATGTACTGCGTTCCAATTCCTAGACTTTGCCTGAACTAACCAAAAGCTTTGGTAGCAATGGCTGCACAGCCAGACTTATAGGTGGGAAGAGGGCTGTAGGAAGGCATGCCGGACTCTGATGCACTGACCCACTAGTAGTTTATATAAAAATAACATTTATTGTATTCACACTAAGGTTAAGGCTGTTAAGCAAGCCAAGTACTATTCTAGTAACATTTCAGTCACATATCAGTAGCATAAAAGGTAATATCCTTTAAATAAAAATGGAATAAAAGGAGCAATACTTAAAAAAAGTAAATATAAAAGCAATGTAAAACTCTTAACAAGTAAGCAAACTATTAGGACTCTGGTAACTTCAATTAACCCCTGCTTAAGCAGGCTTCAGAAGTAAAACCCTATACTAGGTGCTATTCAGTCAAGGAGGGAACTGGTGGTCCAGTGACCATGGTTGAGTAGGAAGGAAGCAGGTGAGTAGTTGGTAGAGAAACATTTTATGAAGAAGCCTTCTTGTTTGCAGGCAACACAATATTTTTAGTAATCTAGACCCAATGGTTTGTTCATCACAAGGGGACATAGGGTGTCATAGATAGGGTTGCAAGTAACAGCTTAACTGCAGCCTTCTCAGTGCACAAAGTCACACAGCAAGACCAAGGTAAGTACCAACGCTTGAGACACTACCTTTTCAGTGGAGAATTTGTTGCAGCAAGTCGGCCACCAGGTGAGGCAACAGATGTCCCCAGTTTGCATTTATTAGCTTGGAAGGCTGATGAAGGTCCTTTTGGAGGGAGCAGCCAGATGCACTCCAGCAGTGGGACACCCAGCAGTGGATTTCCGCGGCATACATGTGTTGGAGCCTTTCACATGCTCTGGATGTAGATCGGTTATCGTGCGATGGAGTTTGAACACTTTCTCATTCCTCATGTTGGTTTCAGGAGCAGGATCCAGTCACTTGAGGTTCAAAAGAATCCCTACCAAGTTAGACGAAACCGCGTTGCACTGTAAAATGGCACAGGACCCGCGATATTCATGAATAGCAGACCGTGGAGGTCGCAGCTCTTCCAGCGATGGCTCAAATTGAAGTTCGTCTTGAGACCAGTTGCTCCCATCAGTCCAGGAGAGGATGTTCTCCTTTTCGGGTCTTCCCTGTCGTCCATAAGTTGGTCTGGATACAGCGGTTACTCAGCTGGCACTGGCAGTGGCTGCCGGTGTCCTTATTTTTCGGCTTTGGATCTTCAGTCCAGTGGTCGACTGAGGTTCACTTTCTTTTATGGTGAAGAACTGGTTTAGCACACAAATCCTACCACAAGCCTCTGTTGAAAATCTAAGGGAGTGGGCTGTCCAGGAGGGCAGCCATACCGCTAGTTGGAACTGGTTCCGAGCAGGCACACGGAAGAACAAAGACTGAGGGAGTTTCAGACTTCACCCCCACTTCCTGTCCTTTCGGGCACTAAGCTTTGGCAGGGTTTCCAAGGTAAACTGGCAAAGACAAAAGACCAATAGACACCAGCCATACCTAGCTAGGTAGAAGATGGCCTCACACAGGACAAGTCATCAAGAGATGGTGAGAAATAAAGTACAGCCACCATTTTAAGGTAGTGGTGTACCCTGTGGGAGCTTCGAAAACAGCCTGCAACACAAGTTCACAAAGGTTGGTAGAAAAATATCCACTGCCACCAGTCTTTCAGATAACTTGCCACCATCGCTAGAAAGTTACAGAATCAGTGAAAAAAGGATCTATTGTCTCCTCAGCACTCCCACATGGTGGGGTGTGCTTATTCCACAGGGTGGATGAAAAGGATCCCCCTGCCCTGATTA
Source organism: Ambystoma mexicanum (assembly GCF_040938575.1). Classification (NCBI taxonomy): domain Eukaryota; kingdom Metazoa; phylum Chordata; class Amphibia; order Caudata; family Ambystomatidae; genus Ambystoma; species Ambystoma mexicanum. The sequence goes on from NC_090938.1 coordinate 101,071,143, forward strand.
AAAATGTTATTGCAGCAAAGTAAAAAGGAAAGCTCAAGGAGCTTCCCAGCAACACTGCACAGAAAGTGCTGTGTGCTGCAGTAACAAATTACAGATGCCATAAAGTTGGAGGAAAGCATACACTCTAAAAGGGTGTTCAAAAGAGATAGAAAAGGTTCCCAAACACACAGTAAAAAGCCTGAGCGTGAAAAAAAGGTCACACTCAGCAGAGTTGGAGTGCAGCTAAAAATGCTTGGCGACTCCCGTGAGGAGAATTTCACATAAAAGGCATTCTACTCTATCGCTCGCCAAGAGTCAGTTATCACTAGCCGTTGTCGAGTGCAAATTCTACACCCTTCAGTCGAAAAGCCCAATGTTAGGACTGGATTTCTATATTCTGGCCTGGTGGACAGTTATAGGAGGCCAACCTACATTAGTGACGGGGACAACTCTGGGAGCTGTAGGCAGACCAGTTCAAGGTAGCAAGGCGATTGTTCAATGCCAAGTCCCGGGAATGGTGAGCCTGGGAAGGGGCCCTCAATGAGTACACACAGTAAAACATCAAATAACACACTTGGATAAACGGTTATACAAATATTTATGCATGGCCATATAACATTATGAAAAATAATTACTAGCATGTAATATCAGACAAAGTAAATAAATTATACATATATACAATCGCTGGAGTAGGGCAAAATACAGAACAAACCCCTGCTAAGGAAATTAAGTATTTGTATGCAACGCTACAGGTCCACAGAGGTGCAACACTAACTAAAGTCCTAAAGTCCATCCCTAAAATGTATGGGGCCTTGTGCCCAAAAGATCACCAAAGTTCCACACAATTTTGTGTGATGGGAAAAGGTTGGTGGAGGGCTTCTGGGTGCCAATGAAGAGTTCCAAGGGGTAGATGACAGGTTTTTCATCAGTATCCCCCACTTTCTAATTGCCTGCACAAGCAAACAATGGCAAAGCAAAACTATTATAAAAAAAGTTGGTAAACTTTTAAAATTGAGATATGGGGGTTCAGGTAAGTACTGTTACAACTCGCCCAGTGTACCAATTCTTCTTACCGCTTGGCAGGTCTTCAGAAGAGGGTCCAAGATAGCTTTTCCTGCCGTCAGCTGGTGCAAGTTCTTCAGGATGGAGAATGCAGAAGAACTTGATACAGGGTGCCTCTCTGCACAGAATTGGATGCAGGAAAGCTGTTTTGGATGACTGCAAACCGATGTACAGTGACTCGAGGACACACGTGTTGCTGTCTGACTTTGCCTTGTATCTCGGGTCCCCTCGATGCTGGAACTACGGAATATGGCAAAGATGAGTCCTGTAGCACAAGGAGCCCACCCTCAAAGTTCTGGGCCTCCATGCGGAACGATGACGTCTATAGCACAGTAGCCCAAACTTTGGGCTGGGTGATCCAGGGGCACTTCTGAAGGCTCTTCTTTACAGAGCTCTGAGCTTACATTGAGAGTGGATGTTCCTGCTACTCCAAGGGTCACAGCTCCTTGGCAGAACTTCTGGAGATCACCTATAAGACTGGGATCTTCCAGCAGAGCAGCAGATGTTGGTTGCCAGGCCTTCTTTCAGCGGGTCCACGGTCTCCTTGCACGTCTTGCAGCTGGACAGCATACTTTGCTCCTTTTAGGTTTCTTCCAGCATCTCGTTGGAACTGATGCAGAGGTCGTCTTATCCAAATGGCAGATGAGCCGAAACTCCCATTAGCTAATCTAAGATCTGATGGGTGCACACCTGCAGACCCCCTCCACCCCCCCTTTCCACAGTAGTACCATTCTACACATTGAAACCAGTGTTCGGATTGGGGTTAGACAGCCCCAACCCTATTCTGGCAGCAAACGCACAGGGCCCCGCAGTAGCCTGTGAAAAGCCTCCGCTTTCCTGGGCACTGGCACTCCCATCTAAGGATTTTCCTGTTCTCGTAGGTCAGGCAGAAGGGTTGGAGAATGCCAATGGACAAGCAAAAAAAAAACTCCTTGCATGGCCATGTTTGGCCGCTAGCCACAGTAGGTAGCCAAACTCGGTAAGGCTACCAAAAATAAAACACAAAATAAGTTGCTAAAAGTAACTGCTGACACCAACCTGTCCTTTAGGCACACCTAAAGTAACCAAAAATCCTCTTGTTAGTCTACGGCAAAACAAAAAATGTACCCCTTCTACTGCATTGTAAGATGCATTGTACAATGATAGTTACCAATAGTGGCAACAATGTACCAAGACCAAGGGGAAACTGTTTCGCAGTATTGACAACCTGAAGCATATGTCGGTTTCCCCATGACAAATGAGCAAAAGCCAGTATAGTGAAGCTGAAGGCTTCGCTGCTCTATTCAGCAAAACCAAAAGGTGATGGCGGGAAGGTTTTGAATTAACCATAACTATGGGCATCCCTCTTAGACCAATGAAAAAGATCGGGTCTGATTAAAAAATAAAAAGCAAACCGTTTGGGGGTCCATAAAAACGGAGGGAAAGATGCTATAAAGAGAAATCTTTCCTAACACCCGGTACAGGTAGATTCCATTGTATGAGATTTCATCACATTTTGTCCATCAAATGTTGTTGCAAATGTATGTGGGGGGGGTTGTTGGGGTTTTCCAAAAGTCCCACTTGGAGGTAAGACTTTAGTAAGCTATCCCAGTGATTTGTAGACCCCCCCCCCCCCTTGCCCCTCAAACCCCCACTCTTAGTATCCGTCTGTACTACTCAAGGACCTTCGTAGAGTGGCAGACAGTCAGGCTTATTTTAAGAGGAAGATGTGAGCTCTAGTTAAGTACACTGAGTCTATCTAGCAATGCGCATCGAAGCAACACGTATACATACTTTTATATTAAAATATAGATTTATTGTATTTACACAAGTCACTGTTAAATACTTGGTACAATAAACCGACACACAGGTATACTTTTCAATACTTTCAAAGGGTCACTTAGTTGTTGGTTGCAGAACGCATACAGTTCTGGAGTTTGACCGTTCTATCGATAAAAACGTGCCCCCACAAAGTAAATGGTAATTGTATTTAGTTAAGATAGTGATTTTTGTGAAGGAAGATAGTTGGTTAGTGTACTCCTAGTAGAGCTAAAGGTTCTAGAGGCGTTTTCCCTGCACAGGAAGTCTTTTAAAGTCCAAAACGCAACCCTAGCTAAAAGGCAGTTCAGAGAGGCTTAAAGTCTTGAAAAGCAGCAGAAAAAACATTCCTGTGGATACTTTCCAGTCTCTATGAAGGAAGGTACAAGAAGACTTAACCAACTTTAGAGACCCTGTTCAAGGACTCACTGAAGGGACACGAGCAGCAGATTGGGTCAGAGGTAAGTGGCGGTTGCCCTGGACACCTCTGTGTACTCCTATGCATTGGAGCGACTTTGTGGAATTAGGTAAGCAATACCCTCCCTTACCCCCCTCCAACAGTACCTTGGGTTTGAAGAAACATTAGTGGCGGATGCTCTGCGATGTTGCAGCTCTGCACCCGACCTCTGGATTCTTTGGTCTGATGATGAAAGGCAGGACAATGGATGGATCTTTCACCAGCAGTCTCGAGGTAGGACTTCTGGCACAGCTTTCTTCAATTCGTTTGGTCACTCTGCTGTTTTAGTGCCTTTTCTGCAGCACCAACAAAGGACGTGATTCGCCTGGTCAATCTTCTTGGCTTCTTACAGTCCCACTCTCTGCTGAGGGTGTCTGTGCGAGTTGGATCGTGTCCTTGGGGGCTCAGCAAAGATTTAGAAAATCACAGGACCTCAGGAGATGGTTCAAAACAAAGTTGGTCTTGGGACTGGTTGTTCCCACCAGTCAAAGGGAAGGAGTCGTCCTCTTCGGAGTTCCTCTGTCACACAGAAAACGGGGTCAGGACGTCGGGACAGCAGTGGTCACTTCGGTGTTGCAAATGGTTTACAGGTGTCTCTGGTAGTCTTCTTCAGTTACTTCAGCTTCCAGCAGTCCACTTGCTTTTCACTCCTTTCCTTTTTATACAGTTCCAGCACAAACTCCTCTGCAATCTCTCAGCAATTTACAGAAAGGGGCGTTTGGCTGTCCTATCAGAAGAGCCAGACTCTATGTGGGAGCTAGTTCTATTCGGGCACTCTGTCAGACAAAGGATAGGGTTGGGTGGAAAACTCCTCCGCCACTTCCTGTCTGCCTACACACTCTGGAGCCTAGGCGGGGACAACTAAGGGATCCCGCCAAAGGCAAAACACATGCACTGGCATCCCCCTCCCAGAATGGTAGAAGGGCTAACGAAGAATTACGCTAGTAATAACGAAAAAAGAAGGGAGGCCCCAAGTTGGTACTCGGGTGCCCCTATTGTGCACTACCGTGGCCTGTGACATAGCTTGCGGTAGAAAAGTTAGACAATAGTTGGTAGGGCACTGCCACCACCCATAACTAGGAGCCTGTCTGTGACAACTCGCGGGAGCAGAGAGAAGGGGGATACTAGTTACCCCTTTGGCATTCCACAACGTGGTGTGCGACAATCTCTAAGACTATAATGTTTTAGGAGAGATATTCAGCGTACCTCTATCCTTGAACTGTAGTTACTCTAGGATAAAGAAAAGAATCTCAAAGGAGTGCCCTAGGGGTCCCCAGCTACACTGCCCATAAGGAGTGGTGCGCTGCAATAGTAAAACACAGATGCCTTTAAGGGTTATGGATCAAAATGGACTCCATAGGACAGGTCAAATACAAAGAATGAGTTCCAAAAGACAGAGCCCATAAGAATTCATGAGTTGAAAAAGGCTCCACTCATTCAGGGTTTTAGAAAAAGTGCTGGGGGTCTCACTAGGAGAGGGGATGAAACATAAATGATAATTGTCCCTAACAGGGTTGGTTTAGTGTAATAATGTGGCAGTGATATGGGGGTGGCTACCTGCAGGGCTTCTCCCCCGCATATGTTTTTGGTGCAGGGCATCATCTTTCATTTAGAAATACAAAGGCTGGAAAATTAAACCAAATTGTTTGGTATTGAAAATACTCTGTGATATTGATGCTGCTGTTTTTCCTTTCACACTTTCAAAGGTAGACTGTAGTGCAGCCCCTATTTTATTTTTAATGTCTCAATCAGGATAATGTGTATGCCCAAAAGTACAATGTAACTAGGTCATCTTCAGGGAATGGCCAGTCTGTGAAGTGTTTATTTTTAATTAATTTGTTTTTATAATAAACGTTATTCCAACAACATACATAGTGTGACAACCTTTTGAAACCTCGGGTTTACTTCTTTTTCTCTGAAATTTGTCTCATTCAATTGTATTCAATTGAGAGATTTTGTAGATTGGCGTAGGGGCCTACTTCTTGCCAAGACTTTTTATGGTGCAAAGAAATACTATTTTCTAGCGTTTGTTCAGTTAGGAAAAACATGCGCTGTTGCTGAAGGAGTTGGAATGACTTTTACAGATGCTTTTTTGTAATTTCAAATCAGTCCGTTTTTCTGGAGTGAATGAATAGGGGAAGCTGGACATTTGCTTGAGAAAGGTGATGCCTAAGTTTTCACCAGAGAAATGACTGATGATTCTGTTTTTCAGATTCGTTATATTTCACAGACCCAAGGGCTTCCGGCAGAGTACCTCCTAAGTTCCGGCACAAAAACCACAAGGTTTTTCAATCGCGATCCAGACTTGGGCTACTCCTTGTGGAGGCTGAAGGTGGGTATCTTTTTTCCATATAACAAAGCTTTGTGTACCTCTAAAGTGTGTACCTTGTCAGTCAAGTGTATTTCAGCCTTGAATCTGTACGTTTGAATGAATACTCCCCTAAAAGTGCATTTCTTAGCACCATCTGAAAAACGTTGTTCCAGCGCCTAAGCACATCGATGCACGCCTGCTCCACATGCATGATGAACACTGAAGCGTGTTGTCCCTGGCAGTCATTTTTGTTTTTGCAACCGTTTGGAAGGTGGGTTGCTTTTCTGTAACTGGGCTACTTTAATTAAAAACTACCACTTCATTTTTTAAAATTGTTATTTTGTGCATTTGGGAAACATTGAGTCCTTTCGCACATAGAACCATAAAATACATTAAAATTACATTGTAAGGTACAAAAAGCAATACTTTATCAAAAACCAATAAAATATACATTTCATTTTTAGCATTACACAGTATACAAAACTTCATCGATTCTCTACAGGTAAAAAGTCACTTACAAAAAGGGTGCATTGCCTTGATTTTAAGCCATATGTGGAAAGCGGCAGCTGAGGTAATATACAATTTCCACACAGTAAAGCAGGCTCCAAAACTGATCAGTCATAGGTTACACATTTGGCATATCCCTGGTGCCGTTTCACCTGAGAAAAGCATAACCGGCAGAGGCGCTCCCCTTTTCATCCCCATCCATGACCCAATGTATGCAAGACAGGAAGTATATCAAATTGAAGATGGAGTATAAATCTGATAAGACCAGGGAGATAGTGTTATCTACGCAAAGAATCTCTGAATAGGCCCTGCTGATAATACACTGCATACCTGCTTATCGTCGCTAGTCTGCTGAGGGATACACAATGCATTCATGAATACAGGATTTGCCACTCAGCCCACTCAGGAATAAGGGGACGTTGCATATACAGGCTAGATTGATATCTAGACTGTGTGATCCCACCATGGTCTCCAAATCCCTGAACCATTCGTTTTTGGAGCGGAGACTGCAATGGTCCAGAGTGAAGTATAGCAAGGAGGAAGTAGAGCTCAATTAAATTTAATTTCAACCCAAAGCTTGCATACCACCACTTTCCATCGGGACAGGAGTGCTTGTAGGCCCAGTTATAAATGCAGGGCCTCAACCTGGATGCAAGTAGGTAAGTTAAGAATAGAACGCAAGATTTTAACCTTGAGTTGGGGAAGCCACAACACTGGCTTCAAAGGGAAGACTTCTAGAGCATATAGGATAGTCAATATGATCAACTCCTAAATGCTATTACCAGGGCTTCAGTGGATCTGCCACCATTATCCGGGATAACACTCCTGATAAACAACCACTTGGCCCAGGTTTTTGTAATTATCCCTTACTCCAGATAGGTCAGAGATGAAGCCGAAACCTGCACGCCAAGGTATTTGTAGTCAATAACAGGATTAAGGCGAACACTAAGACCCACGAAAAACTCCCCTTATATTTCGGCCTTTTGCTGCCGATCATAGCCTTGGTCTTAGGTTGATTTTTAGACCATTGATTTTTTATTTTTTTTTAAAGTTGATTTTTGAATATGCATGTAGCGCATTTATTGATCGCTGTAGCTCCAAGGCAGTCCTGTCCATGATCACTATCGTTGGCGTACTTAAAGCAGACTGTCTCCTCTCCACCAAATCGAGGAGCAAAATTGTGGGCCATTTTTAAAAACTGCTGCCTATCTGATACATAAAGATTGTATAATAGGGGTGCAGGAACACACCCCTGTTGGAGGCCCATGCTAGTGTGTTAAGAACCTGACGGGGCAAACTCTTACGAGAGTCTGACCCTGGTGTCGGAGTACAGCAGCTTAAGAAAATACAACAGTGTGCAGTCTATTCACTGCGCTACCAATTTATCCCAAAGGTGAGATCGAATCACACTATCGTACTAATCTGATCAAAAACTGAGAAAACCTCTTGCCACTCTGTTGCTTGCTTAAGGGGAGCCCCATGTGGAGTCTAGCAGGGGACCCAAACTCAACCGAACAATCCACATTAAAATCACCCGTGAGGATGATGCCCCCGGCTTAGGTTCATGCAACCATTCACACAATGTATTATGAACACTATCAATAAGGTTAGTTGTTTTAGGACCCCCAGGAGGGTCATATAGTGTTGCCACTAGTGTACCACTCCCTTTTGCAGGAAAACCCGATATGCTAACTGACAAAAAAAATGTTCTCCCTTACAACATGGAAAGGTGGCGAGTAATATTCACATCTAACACCAATACAAAATCCACCTTTAGGGCATCCCAAACGTGGAGGGGAGGTAGTGCCAAGTGAGGAAGATGACTTGCATTAGCATAGGGTTCACCTAGGTTTGGATCCCAGACCGATCGTTCTCTTCCCTTCTCACTAGGCCCACTTGGTTGACTCTGCCCAAGTACTGCCACGAGGAAGATGCTTCGTATTGTTCTTGTGCAGTTTGTCTCTCACCCGCACCTCCAAGCCCTTAACGGACCCTTTGACGTGCCCATTACCTTTGTTGGCTCCGTGACTGTTGGCCGGTTCTTCCTGGGTGCTTGCGTCTTACCGGGCTGCGCAGGTGTCTTGCCTCTGCTGCTCTTGCTTCATGTACCTTCTTCCCAGTCTCTTCACCGACGACGTGGGTGCCGTTACTGCACTGCTCTGTTCAACTACCAGAGGTTGCACCACCATCTTCCAGGCCCCAGTCACATCCTTGACCAGCTCCAGAACACCGGGCAAAGGACTCCAGTTGTCGGCTTCTTGCCTTTTGGGAGCGACCTGCTCTGTTTCCTCACCGCATTGCCTCCTTCAAATTTCCCAGGCTGGACTGCCATTCGTGCTGATATGCGGCTCTTTCTCAGTCTTTTTATTTCAGTTTTTGTCTCTTAGGACCCACCCCCTTTGTGGAAGTCTATACTGTTCCTGTTTCTTCTGGTGGCCACCTCGTCTCAGTACTGGCCTTGCTGGTAATCTTCATGCTTATAGTAATCTTTTTGGTGCCATTAATGGAGTTAGTCATGCTACCTGTATCTTATTCGTCTAGGTAGGGTAACTCGTATAACGTTACAATAACAAATAGAAGTGCTTCCAAGGGGGTGGGGCGCAGGGGTTGGTGGACATGTGGTAATGGGCAATTGAGGGGGTTAGGTTTGGGGTGGTGCTCCAACTTTTACCCAGATCACTGGCAGTCACAGTGGGGTGGTGTAAGAATGCAGGCTGACAGAAACCCTTATGGGAGCCTGTGCTGCATCGGAGATTAAGTGAAATCCCCTGCAATCTGACAGAACTCTGCAAGTAGGATAGTCCATGTTCACCAGCACCAGATTACTTTGGCGTAAATTATACCTGCTAGACCTAAAGTAACCCGATGTGTCATGTACTACAGCAGACCATTAGCTTGCCTAGTTTTTATGGATGCCAGGAGATGAAGGTGGTGGCTTGTAGTCTCGTACCAGCGATTGACGAAGTACAGGTGCAAATTCTCTCTTCTAGGTATGTTGAGAACTGAATGGAAGTGAAAAGGAAGGTCTTTAGTAGCTTCCGGAACCGGAGATGGCTCTGCTCAAGTTTGAGAGAGGTAGGGAGGCTGTTCCAGAGGGAGGCCCCAGCCAAGTAGATGATCTGCCCCCAACGCTCTGCTTGGAGAAGCGCCTGACCCTCGGAGGTGAATGAGCGGAGAGCTTGAGAAGGAAGATGTTTTGGAAGAGCTAGTTGGAGGTAGAGCGGTCCCAGGCCCAAGAAAGCCTTGTGGACAATGCAGAGGGTCTTGAAGTTGATCCTTGCAGCCATGTGGAGCGAGTGAAGAGATTTCAGAGCTGGAGAGATGAGATCCCTGGGCTTGAGGCCGAGGACAAGTCTTGCAGTCCTGTTCTAGATAAGATGTAAAGGTCGATTTGTAGAGGCAGGAAGATTTAGAAAGAGGCTGTTGCAATAGTCCAGCCTCGAGAGGATCAGTGCTCTGGAGACAGTGAGCTTCTGGGGGAAGGAGAGGAAAGGCAGACAGAATACCTCTGAGGAGGTGCAGTGGGAAGTTTGACTTCTTAGAGATGTCAGATGTGAGGAGAAGGAGCCAGTTGAGTCACCAAGGTTCTCAGCCTCACAAGGAGCAGGAAGAGGGCCCAGGGTGGGGGGGGGGGGGGGGGGGGGGAGGGGAGAAGAGAGAGAGAGAGAGATACCGATACCGATACCGATCTCCGTCTTACTGTCATTAAGGCAGAGCTCACTGACTGCGCACCATTCCTGAATTGCGGCCAGACGGTCTAGTATGAGAGAAGAAGCAGAGGTGGCTGAGGGGGATCCTGAAGGAGCCGAGTGTCATCCATATAACATTGAAAATTGGATCAGGAAGTAGCGATGCAGTGGGCAAGAGGCGCCAGGTAGTGGTTGAAGCACCAGGGAGAGAGGTTAGACCCCTGCGGAACACCACAAGTAGAGAGGAATAGAAGAGCGGAATATACCTCAGTTGGACCTGAGAGGGTCGGTGAGAAATGTCAACCAGGCCAGGGTCTGATCCGTAATACCAAGGTTGTCTCTGAGGATGGCATGGTTGACAGTGTCCAAAGCAGAGGATAGATCAAGGAGAATGAGGACAGGAGAGAGATTAGAGTCAAGATTGGAGAGCAAAGATTCATGGGTGTTCAGGAGAGCAGTTTCTGTGCTTCTGGCAGTGCTGAAGCGAGACTTTTGGTCATGGAGGCAACCAACAGATTCAGTATGTAGATTGACCTGGGAGATGGCCAGCTTTTCCAAGAGTTTGCCCAGGAAAGAAGTGATGGCGATCGGGCAATAGTTGGCTGGAGAGGAAGGATTGGCCGAGGGCTTCTTTAGAAGGGGGTGCACAAGAGTGCTGAAGGGGGAGGGGAACATTCTAGTGGCAAAGGAGTGATTGCAGAAATCGGCCAAGGCTGGAGCAAGGGTGTCAGTTCTGGATGAGCTGGGGAGAACCTGATTTGATGAGACTTTCATAGATCGGACTTGCCTAGAGACATTGTCGGGGGTGAACAGGGGAAATGTCGCTAACGCTACAGCACACTTTCTGGGTGATCAATTTGGGGACTTAAAAAAGCACCTAGCCATTTAGGCTTCTAGGGAGATGTATCAGAACTAAAGAAGTTGTCCCTCTGGTTCTAGATGAAGTCTGAAAACCAGAGAAGCCAGTAAAAAATGTTTAGGATACCCATAAAGTTGAGGAGCCAGAAACCCAATAATGAACTTCTCTCCTAACACAACACAAGGTAAAGCAGTCAAGCCTCCAATTATAGAGGAAAATGAGGGCCGAGATAACGGCTCTGCTTAAAAAGATGTAATTTCCAGTTAGGAGTCCCAGACGGGCCTGAACCCGACTAGCTGCTGCTCGCTGAACTGCACAGGCAGATGCCAAAATATGGGTATATCATTGTGTGAAAAGAAGTGTTCAACTGAGAAACGCACATTGAATTTATAACTGCAGCATACATAAGTTCTCGAAATAAAACACAAAGGTAATTGGGTAAGTCCTCTACCATCAAACATTGTGGCACTTTAACTGTGGAAAGTTAATTTCAGTGTGTTTTGGGGACACCTCAACCCTGAGCAATCTACAAACTCTCAGGGGGAACATCAGAGTGTCCCTCATCAGACCTTGGATACCCATCGGGGGCGGGGCGAGATGGGTTGTTCGGGGCGGGGCTGGAGGGTGTTTTGTATTCTAGTTAGGAATAAAAAACATGTTTAGGACAGTGGTCAGAAGTACATATTAGTAGGACCTGTGTCCTTGTGTCGGTAGAAACTTAAGTCTTCCACGGAGGAGTAGTTAAAACACTTTTTCTCTATTATGATTTCACCCAAATTGCTTGCGCGCTGGAACATTCTACACTTGTAACTTATAGCAAGTTCTGTTTTACAGCAATCAATAAAATATACCTTTGCATACCCATGTTCTGCTAGTTAAGTTTGCCTTGCTTAAAAGACATAGTTTGTAAGACTAGCAATGTGAAATGTGTAAATGCAAGCATTTTTGCTACTCTGACACCTTCCTGTCCTGTAGTGTAGATCGCTTCACTGCATTGTATGCATACCAGCCTTGGCATCACTATCCCTCCCCCCTTCATTTCTGCATTCTGCTGTCTAATGAAAGTTGCCTTTAAGACTTTGAAAGCTCATGGATCACTCGACTAATGTGAACTAGTTTGAGATTTGGATGAATGCTTTTTAAAGACCATCGAAGTTATTTTTATTTACCCACAGACACCAGAGGAGCATGAAATGGAAACTGGAATAAAATCGAAAGAAGCACGAAAGTATATATTCAACTGCTTAGACGATATGGCCCAGGTGAGTGCGAAATGTACGCAATGCAGTGTGATGCAAGAAGGCAAATCTAGCGGGTGCACTCTGCCAGCTCTAGAAATGCAGCCAATCCATCTAGAGGAAGGCAGGGATGTCATTGCACCAAAGTGCGGTGGGTAGTGGAAGTGACATCCCAGAACTGGTGTGGCGGGCCCCCTGCTACTCCAGGAGCTTCAGTGTAAAAAAAACCTTTTGATTGCAGGGGTAGCAAGGGGGAGAACACATGGGTGTTGCGACTGCGACCCCCAAATGACATTCCTGGAGTGTGGGATTTTATCATGAACTTCCGATTTATCAGCGATGCCACACTTGACTGCTGGTTTTGTGCATTCAAATCTACAAAATGTAGACTTTCTCCATTCAAATTAACCCAGGCGGACCTTTTTATTCATTTAATTTTTAAAGGTTTTTTCGCAATCGGTTAATATCAAGCAAGTCTGTGTAATGTGCATGTTTGACTGCTCAAAACCAGGAGTTTAATCCCATATCTTTCTGTTTTTTTTCTTTTTTAAAAAGCATGTTTTACTTGATTGTTTTGTTTCCTTCTGAGCAGCGGTTAATTGATTTAGTGGTGCGAGGCGAGAAGCTCTTACGAAGCACACAATTACTGTAGCAATTGTGAATCTTCCTGACCTGTCAACCCCAGAACCTTTTGCTTTACTGGTATATTTTTTCCCCCTATACCTCAGTGAGTGGGGAATCTTTTTCCACACTCACATAGTTTACTCGTCGTATGGGTGTCATTTTTAAGATTCTCCATAGTGTTTTAATTGTATCCTCTTTGACAACTTTTGGCACATACTGCCTATTGTTGCTGCTTGCCCTTCGGGCTCCCTATTAAACTCTCTCTGGCTAACATTGTGAGAACTGCAGTTCCCATGGGATAGAAAGGATCTTTGGATCCCTTTTGCTTTTTATTAGGTGAAACCAGCACACCTCACCTTATGTGTAGTGCTGGGGTAATGCAATGTGTCCCCTTTTTCCTTTAACTGTAACATTTATGTTGCAGGGACAAGCTTACCTTCAATGGCTGGTGGAAGTGAACCTTTGAAGTAATTTGGTGCACATTTACTGTGGGCTGTTTCCACAGCCCTAGTAAAAGCACCCATGGGTGCTCATTTTAATAAAATGACCCCCGGTCGTGTTTTTTTTTTTTTTCTCATTTCAGTGTTCATTGTCCTTTCTTGTCCCTTCACTTGACCTCCAGGGTGGGAAAATCCTTTGTGTAAATGTTGTCTGTAAAGGCAGGAAACGAGGGAGGAGTCCAAAAGTCTGCAGCTCCTTATCTTCCAGCCTGACTGCGAGAGTCCAGTTCAAACTGGGAGGCTGGCTGTCGCTCCAAATTTGAATGTTGCATGTCTGGTTCCTGCAGAAGTCTGATCCTGGAAGCTGAAGAGGTAGTAGAACACTGCTACAACAGCTGTAGAGTAGAACAGCTCTGCAGATCCTGTTCTTGAGCCTCAGTCGTGGGTGCAAGAGGGAGGACGTCTGGGGACTCCTGCTCTGCAATGGGAAGGTCAGCGGCAGCAATGGAGAAAACTTCAATTCAGTGGTTCTTCAGTGTTTCAGCTCCTCGCGTCTGACATCAAATAGCAACACTGCGGTTCTTGGATATCACTTCAGGCTTTCCTTGCTTCTGGGATCCAGCACTTTGTTGAGGTGACTCAGGCTTCGTCAGTCCTGCATTAGGGATATCCGGAGGATATTGCTAGAGCTCGAGTCCGACTTAAAAGCAACGCACACAATCTGCTGTTCCTCTCCCTGGCACTTCGGTTGCAGCAGCAGCGGAAATACAGTCACCTGGATGCCGAGCTGGATACAGCCAAGAGGATGTTGGACGGGCTTACTTTGGAGTTGATTGGTCCCACCAACTCAAAGGGAGAGGTCGTTCTTGCAGGGCTTCTCTAGTCACGGTGAATTTGGAGCTTCAGCACAGCAGCAGGGCTTCACCGGGCAAACCAACGGTCCAGCAGTTGCAGCAGGCGTCTCTTCCAAGTTCCTCTTTGGATTCCTTCGTCCAGTGGTCAACTGTGCCTTCTAAGCCAAAAAGCCTGGCCTTGAATGCAAGTTTCTTCCATTAATTCCAGCCTAGCTGTCAATCACAGAGCAGGGTGGCCGTCCTTGCCGGACAGCCAGCCGCCCAATCACCTTTGGGTGCATTCCTGCAACCAAGGGGATTAAGCACAGAGTTTCGGGCACCTCCCCCACTTCCTGCCCCTGCCAGATATACTGGAGCCTGCGGCAGGCTTCACTCGTAAATCCTGCCAAAGAAAAAACAAACAAAGGGACCAAACTTGGTTTGGCGTGCAGAGTAAATCTCAAGAAGGACCTTTCCAGCAAGAAATGGCAAAAAAAATACTGGGGCCTTTTTGACAAAATGGGCACCCATGGGTGCTTTACTGTGGCTGCAAACACATCCCGCGGCAAAAACACACAATAGTAGTAACGACAGCCACCAGCCATTAATTGTAGAAAGGGTAACATAAAAATGTTACATGAGAAACTGGACAAAGGGGATACTAAGTAACCTCTCCAGCGCCCTATTGTAAGATGGTGTGTGCTTGGTCTAGAAAGTTATAAAATGTAATTAAAGTCAACTTCACTTTACTGCTCTTGGAAACAGTAGTTTCACCAAGAGAAGGTATTTAAACCTTTGGGAAATCTAAGACTTCCCTGTGCCACTGCACTGAAGGTGCCTTGTCACAATGTAAAAGGTGATGCCTATGGATTTTGTCAGGCTCCAAAGTTAAAAGAAGCACAGTCTAAATCGCAATAAAAATACATGAGAAGTAGAAAAAGGGTTCACTCTCTCCAGGTTAGAAATTAAAAGCCCTGAAGTCCAGCCAAAGAGCTGAGGGTGTCTCTAAGGTAGAAGGGAATTAACACATTTCTGAGAATTATCCCCAACACCTTTCCTGGCTCCCTCACCCATGTCTATGCGCATGTGCTAGCCTCTCCCAGGGACTACTGCCTCTTATGGTTTCAGCCACACCATGATGGTTCTCTAGTCTTTGATTTAATTCTCTCGACTTGGGGAGGGGAGAATCTGAACAGATCCCAAGGGACCCCCTCTCTCTGGGTCTCTCTTCATAGCATCACCCACATGTTCAAAGCATCACTCGCCTGAAAACATTCTGCTCCCTTACACTACCTGACACCTTCCCTTTGCTCTGTTGGACAGCACCTAAAGTCCTGTTCTTTCACAAGTACTCATTGGTCAAGTCCCCTGTCTGTCATGTGGTTGCCATGCCACTTCCGTTTCTAGAGATGCACTGCTGCCCCATATTGCCAGACCGCTTCTGCCATAGCGCATGGACACACAACCGATTGACAATTGAGCATTAAATGATCTAACAAGCTGCGGTTGTAAAGCTTGACGCCCTTTACCTTGGCCACATGTTCCCATCTTCTTGCCAGTTAGAGGGGAAAACACAGCATTCTCAGTCTTATAAAATGACAATGGGGTCACACAATTACGAAGTACAATCTACAAGTGAGTCCTTTTGTATTTTTCGTTTCAGTATCTGATCCACATTTAAAATTTGAAATGCAAAGTATAACATTAGGTTAACCTTTCATTTAAGTAATGTTAAATTTTGGTGAAGGCATTGTATAGTAGGAGACTGACACACAGGTGGCATGCTTTTGGCTGTAGATTTCTATTAGTGAGCAAATAAGATAACCTGCTCTGACCCTAGTTCTAATGAATCATTTGGGAACGAGCTGGGCCGGACTGTGACCTGCGAATATCTTGGTCCGGTCATGAGTAAATCCAGATATAAACCACAACACTTTAGATGAGGAACCAGCCCTTTGACACAACCGCTGGGACAACGGTCGGACTATCGAGCAACAAACTTGTGCATTAACAATTATCACAGCTAAAAGTTAAGAATACAGCTACCCGCATCTAACATGTGCACCAAGCCAACTATTGCGATCCAAGACCCTTCAATGACCAGTTGATATGGTCAGTTATGCTTTGTTTGACTCCGTAGTGTGTTAACCCAATAATTGACCTGCCTTGGTAAAGCCCGGATGGGCGAAAGGGTTGGTCACTCAGTTGGCAATTATTTATTTTCTTGCCAGCAATAGGAGTCAATTGCTAGATTCGTCACTAGACATGTTTTTTTTTTCTTTTTTTTTTTTTAATGAAACTGGAACAAGTCACCTATTAACACTTCCACACTTCTAAAAATGAGTGTGTGAACTGCAACTACTTTGTTGAGAAAATTGTCAGGATGTCCGTGTAAATCGGTCCAACGTCCTGTGTCAAAAGCCGAATTCCATCCCTTACACTACAAACGTAACTAAGAAAGAGGGGTGGTCTTCTTGGTCCAGAAGAATGGCTCCCTTCTGGACAACAATCCAAAGTTCAGGTCTGGGTGAAGCAAACCAGTGTCCTTGTCCAGGAATGTAAATCAAAAGTCACAAAAAGGTTCTTATTGTGTATTCCAGCAAAACACATAAAACAAGTCTGGTATCTTCACAGCTTTAGGGGGATGGCTCCCTCCCCCTGAGCTTTCTTTTTCTCAATGGTTCTGACAATGCCAGGACAAGACTTTCTTCTACTTATATGATGCATTATTTATAACGTGCCTGTACACAAGTGTTTCTAGGCGTGACAAGGAGGGGGGAAACAAAGGGAGGAATGATCTTACTAGGCATTGTCATTCAGATCGTGCAAGTGCGGGGAAGCGGGATGGAAAAAGTGCAAGGGGTGAGGGGAAGGGAGAAGTGCTAAGTGCAGGTGGCTCATAAGTGCAGAGAGAATGGACTGCAGGGTTGCAGGAACATACCTTAAAGTGCTGGGGCAGCCCAGAGGCAGTGCAAGGGAAACTGGACATGCAGGTGCCTGGGCCCGAGGGTATCCAGGTGACCAGTGCGCGAACCATTGGCTTTTAAAAGATGTTTCACAAAGCCAAGAGGCCACTTCCCTCCTTTTGGTTCTTTCCACAATGTTCATCAAGACCAATGGGCATGTCTGCCTTCCCCTGGTCTTTCTCAAAGCTACTCTGGGTGTCGAGTGGATGACTCCCTTCTCTTGGCTGGTTCAACAATGTTCATAAAACCATTGGGGTTGTCTCTTGCCCTGGCCTTTCTCAAAGTGCTATTCAGGATCTCCAGTGTTCACCATCTACCTGATTGACTACCCTGCCAGATACCTTGACTATGATGATGCTCCCGGGGGCAATCTGTCAGTGGCTGTGGGTCCCAGACCCTTCTCAGTGGTCCTTAGAAATTACAACTGGTTCACTATCCTGCCAGGCATTCCCCCTTGTTAGGGTCCCAGACCCATTTTTGTATTTGTTTCCTTCTCCTTCAGGTCTTTGGCATAGGCTTCTCTCTCTTTGGTCCCAGACCCTTTTTGTATTTACCACTTTGGGACCCAGACCCTTTGGGCAAAGTTTCCTCTATCTTTTGGGGCCCCCCAGAACCGTCCTGGTCTCCGCACCCTCTCCTGGTGCTTACTGGTGTTTCACGGTTGCGAACAAGCTTCGGTTTTACCCCTCTAGCATCTCCTGATCCTTCCAGGAACTGCAGCGCTCCCTGTTGGCTCCAGGCCTCTTCCGATCATTCAAGACACTGCAGCATTTGCCGGAGGCCTCCTCCGATCATTACATGGACTGCTTTGGCTTTGCAGCAGCTCCCTGCTGCTAGGTTGCACGGCCCAGGTGGTTTCTTAGCTCCACCCTTCTCGTTCAGCTGGATGCTCTGCCTTCGATATCTCACTCCAGCCTTTCCACAACGGACATTCGGCGACGTAACTGCATGCGGATATCTTTCTCATCCTCTGCTGTTCCTTGCTTGGTACAGGATTTGAATCTCCCGGTTCCTTCAAGGATGGCCTTCTCGATTTGGAATTCTGTTCTGTTTTAATGCTAGCTCAGCTAATAGGAATATGACTGTCAGCAGAGGTGCTCTTTATGCTTTAGGCACTTCTTCCTCGTCCCAATACTGATGTTGGGGACACCCAGTAAGTCAGTTGGTCTCTTCCTCGTCTCAGTACATAAGGGATATTGGTCCCTTGAGGAGTCAACACTGTTCCTCGTCTCAGTACTTCCTACCTTGCTGGTATGGCAAAGGTACATGGGTTTACTAGGACGGTACTGGCGGGAGGGGGGTAGGAAGTGGTGTCGGGGTTAGGTGGGCTATAAGGATACTGCGGTCTCCCCAGATCTTGGGGCTCCCCTCCCCATGAGATCCACTGGCTGAGTACCACCTGCAGGGTGGACTAGCTGGTAGCAGCCTCACCTCCCTGGCTTCATGGGAAGGGGCTTCCCCAGGGGAGGATTCTTCACAGAACCCATTGAAGTATACCGTGTTTTATGCATTTAGGCTGCTTAGACTGTATTTGATCATTTTGAGTTTATTTTTGTCTTTCAAGCAATGGCATTTTCGTAATAGCTTGTGAAGGGCATTATTTTGTTTTGGGGCACTGGCTGGGTTCTAAGTAAGATTAAACATTATCTGTACCTCGGGGTGAAGCTGTCCGAACAAGCGACCCACAAGCCTGTGTATGGAGGAAGACCAAGTCCTGCACCACGCAGTCACCCCCACTGCCCGCCCCACAGTACTTCAGTCGTGTTAGCTTGACACTGCGTGCGCACGTCATGTCTTTCCCGACATGTTTTTAAGTTCTCTCATTTAGTCGAATTTGAAGCCATCTCCGTTATCTTTTGATTAATATCAATAAAAGGGAATAGTGGCACATTGGGTAAAGTTCGGTTTGCAGTGATCTGTCCACTAGGGCTCATTTGGAGGGCACTGAACCTGCTTTGAGAGGGCTTTAAAGGTGCTTTCGGAAGGCTACCGCACCAAGTGAAAAACCCTGATTTAGTGGCCTGCTTGGGAGCTCTTGGCAGATCCCTGGGTCTGTACGACTAGCGGTAGGGGCTGGGTATTTACCATTGCATCCCAGTATTTCAGACGCCGATTCAACCTCACTTGAACTCCATACATTCCAAAAATTAAGGCAAATGCCCACGCGTTGACATTTAATAATGCAATTAATCTCCTATTCTAGCTGTATTTTAAGCAAATGTTTATAAAGGAGATTTCTAGTGTTGCCGATACATACTGCTATAGAAGGGTGACCAGACATCCCGTAATTGGGTGCTCTGCCTCTGTCCCCCTTTCGCAAGATTATTTTTCCACTGGAAAGAGCAGTGGTCAGTTTTTGGTAGTAGGTCTTCATAGCTGGCAGGCAGGAATGCACAATCTCGCACTGAAGAAATGCATTTTACGAATCAAGATGGTGGTAGTTTGTGATTAATTATGGGTTTATTCCACCAGTAACACTTAAACCTCCTTGTCCTCCAACCGCTACTGAATTGTAGTGTCTTGACCGCCACTTTCAAGTGTCTATTTTTGTGTTAGTTACTCTAGCTCGGTTTTTTACTTTTTAAATCTGGTGACCCTATGCTATAGCAATACTGCAGTTCCTTTCACTGCGCAGCATCCCCACAGTGAGGAATTGGGGTACCTCGCCTGTGGATCGTGGCTGGGAATTGAGCAACGTGCATAGATTTGAATGTTTCCTAAACGCACCCTGGTAAACCGGCTACTTAAAATGCAGGGTGCGGCACTTATCTACTTGGGCAGGTTTCTGGGACAAGGATAACATGTACATGGATAGTATTACCATCTTATACGATAAGCACGTTTATATCGTGCGTGCTTGCAGTTTCCAGATTCGGGATGAAAAGTACGATTCTAGCTTCAAAACATTCTAGCGGACACCGTTTCACATGCGCGGAAGGGCCTGTGTTGCACCATGCAACCGCTTGTCTCCTGTACGTGGAATTATGTCACACGTCCCTCTGGCCGCACGTTTGGCAAGCTTTGAGCATTGCAAGAAATAGGCACCATGTCCCAGTTTATTGCGCAGTGCAAGTTGCATTCATTCTAAGGGTTAGGGTTATGCAAGTGGCTTTTCCTCCACTGCATTTGTCCATGTATAATGAGGACGCACGTGCTCCAGTGTGCGAGAGGGGCCCGCCCACCCGCCTACAGTGGTTAATGCTATAACAGAAGCTGCTGAAATCCTGTTTCTTTCCTACCACCTTCTACCAAACTACATTTCTTGGCAGCGTCTGGTTGGTTTTAGTGAGGAGGCAGAGAGGTATCGCAAACACTTGTGAGAAGAAGCATTTATGCTGTGGCAAATCTGAGGTTTTGGAGCTGCTAGAGAGATGCTCTCGAAAAATGTACTGCTAGGAAGTCTATCTAAGGGGATACAAAGGTGAGACATAAGTGGGCGGGGGGGCTCTGCTTGCACCAAAGGCTGGAGGTACTTCATAAATCAACACAAAGCTCTCCCTTATTTAATCGGTCCGTTTTGGTTTGGTAAATTAGCCACAACCTTTCTTATCCACGTTATTTGCTGCTTACTCTTTGGATGTGAGGTTTCTCATTGCCAGACAAGAGGGACATTTCTTGGGACTTTGGTGACCATTCTCTGTTTTTATGCAAGATACAAACTTCTTGTATGCAGTGAAGCAAGTGAGTGCGCCCAGCTAGCGAGTTTTTCCCAAAGCTCTCTGGTGAAGGTAGAAGGCTACCTTTCCTTTGGGAAATAGTAGGGTGTTTTTATTTATTAATTATATTGGACATTTGCAAGGCGCTTTTACATCGAGGAATGTCTGTTTCAAAGCGCCCCCAGGGCAAAGGGAGGGGAACAAGGGAAAACAGCAAGACAATTGAATATGCAAAATAAAAAAGGCGCTCCTACTAGACTTTGTGAACATTTTGAATCGTGCAGGGAGAGAAGGGACAGGGGAGGGTGGTAAGTGCTAGAGGATCCACAGAGGTGTGAAGTGCCAGGGAGACAGTTGCAAGGCAACAGGTGCAAAAGCCGGTTGCGAGGCAACAGGTGAATGACATGCAGTGACTACTAGATTGGGGAGGGTGTCGCCAGCCCGAACAATAAGTTGCAGGCCTGTGAGACATCACCGGTGAAGTTGTGCCCGAAGACAAGTGCAGGGGAAGAGCAGATGCTGCGGGTGATCGGACAAAGGCCAGAACCCTGAAGGACACATGCTACTGTGGGGTTTAGCACAGGAGGGAGAGGGGGGAAGGAGGAGTAGAGGAAAGTCTTAAGGTGTTCCAGAACTTTAAGAGATCCGGCTCAAGACAGAGAAAGGGGAAGGCTGTTCCATAGGAGGGAGCCATCTGAGGAGAGGTAACGGCCGGCAGCTCTCGAAGCGCTTGACAAGCACAAAGAAGCACTTGACAAGCAGAGATTTGGAGTTGGAGGAGCGCAGGGATCTGGAAGAGTATTTGGTGAGAGCAAGTTGCAGATATCGTGGTCCCCGGGCCGCCTTGTGGATGATGCAGAGGGAGGATGAGGGAACTCGGGATGTCCTGAGTTTTAGTAGTGAAGTGGGTGGACAGTGCAGTGCAGATGGCCTGGGAAGAGAGAGGCGAAGTAGACTGCAGACGGAACGGCTAGTTCTTCAAGTAAGTCTGTCATTTTCTCTCTTGCTAGTTACAATACTGATGGAAGTTTGTAACTGGTCGACATGTTACCCTGCTTGTCAAGTTTGTCTGACACGCCCCACTGATGGTTATTGAAACTTTTTGATTTAGCAAATTAAGGTTTTTATTTTTTAAGCTAAAGGATCACTGCCATTAGCACACTTTCAGGGTGATGCATTCACCCTGGGACAGAAATAACATGCTTACTGTTAGGCAGAATTATATGCAGTACCCTTTGGCAACACTACACACAATTAGGACTACATGTGGCAGCACAAATTCACCTTTGGTAAAAGCCCGTACTACACAATAAAGTGGTAGCAATGGCTGAGCAGCCAGACTTATCTCAAGAGTAAGTGAGCAGTATCAAATAGTTACACAAAGGACCGCAGTTACTATGATTCAAGCAAACACCGACTCAAGGTTTCCAAGTAAAAGAATATACATTTATTTACTTTTCAGTTGTATAACATTTCACTAAAGTGAAGCAGTCCAAAAATAACTCTTAATACACCACACCACTCCCAATAGTTGACAGACAAGTTAAGCTCACAAAAATGGAGTGGGAGCAAAATGGCACTCTGTTAATTAAAAAAGGGAGGGAAAGACCGACAGAGAAGCAGTACCAGCAGGTAAGTAGTCGGGGCAATATAGAAAGAGGAACTACAGTGATGGGATAAAGTAAAATGGGCTTAGGGCCAAAGTCAGTAGGACAAAAGTCTTTTGCTCAAGATCACACAGTTCAGGGTAGTTCGCGGTTAAGTCTTTGCCAAGAGTTCAGAACGAAGTGGGTCGGTAGAAAAGTTAGCTTAAAGAGAAGAGCAGGACAAGCCCTCGGATTGGCGAAAGTTTTCACACGCTTCCACCGCGGCTGGACGAAACGAACATCCGCCTGTTGAACAGTAACTTAAATGGAGAAGCAGCTGTGGCTGCGGCGGACGTTCCAGCAGGCTCACGGTTCTTGAAGCGACTGTCGGACTGACACGAAGATGGAAGACTGGAGGGTCCTGCACTACCCAGGGAAGAAACCAGCAGCAGAGTAAAGCAATGAATAAAAGGTGCGCTCCTTAAAACCCAAGCAGGGTCCGACCTTCCTGGCTATCTGGCCCACTGTAGCTCTGTGCAGCGAATTCGACCAGAAGAGGGGGTCCTGGCTTGGAGTTTGGGGTAACTGGTTGGTCCCACCAGCTCTTGGGAAGAAGATTCTTGGAAGATCCCCTCTGTCGTTCTGAGTCTGAAGATTGGGACCTGCAGCAGGGCTTCACCGGCGGTTCAGTCGTTTTAGGGGTCCTCTTCTGTCAGCTCCTCTTAGGTTCTCTCGTTCCAGTGGCAATTCTGCTCTTAGAGACCCAGAGACCCGCTTTTTGTGCAGTTTTACCCCCATTCACATAGCAGGGTGGCTGTCCTGACAGGGACAGTCACCCAGCCAATGAAACAGGAGTGCCACTTGGGTTACCAAGGGAACCAATGGCAGGGGTCCTAAAACCCCTCCCTCACATCCTGCCTACTCAGACTTTCAGGCGCCTAAAGGAGGGCTTCTGTGCAGAAGCCCGCTAAAAGACCGTGAACAAAGGAACCAAACCTGGTTTGGCGCGTAGAGACTAACACGAGAGACTTTTCCAAAAAGAAATGGCAACTAAACCCAGCCGGAGCAATATTAAAAACTATATGGTCGAGCAGATTTAAGTTCGAGGCTACCAAGATAGCCTAAAACAATAGCAGGGTTATTTAATGAAAGATAACCGCGGTAGAAAAAATAGGGTATTTACCACTGCCACCAGCCAAGTCTTAATGTAAAGGGAGCAAAACAATGCTCCAAGAGAAACAGACAAAAAGGATATGTCCTAACCCTTTCCAGTCGCCATGTAAGATGGTTTGTACTGGGTCTGTGGATTTAAAGAGACTAGTAATGTTAATGGCAACTTTACATGTTCTGGGGGACAGAAGTCAGCCCCAGAAAATGGAGTCTGAGTGGGAAGTCTAAAAGACAACCATGTGTCACTGCACTGAAGGTGCTGTGTAACACATAGTAAAAAGATGATGCCTATGGAGTAGGTGAGGCTCCACAGTCTATGAACACAAATGTTTAACACACATCTAAGAGTGGGAAAACGGGCTCTCGCTTTTACCAGGTGAAAAAAATAAATCTTACAAATCCAGCTAAGCTAGTGAGGGACTCACTAAGTAAGGGAAATTAGCCATATATGAATTCTCCCTAACACTTACGTATGGGCTAATAAATGTAGCGTTCCACCAATAGGTTTGTGTCCGGAGACCAATAGTTCCAATGAGCACCAGAAAAAGTCAGGAATCTGAAAAGTAAATGTGCCCCAACACACCCAATTCCGTTTTTGTAAGACCGCAAAAGACGCACTTCAAATAAGTGGGACTGGGACAAACCAGTCCAACTCCTGGAGAGCTCATTCTCTGCATTCTTATAAGCACTTGCGTTGACTTGCTAATTTACGAAGAAGCCCCATCTCGCATTCTTCACTTTGCTCTGCTTGCATGAACCAATTGCGCAAGGGTGTCACTTGCATCTGTGTTCAAGCGACTCACTAAGCCTGGCGATATAAATTAGCTGTGTTAAAGCTGCCCAAACGCGTAGATTGCAACATGTGCGTGTTAAATTTGTTTGCTTATTCCAGTCACATTCCTTTGTCTGGAGGCCAAACAAAATTGTTCACATCTAGGCGATTTATCTTTAATCGGAAACGTTTTTAATGATCGGATTCTATATCTGAATCCTTAATCTGTCCATTGTATATGCATTAGTCAATAATGTGTTGTTTAGGATGAAGATGAAAGCTTGTCTTACCTCCATTCAAGGTGAATATGTCAACGGACCTGGAGGGAACCGATATGTTGGCAGAGAAGGCAGATAGAAGGGAATATATCGATTTGCTGAAGAAAATGTTAACGATCGATGCAGACAAGAGGATCACGCCACTGAAGACGCTGAACCATTCCTTCGTTACCATGACACACTTACTGGATTTCCCACACAGCAATCAGTAGGTGTTTGTTTCTCTATGTATGATGCTTGAATACCTTTTAGTTGCGATTCTGTCTCGGGTTGTCTTATCAGGTATATGCTGAGTGTCCTTTTCAAATGAACTCTACCCTGGACTGCGTGAGTCGTTCATTCAGATATTTCCAAACCTTGACTTGCCAATCGGGCTCTTGATGTTCTGGAACATTTATTTTTCCTTCTCGTGTGTCCTTGCACAATTTGAAAACATGTGTGGCCTGGTAAGCCTGCCAGGAACATTTCTGAAACACTCAAAAGGGAATTCTGCCAGCTGGAGTCCCCTGGTAGAAACTCAAAGGTGCTTTTGTGGTCAAAACGTTAATTGGTTTCCTTAACCGCACAATGGTCTCTTTCTCTCTCTCGCTTTCTCGCTTTCTCACTTTCTCTCTTTCTCGCTTTCTCTCTTTCTCACTCTCTCACGCTCTCTCGCTTGCTGCCTTTCCCATTGTATAATGTCAGGTGAATCAAACAAAGCTGTGCTTTAACTCTTGTACGCCTAAAAGTATTATTCTATTTAAACCAAACCTATAACCATTCTGTAGATAATTCAGTACTGAACCTTATATGAAAACACATGGGTGCGCACAGGCTTCTAACCCGCTGTATCGAAACAGTAATCAAAAGGCCTCCGTTTATTTTCATATATATATATGACGAATCGATTTAATATTGACTTGGTTGTTTACTCTGAAATCCAGAACATTAACCATTTCAGTCACTATTTTGGCAGAACCACATTTTGCAGTACTATGCTTTATTGGCGCTCTAATTTTGGGACAAGCTTAAACCTTAGCACTCTGTACACTCACTTGAATGTGTTGCGCGCCACATCTTGTTCCTGATTCTTTAAGTCGTGGGACTGCACTTGAATACAATATTGCACGCACCCAGAGTGCGTTCTAAGTCGCCCACACCAAATGGCAATTATAATCAGTTTGTTCTTTTCAATGCTAGGCCTAGACAGTTTGTTGGGTTGAACTTTACCCATGGACTACGAAATCTAGGCAACAAAGTTTCATACCATTTCCTGCAGAGAGCAGTTTGGTTAATTGGGTGCATGGAGAAGCAGCATTTATTCTTTTGTCCACAGAACTTGAAACGCCTTCAATTGTAAAACTGATTCTGTCTTTCAGATAGATCCTTGTTTAATTCATGTTAAATCAATTTGTGTACATTTGAAAGCGCTTTTCTGGCTGGTCTATCCCTGTGGTTTTAGGGTCTGACGCAATGATTTGAGACTGTGCTAAGCCTCATTCTACCGCTGGGAGGGAGGGGGGGACTGCCTTGTTCGTAATCAGCTCTGCATTAATCGCCTGTTCTTTTCAGCGTGAAGTCCTGCTTTCAAAACATGGAAATCTGCAAGAGGAGGGTCAATATGTACGATACTGTGAACCAGATAAAGAGCCCATTCACCACGCATGTTGCACCCAACACAAGCACAAACCTTACAATGAGCTTCAACAACCAGATCAATACGATGCACAATCAGGTATGTCTGGCCCGTTCTGCAGTACAATATCCATGTTCATGGTGTGTCCACCGCTATATGATGACTTCTGTGAGGGCTTAAGTGTAAGTCGGAGAGATACAGATTCAAGCTTGTGCTTTGTGATGGTGCTTGACGATATTTATGTCCATTTAAAAAAAAGTTTTACTTGATTCTGTAGGGTAATTCTCACAGCTCAACTTTCCTTACACACTTTTTTATGTAAAAGGCACTGACCAATAATTTGCCATATGTCTTTTAGGTCCCCAAACTTTCAATGTAATCCTTCTTTGCCTTCAGTGCATTTTTATGTATGTTTACGGAATGATTTACTAACGCCACGGGTGAACGTGTATACTTAGGCAGTGGGCATGCCATGCACATCCAGAGGAAGTATGACCTGTTATGTAACGCTAAAGTCATTTGTGTTGGGCTTTCCTGAAGGCCGAGAGGGGGTGGGGTAGGAGGGGATGGAGTCCTGGTGTTTCAGTGAAGCTTCCTCACAGTTGGATTATGGCTAACAATCGTGTCACCACGGTTGAGAAATATTTAGCTAGATGAAGATTGTGGGGTAAGAGAGGCGATGGGGGGGATTAGTTTGCTTAATACGAGGGTGGGCAGTACCACCATTGCCTTTTTAAGTTTGGCATGGCAGTCTGAACCTCATCCTCCTCAGGGAGCCAGTGCCAATTGTTTCAGGATATATGCACCTTTATCAGTTTTGGCTACTAGGTAGTATTTTATAAGCTGAAGCTATGGCACTGGTTTACAGATCAAATGGAGAGGTGACGTGACGGGGACACTCTATGGGCTTTGTTTGGTTATTTACACTTTTTTTTTTAACCAGCTATGGACGTTTCTTGTCACGAATTCCCCCCCTCCCCCACACCCACCTGCCAAAAACACACTCCTGGGATCTCCATGAACTAGCTCTCTTGCAGCAACATCCTTTTCTAAACAGCCTTCTTACATGGGATGGCGTAATTGCAGCTGTAATTGAGCTCCTGGTGTAGGTGCCTTTATCTACTTGATTTGTTATATTAGGATTCGTACCATGCACTGCTACCATTTGCCTGGTCACCATGCACTCTGACCTGAAAGAGTGGCCGTTAGAAGAGGAAGAATGCGAGATTACTGTCTTGGTATTGATTGTGCATTTCGGATGAACCCTGAGCTTGCATGAATTACCTTTTTCCTGGTGTGGTGCCTTGCTGGGAGCATCAAAGGCTTTTTCCTGCTTACACTGTGCGTTTGTGTTTGACTGGGACTTTATGTGCTATTTGGCGTTGGAGGTTTACAGTTGTGTTGCTTGTAGTTTTTTAGGCGGGGTGCTTTTAAAATCATGTGCATGTGGCCAATTTGATTTTGCATGCGATGAATAAAGTGGAGAAGTTGAGTTAGTTGATGCGATCAGTGGTTTTGACAGAATGCCATTTTAAGAGTGGGGCACTCTGTTAGCGAGAATTCTCATGAATGTGCTAATTCCCTTCACCTTGGAGACCCCCAGTAACTTTGCTGGATTTTGAGGACTTGATTTTTTACCTGGAAAGAGTGTGAGCCTTTTTTCCCCCCACTCTTTCATGTAGTTTGATGTGTGTTTTACTTGTGTGTTCTTTGATTATGGAGTTTTAAGATAACTACAGAGGCATCTTTTCATGTGTTGCACAGCACCCCCAGTGCAGTGACACAGGGATCTCTTAAGACTTCCCAAAGGTTTAAATGCCTTCTCTGGGATAAACTACTGTTTCCCTGAGAATGTAAGGTTAAATTGACTTTACTAGTCTTTTTTTAAATTCCTAGACCCAGCACACTCCATCTTCCTAGAGAGTGCTGGACGGGCTACCTAGTATCACCTATGTCTAGAAACTCATGTGGCAGTCAAATGCTAGCCTTTCCTATCGAAATGGCTGGTGGCAGTGGTTTTACAACAAACTACCATGATTTTTCCAGACCGCGAACCCCGGTAACAAAAAACCGCGGGATGGCGCCTTAAGCCCCTCTTTTTAAACCGGTCCCGGTCTTCTTTTTTTTTCGCTATTTCTTTTTAGAAAGGTTCTTCTAGAGTTTCTCTGCGCGCCAAACTAGGTTTGGTCCCTTTGTTTTTATGCCTTTGGCAGGCTTCAGGACTGAAGACCGCCTCTGGCGTCTGAGTGTCTGAGTGTCTGGGGTGGGCAGGAAGTGTGGGAGGTGTCCGAAACTCCCTGTGCTTGGTCTCCTAGGAGACCCAAATGGACTCTGGCATGATTGACTGGCTGACTGTCCGGCAAGGACAGCTACCCTGCTGGGTGAGTGGCAGCTGGGCGGGAATGAAAGGGAGAAAACTGTTTAAAAGGCGAGTCTCTTGGACTGGAAAGCAGAGTTGACCACTGGAATGAAAGAACCGAAGACGAGCTGGAAGAGGATGGCTGCTGCAACTCCTCGACCCTTGGTTTGCCCGGTGAAGCCCTGCTGCAGGTCTGAATCGCCAAGTTCATCTCGACAGAGAAGCCCCTTCAAGGAACGACTTCTTCCTTTGAGTTGGTGGGACCAATTAACTTGTAAGCCACTTGGATACCGTTCTCAGAGCTGGTTAGAATTAACCAGGGGGAAGGACGCCAGCTTGTGTGCTTGATGACCGCTACTGAAACCGAAGATCTTCCATTTTGCCAGCCTGTTAGTCCCGTCCCCGTGCAGTGCAGGAGTCCCCCAACATCCTCCCTCTTGTCCCCACGACTGAGGCTCAGGAACAGTGAGATCTGCAGGAGCTGCCAGTAACCAACTTCTTCAGCTGCATCTTTTTCTTCATACTAAGGTACTGTGCCAACCCGATTGAGAGAACATCTCGCGGTAAAAGTTTGTGAAACTTTCCCAACTTGCAGCCCTAATCAGATTGTGACCCAACATATGATTCTTGTTCGTACAAACTACTTCTGAGAACATTGGCAAAGACTTTACCGTTTACTACAAGAACTGCTCTTTCCTATCCAAGACACTAGTCCATTGACTTTGGCCTAGTCCTATTGAACTGAATTGAGTCCTCTCGTAAACAAACTATTTGCACTGCATAAGAAAGTATTTGTGATCTATTCTATTAACTTGTGCCTTTTTACTCCCATTCAAAGTTACTGAAATGCCATTTTGCTCCTATTTCAGGGGAGCCTAATGTACTCAAATTTATTGGTTTGGTATTGAAGTGTATTTGTGTATAATAAATTGCCTCCTTCTAGTGAAGGTTTTCTAAATGACTGTAATAAATGTTAAACTCAAGGTTTCTTGGTAAAAGTGTCTACTTGAACCATTGTGATTGTAGGACCTCTGTGTAACATCCTTGTACTACTCACATTCCCTCTTGAGATGAGCCTGGCTGCTCAGCTTGCTACCACAAACTGTGTAGTACAGACTTCCAAAGATTGGTTTTTGCTTACACCTGTAGTCCTAATTGTATGTGATGGTCCCAGAGGGTACTTCTGCCTAACACTCTCCTGCCCCTCTTTAATCTGGGACAAAGGGTCTCTGACTGGATGAACATAGAGGCGTTCAAAGAGGCTAAAGCCCACTCAGCTTGAGGCACCTCTCTGTAAGCAAAAAGAAGGCATGGCAGTAGAAGGTCCTACTTTCTTCCAAGGGCTTCTTCTAAAGCAACTATCGTGCTCTTCATGCTTCTATTAAACCTCTCCACCAACCCATTGGATTGGAGATGGTAGGAAGATGAGAACTTGTAGGTGACCCCCAGTTTTTCCACATGGCTTGCATGTAGTGGCAAAAGTAACTTTTTGCTATTTTTTTGTCTTTTACTTTAGCCTTACTGCATTTGGCTACCTACTGTGGCTAGTGTCCAAACATGGCCATACCACAATGTCCGTTTGTCCCTTGGCCATCATTGCTACTACAGGGACATGTGTATTTTCTGCTAGGAAGTGGGTTGGGACTGTCTGGTCCCAATCCACAAACTGGTTTGTGTTTCTGAATGGTATGTATGAGCTGTGCCACCAGTGGTCCCTGGATTGAACCACTTCTCGGGTGTGTGTCTGGGTCAGATCTTTGACTAGTGGGAGTTTTGGCTCTTACCTTTTTTTAATTCATATTTTTCAATGAAAACTCATCAAATTAGTTTATTTTTGGTGATCCCCCAAGCACCCAATCCTCTTGTTTTTTTTCTCTATTTTCGACCCCTCCACCCGCCACTCCTTAGAGATGCACTTTCCCACCCGCACCTATTTTTCATTGAAAAATATTTGTTAAAACCCAGCGAAAAAAGAAAAAAACGGTAGATGAAAGGACGTTGTACCTAGAGTGGAGGGAACATCCATTCTCAACGTTGGCTTAGGGTACTGCCAAGAGCCCTCAGAAGTGCCCTAGGATCACTCAGTGGCTGCCTAGCTCAGTTTGGGCTACCATGCTGCAGATGTCGCTGTTCTGCTTTGAGGCCTGGAACTTTGGTGGTCGACAGCTTGAGCTACAGGACTCCGCTGTGCCAAATGTCATGGTTCCAGCATCAAGGGGAATCCAGATAGGAGGCTAAGTCCAACCACAACAAGCATGTCCCACTGCGTCACTGCAGCGGTGGCTGTCCTCCAAAACAGGTTTTCTGCCTCCTGTGCTGAGAGGGATCTGCATAAAGGTCTTCTGCATTCTCCAACCTGAAATCCTTGCACCAGCCTTTGTTGCCGGCCAGAAAAGTGCTCGAAACTGCAACCTCTCGGCATTGAGGACCGGAGCTGAAGCTAGGAAAAGCAACCTTGGACCCTCTTCTTAGGTCTTGGCAGGTTTCAGAAGAATCGGAGTATGGGGGGGGGGGGGCGGTGAGTTGTAACAGTACTTACCTGAACGCCTAGCTACCCTTTTAACAGTTCAGTAACTTTTGTAAACGTGTTTAACATTTTGGCTTTGCCAGTGCTTGCTCGCGCAAGCATTCCGAAAGTGAGGGACACTTATTAGCTAGGATAACTGGTCCTCCACCCCTTGGCACTCTTCATTCGGCCGCAAATATTTTCCTGTCTCAAACTGTCTAGAGCTTTGGGCACAACGCCCCATACATCTTAGTGATGGACTTTATTTTTACATTTCTTTTTTTTTTTTAGCGCTTTATATTGATTTTAACATATAACCAAGTTCAACAACAAACCCTTCCCACTCATCCCCTACTCATGTAACCTAGGAACTCAGGACGGCATTAAATATCCACATGATCACGGCAACAGGTGCATTCTGTTGAGCTAAAACGAATTTAGTATACGAATTCTGTGAGGACACCACTGCAACATATAGTCACTCTGCAGGTACTGCAGGAGGGGACCCCAGTCCAGAAGGAAGTTCTCGGGGGTGCCCTGTAGCTTATGGGTCATCCATTCCATGGTGACGAAGTGCCATACTTTACTGAACCATTGAAGTTGCGTTGGGGGTGCCGTGCCCTCTGTTTCCAGAACTGGGCTATCGCTAGCCACGCTGCTATCACCAAAACCATAATCGCTTTTCGCTGGCGCCTCGTATATGCTGTCTGCTTCGGATCCCAAAGTATTGCCAGCCACACACTATCCCCAAAGATCCAACCCCTTGGACCATTTTTCATGTTTGGCCCTTAACGTCCGTCCAGAAGCCGTCCAGTACTGGGCAATCCCTCCAGATGTGCTTCCAGTCTCCTCGAAGCAGGCACCCCTGCCAACACTGGCCATCCTTGCTTGGGAATATAGCTTATAGGTGTTCTGGTGTCAGGTGCCACTGCAATAAAACTTTGTACCACATTTCCCTCAGGTGAGTCGACCTTGTAAGTTTGGATACATTTCGCCAGACTTCCTCCCAGACGAGCCGTGGAATCTTCTCACCTAGTGTCTCCTCCCACTTTTTCATGTAATTCCAGCAGACTACCTCTCCTTGTGAGTTCAGGTGTGCATATAGATTCGATATCAGTTTCCTGTTACCGGAGTCTGTTGTCAGGAAAATTTCAAAGTTCGTGAAGGGCCTTGTTCCCGCTTCCCTATTGACAGAGGATGAAAGCCAATGGGTCAATTGAGTATGTTGATACCTGTCTGACCCTGACATTCCATGTTCGCGGACGCAGTCTCCAAAGGACCTAAGTGATTGTGCAACAAACATATCACAGATCTTCGTGCAACCAGCCTGCTTCCAGGAGGCGAATGCCTCCGGATCCGTCCCCGGTGGGAAGTCGGGGTTAACAAATAACGGTGTGAAGGGGATGGGTGTGTTGTCAGGCCCCCCCTCTTGACTGCTGCGTCGCAAGCATTAAGGGTTGCTCTCATGATTTCACTTATTTTAGTGTTCATGTTTCTTGTGGGACCAAAGAAGGTTTGAGAGTGGGGCACCCGCTACTGCCACATCCTGTTTAGTCCACTTATGTTGGGGAGCGTCTGCCACCCATTCTTTGATCACCCTGAGTTGCGCAACTTCATAGTATTTTTTTTTAAATGCGGAAAAGCCAGGCCACCCTCACCTAATGGAGCCGACATCGTAGTCATTGCTACTCTTGGTTTCTTATTCTGCCACACATAGGCTGACGTCATCTCATTCAAAGATCTGAAGAATGATGTGGGGAGCCTTATCAGAACGGCCTGAAAGTAATAAAGTGCCTTTGGAAGAATTGGCATTTTAACTGCCGCAGTCCGGCCCAACCACGAGGTGGAGAGGGGGGGACCACCTTGCTAGGAGCTTTTGCAATTGGATTAGAAGGCCCGGTAAGTTAGCCTTGTATAGCTGAGCCACTGAGGGGGTAAGTTTGACTCCGAGATATGTTATATGACTCTGCACTACTTGCATCCCCAGCATCTGAGCCAGTCCTGTTATTGTAGATGGATCTTCTGATATGTTTAGGATTTCAGATTTGCTATTATTTATCTTAAGGCCTTAGATGGCTCCAAAAGCCTCCAATTCCTGCATAAGCTCTGGCAGAGATTCAGTGGGTTCAGTCGGGGCTACCAGCAGATCGTTAGCGAATGGCATAATTTTGTTTTTAAGACCCCCCACCGGAATGCCTTTAATTTGTCGCCTAAGACGTATCCTCACCAGGAAGGGCTCTACAAAGAGGGCATACAGGAGAGGGGAGAGCGGGCATCCTTGTTTTGTTCCTCTAGTGTGGTAGACTGGTTGGGACAAAAAAACCTTGATTGCAATTCTCAGGACCGGACTATTGTAGTTGGACTTCAGCATTTTTAAGTAAGAATCTCTAAATCTCATATGCTCCATTGTGTGGAAGAGGTGCAACCATTGAACACGGTCAAATGCTTTCTCAGCATCCAGCGTCATCAGAATTGCCCTTGTGTTGGTACGTTCCGCTTTCTCTATTAGGTGACATACCCTCCTGGTGTCTGCTGTTTGTCTCATGGGGATAAAGCCTGTCTGGTCCGTGTCTATCAGAGAGGGCAAATGCTCCATAAGCCTGTTGGCTAGGACCTTTTGTATAAAGTTTTGCGTCCAAATTTATCAAGGCAATTGGCCTGTACAACCCTGGGAGGACGGGATCTTTACCCGGCTTTAGGAAGAGCACTACCTTTGCCTCATTCATTGAGAGCGTAATATTTCCCCGGGATTTAAATGTATTAAAGAGTTCCGTAAGCCTGGGGGCCAGCAAGGTTTGGAATTTTGTGTAAGCATCTGTTCCAGGCGCCTTGTTCTTTTGGAGGAGTTTGATTGCCTGCAGAACTTCTCCCGGTGCAAGGTCTTGGTCGAGCATCTCTCTGACTTCTTCCTGTAGTTTGGGGAGAGGTACATTCTGGAGGAAGTTCTTTTGTTCTCGTTCATTTGGGCTGTTAGTGCAATATAAATTCTGGTAGAAAGCACGGATGATCTCCCCATTTCGCTGTCAGTAGTTTTCCGGTTACCATGGGAATCTTCCAAAGCCAAGATCATCCTCTCCTTAACCGTCTCCCGGAGCTGGCAGGCAAGCAGTTTATCCACCTTGTTAGCAAGCATATAATACCTTTGCTTTGTTCGTAGTAGTGAATATTCCACCTGCCTCGTACGGAGGAGATCCAATTGGCCCTGGATCTGCTGCATTGCCCTTCTCTTGGCTCTGCTGGGGTTGGCCGCCACCTCTCTCTGGGCCATTCACAATTGTCTCAAGGCCATGCTCCCATTGCGCCATTTGTTTATCTCTCCTGGCTTTGAGGGCGATTAGGTCACCTCTCAACTGCCTTGAAGGCATCCCACACTCTCTTGCAAGGTCTCCCCCCTGTCATTTTCGGCGAAGTATGCATCTATCCTCTCCTGTATTTCGTCCACTATCGTTCTGTCTTGTAGCAGATGGGACGGAAATCTCCAGAACCACACACGCTTTTCTCTATTTCTTAGAGCTATAGATGCCGTGATTGGGGCATGGTCAGAAAGAGAAATGGGGCCCACCTCCTCAATTTTTCCTATTAGGACCGACGCCCATATGTAGTCTATTGTAGACCGTGAATTATGGACGTGGGAGAAATGCGTGAAGCCGTGCCGATCTGCGTTCTTCGCCCGCCATACATCGTGCAGGGAAAGGGACTCAAAAGCTTTCTTCAGTGGTCCCAAAGGGGCTTTCAGATCTGTATTATATCTTGTACTCCCGTTTTGAGAGAGATTCCAAGCTAGGTTCAGGTCCCCACCCAGGATGATGTCTCCTGTCGCACATTTTTCCAGTTCATTAAGCATATGCATCACAAAAAGGGGTCTTGTCCCACATTCGGAGCGTAGACAGAAGCCAGAGTGACTAGTCTCCCTTCTAGTGAGATGTTCAAAAACACATATCTCCCCTTTTTATCTGCGTGGTAGTTATGAATCTGTGCCTTCAGAGAGTCTTTCACAGCAATTAGAACTCCTGCACTCTTACCCTCGGCATTTGACTGGAAGATACTTCCCACCCCTTTAATTCTGATCCTGCTTTTCTCACTCCTTTTTATGTGTGTCTCCTGATAAAATATTTCCGCCTTCTGTTTCCAAGCTTGCCTCTCCAATTTGGCCTGTTTCATAGGGGTATTCATACCCCTAACATTCTGAGAGAGAACTGTTACTAGGGCCATGTATGTCCTGTCAAGTGCTTGGTCTTTAACTGTGCACCTTGTGTCGTCTTCGTTACCATGCCCGTATGCTGTCCCACTGTTCCCTTCCCCCAACCCCCCCTGCCTCGCCCCATAGTCCTTTGAGGTCTGAACCGAGTTGCTACATGCACTGGAGCGAAGGGCCGAGCACTCCCTGGCCCATGTGTATCCTCGATAACTCAACGTGGGGAGTCCTAAACCCCACTAAAAATTCCAACCGTACCATGGTGTCCCCTCTCACTGGCCTGCTAAAGGCCGGTGGGGCATGTCCATCTGTTCTTATACTGGTGTTGGCGTATTTCCCTTGAGCAGTTTGGTCTCGGGAAGGGGGATATCCTGACCACTTCACGCTTCATTTACTTTTCTTCTCTGCCCTTCCTGTGAACCGTGTACCAGCCGTCCTGTGCATTCGCCCCCCGGGTCCTCCATTGGGGTTTTGGGTGTGTGGCCTCCCCTCCCGTCTCTATTTCTAGAATCTTTTCCCCTTCCTTGCAGGTTGTGAACCTGTGCTGTGCTCCTTCCCAGGTAAACAGGAGGCCAAATGGGAATGTCAATCTATAGCTCACTAGGGCTGATTGTAAATGACGGACCACTGGTCCCATCTTCCGCCTTTTGAGAAGCGTGGATCCACCTGACTTTCTTGGGGAATTTGGGTGAGGAGATCACATTCAAGGGAGAAGCTATGGTCCCATAGTTCTCAATTGAGTTCCTATACTAACCCGTGAGTCCTAGAAAGGCTCTCACTTGGGTTTGAGTAGTAGGGGTGGCCCAGGCCTGCACAGCTTGTACCTTGCTAGGCAATGGCCTTATTTCACCTCCTTGTTAGGCAGAGTTTGTATGCAGTACCCTCTGGGACCACTACACACAACTATGACTACAGGTGTAAGCAAACCAACCTTCGGTATAAGTCTGTACTACACAGTTTTGATAGCGGAGCTGAGCAGCCAAGCTTATCTTTAGAGGGGAATGTGAGCAGTATTGATGTTACACCGAGGTCCACAATCACAGGTGCTCAAATAAACTCTTACACTCATGAATTCTTTGATAAATATTTATCTGTCAGTTATAAACATTCATAAGAAGGAGGCAATTATATAACACACAAATATACTTCAATACTATTTCAGAATACCTTTCAAAAGGATTAAAAGGCAAAGGGTTATTAGTACACGAAAGGATTACAATTTTTCTTAGACCGTGCAAATGGAGTTCACCAGAAGAGTCAATTCAATAGGCTGGGCTAAAGTCTTGGATAGGATAAAGCGATTCTGGTAAGTAAACAGTGAAGTCTCTGCGCAAGTTCCCAGAAGTAGTTTGTAAGAAGAATCATCATATGTTGCGTCACAAGCTGATTAGGCCTGCGAGTTGCAAAAGTTTCAAGCACTTTCACCGGGAGAGGCAAGTACTGTCCCGTTTCACAGTACCTTTCAATGAAGATAAAGATGCAGCTGAGGACTTCTGTTTCTGGCAGTGCCTGCAGATCTCGCTGTTCCTGGGCCTCTGTCATGGAGACAAGAGGGAAAACGTTGGGCGACTCCTGCACTGGGACTGGTCAAAAAGCTTGCAACTGGCAAACTTCAATTCTGGTGGCTGTAACGCACACAAGCTGGTGTCCCTCTCCCTGGTTATACGGTTTCCTGCAGCACTCTGAGGAAAAAGCAACCAGCTCTGAGATAGGTGTCCATGTGGCTTACAGTTGAGTTGATTGGTCCCACCAACTGAAAGGGAGAAGTCGTCCTTGTAGGGCCTCTCTGTCGAGGTGAACTTGGAGATTCGGACTTGCAGCAGGGCTTCACCGGGCAAACCAACGGTCCAGGAGTTGCAGCAGCTGTCCTCTTCAAGCTAGTCTTCAGTTCTTTCGTTCCAGTGGTCGACTCTGCCTTCCAAGCCAAGAGACACACCTTTTATTTAGTTCTCTCCTGTTCATTCCAGCCTATCTGTCACTCACCCAGCAGGGTGGCTGTCCTTGCCGGACAGCCAGTCAGCCAATCACCACAGAGTGCATTTGGGTCTCTTAGGAGACTAAGCACAGGGAGTTTTGGGCTCCTCCCTTACTTGCTGCCCACCCCAGATACTCAGGCGCCAGAGGCGGTCTTCACTCCTGAAGCCTGCCAAAGGCGAGTGAACAAAGAGACGAAACCTGGTTTGGCGCGCAGAGAGAAACTCTAGAACATGGGTGCACAACATACGGCCCGCGGGCCAGTTGCGGCCCGCCATGCTGTTTCTTGCGGCCCGGGAGGCACAAAGACTTTCCTAAAGGTGGGCGGCCCGCAAGCAGCATCGGCCGCCCTCCATTAGGAAAGTCTTTGTTGTCTTCCGGGCCGGACAAAACACTGGCCGTCATTGGCTCAGCACACACGCACCACGTCACTCCTACGAGCCACGTAGTGCGTGTGCTGCACCAATGGAGTGCCAGCACTACGGCTGGCGTGGCCAGTAAGGCTTGATGCCGGTAGGCATTTCAGCCTTGCTTGCCACGCCAGCCGTGGTACGATTCGACTTACCTCGCCAGCGTTCCAGCTTACCTGCCTTCCAGCACGTCTCCGGTAAGTGGTCTGTGTTTGTGTGTCGGGTCTGTTCTGCTGTTTTTTTGTGTTGTGTATGTTGAGATGGGGGGTGGGGGGTGTCGGATGTGTATGAATGTTTGTTTTTGAATGTTCGTGTTGTGTATGTTGAGATGCATGTATGAGGTGCATGCTTCAGAGTTTGTGTGCTAAATTGGGGGGTTTGGGTTTGTATGGGTGCATGCTTGAGTGTGTGTGTGCTGAGTTGGGGGCTCGGGGGTTCTGGTCTGTATGGGTTCATGGTGTATGCTTGAGAGTGCTGATTTGGGGGGTGAGGGGGTTCGGGTGTGCATGAATGTTTGTTTTTGCATGTTTGTGTTGTGTATGTTGAGATGCATGTATGGGTGCATGCTTCCGAGTTTGTGTGCTGATTTGGGGGGTTTGGGTCTGTATGGGTGCATGCTTGGGTGTGTTTGGGGCATAATGTTTGGTTGAGGGACAGGGGGCATAGTGTTTGCTTGAGGCGTGGGGGCCATGGGGCATAGTGTTTGTTTGGGGGTGGGAGCCATGGGGCATAGTGTTTGATTGGGGGTGGGAGCCATGGGGCATAGTGTTTGGTTGGGGATGGGAGCCATGGGGCATAGTGTTTGGTTGGGGGTGGGAGCCATGGGGCATAGTGTTTGGTTGGGGGTGAGGGACATGGGGCATAGTGTTTGCTTGAGGCGTGGGAGCCATGGGGCATATTGTTTGGTTGGGGGTGGGAGCCATGGGGCATAGTGTTTGGTTGGGGGTGAGGGACATGGGGCATAGTGTTTGCTTGAGGGTGAGGGGGCCATGGGGCATAGTGTTTGGTTGGGGGTGAGGGACAGGGGGCATAGTGTTTGGTTGGGGTGGGAGCCATGGGGCATAGTGTTTGGTTGGCAGTGAGGGGGCCGTGGGGCATAGTGTTTGGTTGGGGGTGGGAGCCATGGGGCATAGTGTTGCACTAGAGTGAACTCCATAATAAAGCTAAAACAGGCACAGTTAGGAGATGTACATCCTTTGGCCATACTCCTCTTGGGCAACCCAAACAGCAAACTATACCAGTCCAAAATAACGGAATTTCCAATCAAGAGTCAATTAAAATATATATAATTTAATAAAACAGACTATATACAATTACTAAATCGAAATAATTTATAACAATGGAAAATGTGTAGTACATAATGTAAGTTTGAAATGCAATAAAAATAGTTACCCCTTAAAAACATTCTTTTTCCATGTGTTTAATACAAATTGGGGGTTGAAAAACCCTCCTGACATGTCCCGCCTACCGCCCCGGCCACTTTTATTTTTCGCCCCACTATATCCCTCATGTAAGGTACTTTCGGCCCTCTGTCAAAATCAGTTGTGCACTCCTGCTCTAGAAGGACCTTTCCACAAAAAAGGGTGAAAAAAAGAAGACGGGACCTGTTTTTACAGAGGGGGCTCAGACGCCATCTTGAAAAACATGGCTCCCGCGATTTAACATTACCAGAGCTACAACTAGTTCGCGGTCGGGAAAAATCATGGTAGTTTGTTGTAAAAGCACTTCCACCAGCCATTCTGATGGGAAAGGGTAGCATTTGACTGCTACATGAGTATCTAGACACGGGTGATACTAAGTAACCCGTCCAGCACTCTATTTTAAGATAGAGTGTGTTGGGTCTAGGTTTTTAAAAAGACTAGTAAAGTCAATTTCACTTTACTTTCTCTGGGAAACAGTAGTTTATCCCAGAGAAGGTAGTTAAACCTTGGGAAAACCTGAAAGGCTTCCCTGTGTCACTGCACTGAGTGTGCTGTGTGACACAATTGAAAAAGAAAATGCCTATGGAGTTGGTTAGACACCAGAACCAGAGAAAACAGAGGTAAAACACATATCAAAATACATGAGAGAGTGGGGAAAAGGGGGTCACACTTTCTCTCCAGGTAAAAAAATCAAGTCCTCAAAATCCACCAAAATGCTGCGCGGGGGGGGGGGGTGTTGGGTTTGTGTCTGTAAGGTGAAGGTATCGGCACATTTTTGAGAATTCTCCCTAACACTCCTTCTACCTCTATTCCAAGGTAGACCACTTTACTCCGACCAATTTCACATTTACTTGCCTTTATGGTCAGATTGGCCTGCTCAAGAGGCTGCAATACATATCCTAACTGGTCAATATGTTCCTTCCAAGTAGGGCTGAACACTGCAATGTCATCCAAGTATGCCATGCAAAAGTCCTCCATCCCATTCAGAACATGATTTACCATCCTTTGGAACGTAGCAGGTGCATCCTTTTATCCAGAAGGCATAACCTTAAACTGGTAGATGCCTCCTGGGCTTGAAAATGCAGTCATCTCCTTGGCATGTCGGTCAGAGCTATTTGCCAATAGCCCGAGGTTAGGTCAAATGTACTGAGGTACTTGGCTGAACCAAGTTTGTCCACCAGCTCATCTGTCCTAGGTAAAGGATGGGCATCAGCCGTGGTGACTGCATTAAGAGCTCTATAGTCCACACAGAATCGCAATTCTTTGGATCCTGACTTTGGCACTAGTACAACCGGACTAGACCATGGACTGGTAGAGGGCTCTATTACCCTAAGATCTAGCATCTTCTTGACCTGTTCCTTTATGTGGGTTCTTACTTGGTCTGACAACCTGTAACCCCCTGCTTTTGACAGGTAAATGGTCACCAGTGAGAATCTCATGGTGGCGCCAAGGGTCAAGCCTGGTGTTCGTGAAAACAGAGGGGTAAACTGATTTAAGAGCTTTCCACTCCTCCTCTTCCAGTGTCAGATCAGAAGAGAGATTAACTCCTATCTTCCCATCTAAAGGTAGTCCCCTGAGGAGGTCAGGTAGAGGCTGAGACTCCTCCTCCTGAGCAGAGGCTAGAAGCAAAGCTCTCAGTTCTGGTCTAGAGACAACTGCCTTTGGCCGGTTGGTGTGGAAGACCCTGGGGGCTCCTTAGGAATGCTTTAGTACACCAAATAATTGACCTCCCAAGTTTTTCCACAACCTTGAAGGGTCCAATCCTTTTGTCCTGTAAGGCCCTCTGCCTTGTAGGTACCATAACTAAAACTAGCTGGTCTTGAGTAAACTCAACCATGTTGGCCTTGTGGTCGTGCCAATGCTTCACCAGAGCCTGACATGCTTTCAAGTTATCAGAAGCTTCTTTCATCATGTCATTCTCCTTCAGAGACCTAACACATATACTCCTACGTCCCGTCCCTTTCCTCCATACTTATGGGACATTCCTCCGTCCTCTGGGACGGGACTGTAGCACTTTGTAAAAAGCATCAATCTTTCAAAAATGTGTCCTTCTCTTTCTAGGCGGGGTACCGCATGCGGCCGTAACCCCGCCAGCCTTAGCTCCGCCCAGCGCATCGCCAATCAGGCCTTTTCTCTGCATGTTCGGGACTGGACGCACTTGCA
This sequence comes from Ambystoma mexicanum, assembly GCF_040938575.1. Classification (NCBI taxonomy): domain Eukaryota; kingdom Metazoa; phylum Chordata; class Amphibia; order Caudata; family Ambystomatidae; genus Ambystoma; species Ambystoma mexicanum. The sequence goes on from NC_090938.1 coordinate 101,112,010, forward strand.
TCTTCGGATGTTTTTTTTTTTCCTTCCAGTGTTCTCTCCTGCTCTGGTTTAGCAGTCGCGTAGTAGTCCGTTTATGCCGTTTCGGTTAGATTTTCTTAATTGTTCTTCCTGCCAACGATGTTTCGCTAGGGCGGATCCCCATCCTCTTTGTGTAGTGTTTGGGTCCGGATCACCAGTGGGACAATCCGAGGCACCTCCTGTGGGGGCTATTCAAAGGCCTCAGTTCTACTGAGGCGGTGGGTACCAGAGCTTGCTTCGAGGTCTCCTTGTCTGGAGCTTCCCATACAGGCAACAGGGCGTAACCCAAGGCCTCTATTGAAGTTTTCTGTACCGAACCAAGGGTCGAGGCCCTTCATGAGGGAGCGGTTACCGGACTCTGGTCTGAGTTTCTTCTATCGGAAGCTAAGGTGTCCGACAGAACTGAGGCCTGTTAAGGTCTTGTCGGTGAGGTGGGTTCCTCATCGGTCCCGCTCTAGTGGGGATACCAGTTCTGTTGAGGGGGCACAGAGTGAGGTCGCTGACCGTAATTCCTCTGTTAACGGTGTTGCTGAGGTTCCTCTTTCACAGGCTAATTTGGCTATTAGTATGTCTCAGAAACATCCTAGGCCACACAGTACCGGCTCTACAGAGGTTCCTTGTGTCGAGGCTAAAGTCAAGACCCCTGACCTGTCTGTGGAGACCCCTGCCTCACTCACACATGTGACGCAGTTCTCATCAGGCGTTGACAAAATGGCGCCAGTTCCCATGCTAACTGCGATGGCCATTTTTGGACTCTTCCCTTACACCTACGCCATCGGCATTGGGAGCATCGTCTCGGGTGAACAGCGTTTTCATCGTTCAGTTTCATCCAGTTTATGACTGGAACGCTCGGATGCCATTACAGCACTCGTTCTCGCTCCCTGCAGCGTCTTCACCATTGATGTACGTCAATTTGGCTGGTGAGGGCCCCTCTTGGCAACCCTCTCCTTTGCGACCCTTGAGCTATTCCGCTCATGAGGCTTCCTCCTGCCACAGTGTCTTAGCCTTCGCGGAGGAGGCCTTCTTCGGAAAATTTCAGAAGCTAGTACATTCTGACCCCATGAAGGAATAGTTCGGAGGTCTTTTTAAGGAAATTTGCCATCCAGGCCCCGGTTCCGTTCCAATGGTTCCCGTCACAGCGCCGGCTGTTCCGGCAGCTGCCCCATCTCTACCAGTTGGCCCACCTCCAGCCCTTCTGCCTCCGCCGTCCTTGTCTCCAATTGACAAGTCTTCGACAGATGTGACGCAGGCCGATCCAGACGTGTTTGATGACATGCAAGGGGATCAGGATGGCGATGACCAGCCCCGCTCTTTTAGGGCTTTCCATGACCGGGTACTGGACATGACTCTTCTGGATGTTCCAGTACCCGAGGCACCCCTTCCGCGTTCACCTTGTCTCAGGAGCGCACCGGCTTGTTCTTTCAATAGGACGTTTTGGCCGAGGACCGCGAAGTCTGGGATAAGCCACGCTCTGGACTGCTTGTTAACAAAAAGATTGACTCTCGTTATAGGCTTCATACTTCAGAGGAGGTAGCCTTCGCGTATTGCCCGCTTCCTTCCTCCACAGTGGTGGCGGCCGCTACGCTTCAATCCAGACCGGCTTCAGCGTCACCTACAGCGGTGGCTCAGGTTCTGGCCAAAGAGGACAAGCTGCTTGACTCTTTGGGAAGGAAGAACGCGAAGCTCATTTTAGCAGGGCAAATATGAAAATGTGGAAAGGTCTGTCGGAATTTGAGGAGTTCATTCCTGCAGACAAGCTGGATGATTTTAAGTCTGGCTTGTCAGATGCCATAGTCCTGGCGCAGGATATGCTTGAGGCTGCAGCCTCAATGTCGACACTGCGGCTCGAGGCGTCAGGCTTGGCTTCACACCACAAAGTTTTCCAAGGAGGTGCAGGATAAAGTTCTGGATCTGACCTTTAACGGCGAAGAACTGTTCCATTCGTCAACGGACGCAGAGCTGACTAAAACAAAGGACAGCACTCAGACGGCCAAGTCTTTGTCCGTTCTGGTAAAGCCACCTTTTAGGGTTCAGAGTACTCCTTCACAACCTCGGTCTTCCTCTGGCTTTCGGGGGTTTCTAGGTCGGAAAACAGTTGATCCTCCAGCTGGAAATTCCAATCGGCATCAGCACTGAGGCCGGTTTTTCTCTTGGTCCTCAGCCTCCTCCTCAGGATCTGGGGGTCCTGCCTCTGAGAAACCCACTAAATGAGGGTTTTTGGCGCTTGCACGAGACCCTGGTGTGGGAGGGCGCATTGTCTCACTGGGAGGTGTGGCAGACCATCACTGAGGTCCGGTGGGTCTTGTCAGTAGCTTGGGCGGGCTTCTGCTTGCCCCCCCCCACCCTTCAATCCTCCTTTCCAGCAGTTGTGGACGCCCTCCCTCAGGGCCGAAGTGCAGAAGCTTCTGGATCTCAAGGCGTTGGGACTCGTTCCCCTAGGGGAGCGAGGGCAGCGCTGCTACTCCTGTCTGTTCACGGTGCCCAAACCCAACAACCAGACTTGCCTGCGCACCATGCTAGACCTTTCCCAGTTCAACCTTTCTCTTCCCCAAGAGAAATTCAAGATGATCACCCCCAACCAGATAAAGTCCTCTCTTCAGAAGGCCGACTGGCTCAGCGTGGTGGACCTTCAGGATGCTTATATTCATATCCTCATTTGGACCCCGCATCGGAAATACCTACGGTTCTCCATGGGGGAGGAGCATTTCCAGTTTCGTGTGCTCCCTTTGGCTCAGCTCGGCACCGCATGTCTTTACGAAGATGTTTGTCATCACAGCTTATCTTCGGCTTCAGGGTATCCATGTGTATCTGTATTTGGACGACTGGCTGTTGCGCAGTCCTTGTCCACTGAAAGCCTTAAGCAACCTTCAGTCTCTCCTCTAGCTCCTGTTCCACCTTGGGCTGTCAGTGAACTGGCGGAAATCCTCCATGACGGTTTCTCAGGACTTAATTTTCCTGGGTTTTCGTTGGAACATGATCGATTGCAAGGTATACCTGACAGGGCACAGAATGGCGGATCTGTTCGCCACGTGTCAGGTGTTTATGCAGTCAGAGAGCATGTCGGCCTGGGGGTTTCAGAGGCTTCTGGGCCTCATGGCTTCGTGCGTGCTTGCGCTAACTCTTGCTTGTTTCAAGATGAGGCAGACGCACATGGCTCTTCGTAGTTCATGGCTTCAGGCAGTGGATCCAGATTCCAAAATGATACCGGCTCCATAGTTCATGAGGAAGGACCTCTTGTGGTGGTAGTCTTTCAGCATTCTGTCGATGGGCGCTCCCTTCCAGGACCCTTGCCTGCTATTGACTGTCGCAACGGACTCCCCCTTCTGGGTTGGGGGTGACTCTGGATCCTCTTGTTTCAGATTTCTGGTCACCTTAGGACAGACAGCTTAATGTAAATTATCTGGAGTTTCTGGCTATATTCCTGGCGCTGAAAGCATTCAAACCAGGTATTGTTAACAAGGTGGTCCGTGTATGCATGGACAATGCAGTGTCCATGTTCTATATCAACATGCAGGGGGGGTACCAGGTCTCCTCCTCTTGTGGATCTTGCCATTCAGATCTGGGAATGGGCCATTCAGCATGGTATCTGGCTAGCAGCGGTTCACATCCCGGGCCAGCTGAATGTCTCTGCGGATGCCCTCAGCTGACGTGTAATTGTCAGCTACGAGTGAAAACTGAACACAGAGATTCTCTCAGACATTTTTCGCTGTTGGGGCACTCCAGAAGTGGACCTCTTTGCGACATCTATAAACGAGCAGCTTCCCCTGTATGCCTCCAGGAGGTGGCTCAGAGCCTCCTCAATCAGGGATGCTCTCGAAATCCCATGGAACAATATGAAGGCCTATGCTTTTCCACCTCTTCCTCTGATCCATCGTGTTCTTTGCAAGTTGAGGAACACAGTGAATTGCTGCCTGCTGTTCATAGCCCCTTGGTGGCCAGCCAGGTTTTGGTTTTCGGAGCTTCAGCATCTATCAGTGTGCCCGCCGCTAAAGCTTCCACTAATTCCCGACCTGCTTCACCAGAGCGATCAACCACTGTGGCACTCCTCCCCACAATCGTTCAGCTTGGCGGCTTGGTGCCTGAGTTAAGATCTTTAGAGCGCTTCAACTTGTCTGCGGATAACATGCGCATTATTCAAGCGACCAGGAAGCCTTCAACAGGATCTCAGTATAAAAGTAAATGGCTACGCTTCTGTCACTGGTGTTTGGCTAGGCAGCTAGACCCCAGGGAGGCTACTATTGACACGGTCCTGTCTTTTGTCTCGCATCTGGCAGTCTAGCATCCATGTCTTGTCCTGCAGGACATATTTATCGGCTTTTGCTGAACTGACCAGTGTTCCTTTTCACTGTCTAATCCAGTCATTAAAAGACACTTTGTGGGCCTGATGCATCTTTATCCTCCTGTTCGCATCCTGCATCCAAGGTGGGATTTGAATGTGGTCCTTACGGCCTTGTCATAAGCGTTTTGAGCCCATGGATACTGTAGATTTTAAGTACCTTTCCTGGAAAGTGTCCTTTCGAGGGGTTGGGTCCTCCAACGTATTCCATATCTATGACAGTAATCACCACAGCTGTGCTGCTTCGGAAAATCTTTCGGCTCCTGTTTCGATGACGTCGATACGCCGCCTTCGAGGACCGCCTCCGACGGCTGACGTCACTGGATGTTGTAAGTAGGATGCACGACGCCCGTAGCCTCAGTTCAGTTTTTTCTGCGAACGTGTTTGCTTCGGGAATCGACTCTTTGGAGTTTCTGTTTTTCGGTTCTTCGAACCTGCTCGTTTTGTGAAGTTTCTTCTTCGTGAAGGATGTCTACCTAGTCTTCAACCCCGCGTCCGGGATTTAAGAAGTGCGGGGACTGTGGGTCCAAGATGTCGGTTACGGACTTGCATGACGCCTGCCTCTGGTGCCTCGGGGAAGCCCATGACACGGATGACTGTGTCTACTGCTAGTCGCTCACGTATAAAGCCTCGCAGGAGCGCACGAAGAAGTTATCGGTAGGTAAGGTGTCTAAGCCACAGAAGTCGAGGTCTGCAGGGCTTTCGACGGACGATTCGAGAGGTGATGCTTCGCGTCGTCGTCGGAAGTCCAGTGGGTCTCAGTCCCGGAGTCGGTCCCACCACTCTTCTGCCTCTTCGAGGCACTCCCGGAAGCACAGTCATCGGTTGCCTTCCCCATCCTCTTCCGAGGACTCCGCCCGTCGGCGGGTCACTAACCCTACCAAGCAGGCTACTCCAGAGGAATGGGCTTCCTTCGGGAAGAAAATGTTAGCGATTATCGAATCGCAGGGCACTGGTCCATGCGCGCCTCCGAGTGGGGTCGGTCGTGATCGGTCGTGATCGGTTGAGAGACACCACTTGCACGCCTTCGGGCTCGGGTGGTCGGCACGATTCGCGGGAGAGGTCCTGCTCGGACAAGGGGAATCGTTCTCATCTTGCCTGGTCCAGGTCCAGGTCCTCGACGCGCTCGAGACCGTGTGAACCTGTGATGTCTTTGAGGAAGACGCCGGTGGCGACGAGGTCGTCGATGGACTCTTTCGAGGCCCCGCCTCCGAACAAGTCGTCGGCGCCCAGGCTGTCGAAGGACACGCTCGGGGCTCCGGCCTCGAGGCCTGTGCCGACGCCATCGATGCTGTCGGCGCTGCGTTCGGCGTCAACGCCGATTCACTCGATGCCCTCAACGCCTTTCGAGGCTGTGTCGAAGGGGGTACCCCACGAGGCTCTGTGGAATCCCCTAGAAAGGCTCTGGCCAAGGTCAATCATGGCTTTAGTTCACATTCTGTGCCTTCTAACCACCATCTTGAGTTTATTTCAGAGGTGGATGAGGGCTCTGATGGCATGGTTCCTAATACGGTGCAGGATGAGATTCTCTCGGGCCATAGCCGATTTTGAGGACCTGAGGCAGTCCCTGCACGATGCTAGTGGGCTGGACACCTCTCCGGAGGTGGAGTTTTGTAGGCCTGAGCCTGGCACTCATGCCGACTCCTCGTACCGGCGCCTTATGTCGAGGGTGACCGAGTACTTGGGATGGTCTGCTCCCCCGGGGGAGTTTCTTCAGGTTGACCGTAGGGATATCCTCGACCTTGGTCCACCAACTGACCCGGTACTGCCGTTTCATATGGCTCTACGGAGGAGGGTGGCGGCGGCTTGGACTGCTCCGGAGAACCTCCAGGCAGTGGGCAAGTCTTTGCCGCGAAAATACCGCCCAGCCAGTAGCGACTCCTGCTACTTGTCCAAGCACCCTACTCCGGAGAGTTTGGTGGTGCAGCCGGCTACGGCCCCTGCAAAGCAGGCGTCGTATCCTACCATCCCTCCTGATGGGGACGACATGCATTTTGACGGCTGGGCGAAGAAAGTGTTTTCTGCAGGGGGTATGGCGCTTCAGGCGGCCAACTCCATATGTGCCTTGTCACGTATCACGCACACTCTGTGGAACTGTTTCTTTAGCGGCTGAACATATTCCCGAAGGGGACGAACGGGATGGTCTCCTTGCCATGGTTCAGGATGGCAAGGATGCCATGTGTGAGGCCGTTCAGTCGGGTTTGGACATGGCAGATTGCGTCAGCCGGTCCATGGCGGCGAGCACCGTGATACGCAGGTTTGCGTGGTTGCAGATGTCAGGGTTTGCTCCTGATGTGCAGGCCCAGATCCTCAACATGCCCTTTGACGGGGAACCTCTTTTTGGCAACCAGGCTGACAAGAGCCTTGAGAGGTTGCATACCTCAAAAGCTGCAGCAAAGTCGTTGGGCGCTGCAGTTCGACAACCTCCACCTTTTCGTCCTATGGGACAGCAATGGAGGGAGGTGCCTTTCGTTATTACTCATCCTTTGGTAAAGCGAGAGGAGCTGCCAGTCAAAGGGGCCACCGTAGGAGTGCCAGAGGTGGAAAACAAGATACTCGAGGTGCCAAGGCTGCTCGGGCAGTTGCCTCTTTGCCCTCAGGCAATGCCGCAGCTGCTTCAGCTCAGTCATGAGGCCATGTCCCATGGTTCGCAGGTTGGGGGAAGGCTGACGCAGCATCTTGCAGAGTGGTGCGCCATTACTTCAGATCTGTGGGTTCTGGAGATCATAGCCCATGGCTACTGTCTTCCTTTCCGGCAGAGGCCTCAAGACAATCCACCGGGGAATCTTACTTTGAAGAGTCCGGATCCGCTCCTTGCGCAGGAAATTCAATCCCTGCTGGAGAAAGGCGCCATTGAACTGGTGCCTGTAGTGGAGAGGAACAAGGGATGGTATTCCCCTTATTTTTTGATTTCCAAGAAAGACTGGGGATTGAGACCCATCATGGACTTGCGCGGTTTGAACAAACTCCTCAGGAAGGACAAGTTCAAGATGGTTACTCTCTCTCAAGTCCTCCAGGCCTTTCAACTTCAGGACTGGTTGGTGTCTCTCGACCTCAAGGACCCTTATTTTCATGTGCCGATGCATCCAAAGCACAAGAAGTACATGAGGTTCGCGGTTGGCGACTCGCACTTTGTTTTGGGTCCTGCCGTTCGGATTGACCTCTGCCCCGAGGGTCTTCACCAAGCTCATGGTAGTGGTGGCAGCGCACCTCAGGAAAGGGGGAATTCACGTCTACCCCTACCTGGACGATTGGTTGGTCAGGGTGCGCTCTCCCGCGCAAGTCCCGGATCATCTGTCTGTCACCTGCCACTCTCTCCACAAGCTGGGCTTCTCCCTCAACTTAAAGAAGTCCCATTTCACACCAACTCAGAGGCTCCAGTACATCGGAGCAGTGCTCGACACGTTCCTGGGGCAGTGTTTTCCTCCCCAGGTGAGGGCTCATCACATTCAGCAGATGGTGCACAAGTTTCAGCTTGCCCAGAGTCTCCCAGCGTTCGAGTTCTTGAGATGCTCGGCCTCATGGCATCCTGCATTCTTCTGGTGCCAGAGGCCAGGTTGCGGATGAGATTTTTGCAATGGGCACTCAAGCTCCAGTGGTCTCAGTCCTCCGGCAGGATGTCGGACCCTGTTCAGGTGCCGTCCTCTGTCGCCCAGGACCTTCTGTTGTGGGCCGGCGAAGGCAATCTCATGAGGGGGACTCCATTTTGGCTACCCTGGCCGGAGGTGACGATCGTGACGGACGCATCCCTCACGGGATGGGGAGCTCATGCCAACGAGTTGACAGTCAGCGGTCGTTGGTCTCGGTCGGAGTCCAGACTCCATATCAATCTGTTGGAGCTGAGGGCCGTCAGGCTAGCCCTGAAGGCTTTTCTGCCGACTGTGCGAGGGAAGAATGTCCTGATCCTGACGGACAACACGGTGGCCATGCACTACCTCAACAAAAAGGGGGGGGCAGGGTCCCTTCCTCTGTGCAGGGAGGCGATGCAGCTCTGGTTCTGGGCAATCCAGCAGGAAGTTTCGATCTCTGCAGTTCATCTGGCCGGAGACGAAAACGAGACGGCAGACGCTCTGAGCAGACAGAGCGTGATCTCTCACGAGTGGGAGTTGGCTCAGGAGATTCTCCTGGAGTTCTTCGCCCTTTGGGGGACCCCTCAAGTGGATCTCTTTGCCTCCAGTGTCAACCGGAAGTGCGAGAGGTTCTGCTCGCGGGAATTTTCTCCGAAAGGAGCCTTAGGAGACGCGTTCGTGGTGGAGTGGTCATTCCCACTCCTGTATGCGTTTCCTCAGTCCCCGTCATCCCGCAAGTACTGCGGAGGTTCGGTTCCCAGATGTTCCTCATTGCTCCGGCGTGGGCCCGGAGGACGTGGTACCCGGACCTTCTCGACTTGTCCATCTGCCCTCCACGTCGTCTTCCCTACCGAGACGATCTGCTCTCACGGGATGGGGGGGGGTTCAGGTTCTCCATCCAGAGGTCTGATCCCTCAACCTTCACGCTTGGTTTCTGAAAGGTTGAGGTATAAGGATTGGGACCTCCCTGAAGACGTGATGGAGGTGTTGCTCTTGGCCAGACGGCCAGCAACAAAGTCCCTGTACCGTTGCCGTAAGTTCTGCGACTGGTGCAGGGTTAAGAATGTTGATCCTTTTTCATGTGACATTCCTGTAGTTCTGTCTTTTTTGCTTTCTTTGGCCCACAGGGGCCTTCAAGTGGGTACTGTTAAAGGTTACCTGGCGGCGCTGTCCATATTTAAGCACTCGTCTGAAGAGTGTTCCTATTTTAAAATTCCTTTAATTTCTCAGTTTCTGAAAGGGCTCACTAATGTGTTCCCTACGCCACCTTTCCAGGTGCCCGGTTGGGATTTGAACCTTGTTCTCAAGTTTCTGATGGGTGCTCCGTTTGAGCCTTTCCATTCATTCCCTTTGAGACTGTTAACTCTTAAAACTGTATTTTTGGTTGCGGTCACTTCCGCTCCCGCTCCCAGAGTGAGTGAGTTACAGGCACTTTCAGTTAAGCCACCCTTCACTGTGTTTCATAAGGACGGGGGTTGTCCTTAGAGTTTGTCCTTCCTTTCTTCCGAAGGTGGTGTCGGAATTTCATTTAGGCCAGAAGGTTGTTCTTCCGGCGTTTTATCCTCCTCCACATCCTGGTAAGGAAGAGGAGAGGCTCCATAGGCTTGATCCTTCGAGAGCGTTAAGTTTTTGTATTTCACGCATGTCCCGGGTCAGAGTGGACGATTAACTCTTTATTGGTTACGCTGGAAAGCGTTTGGGACAAGCTGTGACGAAACAGACTTTGTCTCGCTGGATTATTTATTCTGAGTGTTGCCGCTTGGCGGGTAAGGACCCACCGGTCGGCTTACGGGCCCATTCTACCGGGGGTATGGCTGCCTCTACTGCCCTACAGAGGGGTGTTCCTATTCGTAACATCTGTGATGCAGCCACCTGGGCTTCGGTACATACTTTTGTACGTCACTACTCCCTCGATTCCATCCGTGGGCAGGATTTGGCCTTTGGCAAGGCGGTCCTTTACTCCACAATTTGATTGGCCATTCTAAATTTCTGTTTTCTAAATTCCTTTCCCACCTCCTTGCATCGGTACTGCTTTGGGAGTCTGTCATAGATATGGAATACGTCGGAGGACCCAATCCCCTCGAAGAAAAAGTTACTCTCTTACCTGGTAACGTTCTTTCGATGGGATGGTCCGACGATGTATTCCATATCGCTCCCTCCCTCCCTTCCCCACTACAGAATTTCTTATGCGATTGCAGCTTACGTTTCCGCAAGGCTTTGTGTGGTTAGACTGGCAGAAGACTGGTGCCACACGTTCTGAGAAAAAACTAAAACTGAGGCTACGGGCCTTGTGCGTCCTACTTATAACATCCAGTGACTTCGGCCGTCGGAGGAGGTCCTCGAGGGCGGCGTATCGACGCAGGATGCAGATGCTGAAAGATTTTCCGAAGCAGCACAGCTGTGGTGATTACTGTCATAGATATGGAATACGTCGTCGGACCATCTCATCGAAAGAACGTTACCAGGTAAGAGAGTAACTTGTTCTTTTGATTGCTGTGACTTCGGCAAGGCGTGTAAGTGAGATTCAGGCCTTGTCGGTTGAGCATCTATTCCTTACTTTTCATAAAGATAAGGTTGTCCTGCGAACGAACCCCGCCTTTCTTCCGAAGGTGGTCTCTGATTTTCATCTGAATCAGTCTATTTCGTTGCCTGTATTCTTCCCAGACTCTGCCTCAGAGGCCGAAAGGGTTCTGCTCTGCCTGGACTTTAGAAATGCTCTTGAGTTCTATCTGGACAGAACGTCTGAGCTCAGGAACTTCTTTCAGCTCTTTGTGACCTTTGGAAATCCACAAGGGAAGCCGGACTTGAAAGCAACCATATCTCGGTGGATCACTGCCTGTATTTCTGAGGTGTATAGCATTCAGGGTCTTTGGGCCCCAAAGGGAATTCATGCTCCTCTTGTGCGGGGCTAGGCGGCTGCCGTTGCCTTCCAAAAATATGTTCCCTGGGAGACCATCGCAAAAGCGGCTATGTGGGCCTCCCAATCGGATTTTGTAAGCATTACTGTCTGGACCTGAGCTCCAGGGCTGATGCTCAGTTCGGTCAAGCTGTGCTTAAGAGCCTGTTTCAGTAAGGAATTTCCATCCACCCGTAATTCATGTGAGGAGTGCTTGGGAATCTCCCATAAGTATGGAGGAAAGGGGACGGGACTTGGGAGTATAATAAAGTTACTCACCGTAGTGACTACCTTACTCCTAGTCCATAGTACCCTTTCCTCCATATGCACGCCCACCGTCCCCTCTAAAAAGGTTCCTCTATTATTGCTCAAAGGTCATAGACCTGGCGATAGAAAAGGACTGATGGACGATGTGCTGGGCAGAGCCAAGGAGGGCAGGGTTACGGCTGCGTACGGTACCCCGTGTAAAAAGAATACACATTTTTGAAAAATGTGATTCTTTTTACAAAGTGCTCCGGTCCCGACGGAAGAATGTCCCATAAGTATGGAGGAAAGGGGACTATGGACTAGGAGTAAGGTAGTCACTACAGTGAGTAACTTTATTAGTTGGTGACTCTCACTGGCTTGTGGGAAGGAGTACTCTCAACCCCTCCTTGATTTAGGGCCAAAGGACCTCTAACCAGATGACCATAGAGCAGCTCAAAGGGGCTGAAGCCAACCCCTTCTTGAGGGACTTCTCTATAAGCAAAGAGAAGGCATGGCAAGAGAAGGTCCCACTTTCTTCTAAGGGGTTCTTCTAAAGCGCCTATCATGCTCTTCATAGTTATATTAAATCTCCGCCAACCCATTGGTTTGGGGTTGGTAGGCTGTTGAGAACTTGTAGGTCACTCCAGTTTTTCCACATGGCCTGCATGTACTGGGAAATAAAATTGGCACCCCTGTCTGAGATAACCTCCTCAGGAAAACCTACTCTGGTAAAAATGCCAAGTAGGGCCTTAGCCACTGCCTGGGCAGTAACAGCCCTCATAGGTTTAGCTTCAGGATACCTGGTAGCATGGTCGACCACAACCACTATAAATCGGTTGCCTGAAGATGTGGCAGGGTCTAAGGGACTAACTATGTCAATTCCCACCCTCTCAAACGGGACTACCACCACTGGGAGACCGTTTGTGGCTCTAGTCTTGCCAGAGGTCTGACAAGTGTGACCGCTTCTACAGAATTCATCTACCTCAGACCCCATCTTGGGCCAGTAGAAATACAGATAAATCATTTCCTTGGTCGTCTTCTTAAAACTTAAGTGACCAGCTAAAGGAATGTCATGGGTTAACTGTAGAAACTGGGGTCTTACTTCCTGAGGCACTAAAAGTCTTCTGTAGTCCCCTCGGCTAGACTTGATAAATTCACTGTAGAGGAGGCCATCCTCCCAGTACAACCTGTGCTTCCCTGGCTCTTGCCCTACCAGCTGGGAAGCTGCCTGTTGGCGAAGTTCTTCAAGAGTAGGACACACTCTTTGAACCTCTGAAGTCTGCCCTACAGGGGCCACCTTCTGAAAGCAAAGTCTGCAGCTCAGGATGGTCTTTAGGATACAGCTCTCCAACAGGGGGAAGGTTCTCTTCAAGCTCTGTCAACAGCAGCTGATTCACCATCTTCTGGTTGAACCTCACACTCTGCCTCAGCTGGTGGAGAAGTCAGATGTGACTTGGGACTGTCCTCGGGGATGTCCTGGTTTTCTGCACAGGAGTGCTACTCTTGTTTCCTGAGACCTTGGGTTTCCCCTCTCTCTTCTTTCCTGGAAGTAGAGGCGTGTCCTTCCTGTGGACTGCGTGTTATAGGTTCCTCTGTAACAACCCACTGAGAGTCATCCAAGGTGAGCTCCCAGGCCTCCTTTGTCTGGTCCTGCTTCCTTTTACTGGGAGGCCTGGTGGTGCTTGATACAACTCCCAAGAGTTTTCCTTCCCCAGCAGGACTCTTCCAGGCACCTCACTTTGTACACTGACTGGTATTAGTCATATTGTTGCAATGGATGACAGCTGGTAGTATTGGAACCATCTGGATAGGACCTCCAGCAAGCTTAGTGGGGCCTTTGAGTGCCTTAGCAACATCCTCCGTTTTGAAAAAGGTTGTTCACCCTAATTCGCAGGCATCCCTCAGCCCGGTTCACTTTTGCCAATATCACAGTTCACTTTGCTTTATCATAGTACAGGATTTACTTCTCTTGGCTTTTCCTTGGACATCCTTCCGTCGGGTTCACAAAGCCATTCTAACAGTTCATGAATTTCTAACACAGTTCATGGTTTGCTCATATCATCAGAAAGTGGGGTTTCATTCCCCTAGTTTTCTTGCGGCGTCCCTCCATTGGATTCACACTTGCCTTAGTTCGCAATTACACAATTCATTACAAAGCGTGGTTCTCTTGCCCTAGATTTCTCTGGGCATCCCTCTGTCTGGTTCACACTTGCCACAGTTAACAAGAACGTCCTTTTAGACCCCTTAGGTTCTTCCCTTTACCTAAGTCCGGGTCTCCACCCCCGGTCAGGCTTCACACAGTTCTATTAATACAATGTTCTTTGGTGTGTTACTGATTATCCAGGTTCGTCGGTATCCCTCAGTCGGACTCGCATTTGCCCCAGTAACACAGTTTACCTTTTTTACTCAACGTGGAAAAGACTCAACGGTACAAGATTTTGCTTAATTCTTGTATTACCACCTTGAAACTTCACGCCGGCCTCCCCTAAGGCCTCTTGGTTCTTTTAGTTTCAACAAACTAAAAGGCTCCAGTGAGAGTCCTTCGAATGAGCGCCCACACAAGACCAGACCACTCTGCATCTGGACTTTTACTGGGATTTCTTAGGTTCAAATACAAATTCGGTCTACTAAAAGTCCTCTCTGACTCACCGGCTGTCCTGAGTTTCTTGTCTCTGGGGTAGAGGATGGCACCCCGTCGGCAAGCGCTTCTCCCCTGCTTTAGCTATCAGCGCAGGAGGGCCCTGTATACCGTTGACATCTGTCACACCCCACGCCAGTTGGACTTCTCGGTCTTATGTTTTCCCTTTCGGAGGCTTTGTGGCTCTCGTCGTCCTTTCAGGTCTCTGCCTTTCTCCTCCATTTTAACTGCTGGTCCAGATTAGCTGCTTCCTCGTGCGTTTGGCCTTGCTCGTCGTGTGCTCTCGTGCTCCACCTTTTATCCCTTTGGGAAAGTGAAAGGGTGTCAGGTTTGTGTAATTGTCAATTCCCTGACTCTGCCTGACCCTTGTGTTGGGACATGTCAGGTAAACAGCTCTGGTGTTAGTCCATTGTTTGTCACGGTGTAAGAAAGTGTTCGTTTTGGAAAAAGTGTTATATGGAATTATAGCACTTGTACTAGGGGCTGGGGTGGTAAACTCAGAAGGGTAAGATTGTGAAACAAGCGGAAATGACCGGGATTATTATATGAAGTGAACAGGGGGGATTGTGGGAATGGTGGCGTTTTGTCAAAGTAGACTGGGTTCAAGAAATAATCAGAGGGACATGGAGAAGAATGACTGGGAGTACTCAGGTAGGCAACAGGAACACTAGGATTTTGGGGGGATACTGTATTCGGGTTTGGGTTCTTAATAGGTTTACAAGATGCAGAGGGGTTGTTGAATTCTGGGAAGGGAGATTCATTGGTTGGAAAGGAGGTAGATGTAAAACAGCCTATAAAAGCCTCAGGGACTTCCTCCTCCTCCTCCTTTGCCCTGTGCAGTACTGTCATTGCAGTGCAAGGTGGAAAATACATTTGGGAAACGTGCAATCACGGTTCTACGTCTTTACAACAACACCCTAAATAACGACATACTTTTAAAACGACACCTGCATTTTTAATTTGGCGGGTCCCCCAAGGCCCCCATTTCTACTGTCTTTTTTACCCTCCCAACCAACTACCCCCACCCCTTAATCACTTACCCCACCCCCTTAATCACTTACCCCACCCCATATATACTTTTACAAAACAAATTGACTTTTTGTCGTATAAAGTACAAGTTAGTGTCGTGTTTTTTTTTTAAACACATTTTTATAATAAACACTGTATACTGAAAGTTGCATACAGCCATTCCCACAAAGTAAAGCCTGACTGCTCTGATATACTTACCACTGGCAAGTCTGGTCTTTCCTTTTGGGTGACACTGCTCCACCATTAGGTTAAATGATTACACTGCCCTCACCAGAAGGGATCAGTTTGTGCGTGCTGAAGTTTAAAATATTGTTTTTGTTTGCAGGCCAGTGTTTTAGCATCCAGCTCGAGTGCTGCTGCCACTCTTTCACTGGCAAATTCTGATGTCTCGCTGCTGAACTACCAGCCTGCTCTCTATGCACCCTCTGCAGCTCCTGGGCTGGCACAACAAAGTGTATCTTTGCAGCCTGGAACTACGCAGCTATGTGCACAGACGGATCCTTTTCAACAAACCTTCATCGTGTGCCCACCAACATTCCAAGGTACGTGGATAGCCAGCTATGGGGCCAGCATTCTCTTTTCAACTGAGCAATTAAGTCGCTGTTATATTGCATCTGATTTCTGGCAATACTTTGACCTGGTCACAACAAAATGAAATCACAGTAGTGGAGCCAATATGATCTAAAATAGCTTATACCATGGCTTCCTCCAAATGTTTCTGGGCCATTGCAGTTCTGCCTTCCTACAAAATTCTCCTGGATCAAACGTCTGGATGGGTGGGACTCCTTTGCCTGGATGAGTGGTGGGTTGCCGACTTACTCTGCCTGTGCTGTCTTTTAGCGCATCCTGAGTCGCCTCCATCATTTGTTTTTTGTGTGCAGTGGTGTAGGATTTCTTTACGGTGTGTGCCCGCATATTATACATGTAGAGAAGGGACCACAGCAACTAAAGTAGCGCTACTTATTTTATCTGGGTGTTCACTTGACCTGACCAAAATTTGAAATATTCTAGACTATTGTATTTTCGTAACTAATTGACATAATTCAAACCTATGCCCTCTTCATTCTACCAGAACATAGTGATGAGAGCCCAAAAAATAATAGTTTTACTACTGTACTTTAAACATCTACAACAAAGACTGTGCAATAAGGCCACCTACTTGTAATCATTATGCTTGTGTGTGATCTGATGAAAGATGCGACAAAAAATCTAATTGTTTAGCAATGCCGACAAGCAGGTCTTCTGGAAATAAATTAAGAAGTTTAAAATGTTTGTGTGTTTTAGACAAATGGATTAGCTTTTGTGTTTTGGCATTGGGTTCAGATGCACAAGTTGCATAGTGAATCAGTTCAGTTTCCATCCACTTGAAAGACTTGTCACAGGAAAATGATTTGTTTCTCTGGATCCCCCGGAGTACCTGTACCTTAACATCATTTTAGGTAATACATGTGACTATTTTCCAACTAAATTATAATTCTTTTTGACTATGTAAAGATTAGTTGCCCCTGCCACTTGTGAACCATATGCACGTTTTCTGTTGAACCGCAGTTCAACACAGGCAAATTAATTGCTAAATATGACATTTCTTAAGCCTGCAAAAGGTTGTGCTACACAACTCCCTTTTCTCATCTCAATTAATTTCTTCAGGTACACTTGTTTCTTAAAAACATACCAAAAGCAGAGCACTCAAATCATGTTCTAAAAGCTGGATGATTCACCGGGTCTCGTCACTTCTCCCACCGGGGGAGCCCTTTCTTGTGAGGCGCTATTCCATAGTCCCCCTAGAGATGCTAAAATGCAGGAGGATCTCACCGAGAGGGACTCCCCTCTTGGGAATAAGGCCATCCACCTGGGGGGAAAAGCCTCTGTACCACCACACCACCACTACCCTCATGTTCACCCTTATGATCCACACTTGATGGTGGATCCATGTGCTACTGTAAACACATGACTGAAAAACAGATGAAGTCAGCTAAGTACTGTAACAAGGTGGCTCACTGGAGGCATAAAGAGCGCCCAGGACCCTATCACAAATGGTGTTGACGCAAGGGCGACGTCAACAGTATAAACAGGGAAGCGATAACGGACAAAAGAGATCTCCTTGTGGAAGCCGGGAGTACACAAAGTTCGGGAAGTTCAAATTTGGAACTCTGCAGCCAGAGCAATCCAGAAATGATGCAGAGACCATGAGCCTGTCGCGGAGCCGTGCTGGAAGCGAGAAGGAGGAAAGGTCCCTGACATTCCAAGAAGAATCGGAGCATTGTCCCCAAGGCACCACAGATGACGGACCGCTTGGAAGACCGGTGGCGTCCGGCAAGAGGCCCAGCTCACTCTGAGAGTATCGGGAGTCATCTCCCTTATCGTAGTGGCCCGACCATTACCATTGCTCTAGTAGACTTGCGAAAGGTTTACAAGGACACAGAGAAGCCCAGAGAAGATGCTTAGCATTCAGACATTAAGAGGAGGCCAGACAAAGCAGTGAGTTTTTCTACTACTTGGAAAGAGTTGAAGGGGCTGTTAAAATCTTTCTGTAAAAGCTTTGAAGGATCGCTGTGGAGAACTTTGATAATGGAACCAAGGGAAGGGAGTCAGTCCCCTGTCCCTGCTTTGAAGGGACACTTTAAGAATTACTATTCCGAGAAGATTGAAGCAAGCTACCAGGAGAACGCAGTCGTTCTCCTGGTGAAGGAGCTTTACTTTTGTTATAGACTTGTGGTTTGTGTTGGCTTAGGTTTCTGATAGAGGGCGGTGAACACATTTTTAGATGGACATTCTGACAGGTCATTAAACATTCCTCGGTTGAGGCAGGGCAAGCCCCTTAGAAGTAGCGAGAGATATTAAATTTGTAGCCCCAAACATGACCCCCACCCATCCTCTCCCGCGCTGTCGGTCTCCTCCTACATCCTCGCAAAGCCCAGGCCTTTGTAGTTGATGTTCAAACATTATCCATGCACAGGTGCTTGTCCAAGGATGCCCCATTGTACCCATCTCAAAAGCATCCTCCTTCAGACCCACCAGAGAAGCCTATGCTCACTGCATCACTCAGCCCAAATTTAAAAGGGCTAAAGCTGGAAGGTCTAGCTTCCCAGTCATTGCGGCCAAACATTGGAACTTCCTCCCGCCTACCTTACGTGCTGAACATTCCTATTGGACATTCCGGAGAGTGTTAAAAACCTTTTCCTGAATGCCTTAGACCGCCCCCATCCTGGTCGGAATTGTGAAAGTGTGTAAAAATGTGATGCCCAATCTTTTCACTGTATGTATTATAATGCCTGCACTGTTATCTGAGTAACTCGTCATGTAACAGCGCCTTGATGCCTCGGGGCTAAGCATGCAATATAAATATATAAAAATAAATTATTAAATGGCAGATGGTGTACCTGTACAGTTACAAAATGCAGGACAACATTTACATGCATTTGTATTGCTTCAATGCTGTTGATTACATGGGCCATGCAACAGCTACATGAAAAAAATGGGGCAGCCCCGGTAATTATGGGGTGCATTTCTGCAGTGTCGCTGGGCTTGTTCTCTTCATTTCCTTATTATGCATAAAATGTAAATGTTTAAAGAGGCACAATTTTCAGGGACTGGAGCTGTTTATAATTCATCAACGTTTTACTTTTTTCTTGAAAGCCACTACCACCTCTATTGTGGAGGCTTGCAGGCCAAAATTCAACTCCATATGTTTATTTCAGACTTCATACAGTGGGAATGTATGATCTGGCTATGATTGAAGAGGGCAGGGGTTTACCATTTGGAGGCCACAAAACCTACTCTAGAATAAACATAACTTGGTAAGGCCAAATATACCACATAAGGGCAGGGCCGCCTTAGAGCAGTTGTGCTGCTTTTTTATTCTGACACCCTTTCCCTTTGAGTAAAAATACTATTATGCCCCTCCACTCCCCTGGCAAGTGATTAGACTTTCTAATAGTTACTGTCCACCCAGGTGAAGGAGACTTGCGCCCCTTGCATGCCCTCCTGATCATCGTTTGGAGCCCAGTTTAAAGAGCACTCCCTTAGTGGAAGGTACATGGTCTTACTAAAGAGCGGACATATTTTATTTACCTTTCCAAATGTATAGATTGTAATGTTTCTTTATGACTTACTAGTAAATCCTATAGCTACATTAGTTCAGAAAAGGGTAAAGACTAAATGCATGGTCTAAGGATTTAGTGTGCCGATAAGTGAAAGCGGGGGAGGAGCATTGCCTTGTCTTCTAATGTAATAATAATCTTAGTTACTATTATTTCAGTTGCACATGAGTGTGTTCCCCAGGCCTAAGGCAACCCGAAGTTGAAAAGCGAAATAAAAAAGCCTGTGGTTGCCCCCAAGAGACCCATGTGCACTCTTATCGGACTAAGTCCTTATTTACCCAACTCCAAAGTATTTATAAAGTTTCATGTTTTGTGTGAAACACAGATTTTAATTATAAACAAATCGACAAACAAATGAATACACAATTAATGGTTAAAATTTGGCCCAGTCGCTGGGCTATCATTGTTCTTAGAAACAAAGTTAGAGGTTTTTCTTAAATCAAACAGTTCAAGAACACAATCATAAACCAAGTGTTCAGTATTCACACTCAAATTGTTAATGTGTAATTCTAAATGCAGTCAACTCAAAGGATTATATGTTAGCTGACGCGAATGCACAATTTCCATCTTCAGGGCTTTGAGTAGTCTTTCTGACTCAATTGAAATATCTGTATTTTCATCTGTTTGCCTGAAAATGTATAATAATTATAGTTGACCTTGGGGCACTCTCCTTTCTATGTGCTTCAAAATCCAGATACAAGACAATACATAACTAACCTCAGCACATGGTCATGTGTAGGTCTAACCTGCAAGAGAAAATGCTGTAGTTACTCTTAAACTCATAACTACACAATCTACATTCTATAGGTGGCTCCACCAAGGCACACAACTCAGTCTGTATTTGAGTGCCCAATGCACTCACCCAGCTTCTAAGGATACTAGCTTGCCAGGTGTTCAGAAGTTGTCAAAGGAATCTCTGTGGTAACCCAAAGGATAAGGCTGTCAAAAAAAAATAATCCAATATGTCGCTTAGTTAAACTCACAAGTCACTAAGTACGCAACACCAAATCAGTCTTTAGTGGCACTATTGTGTAGTAACATAATGCACGGCAACGTTCAGAATGCATCCCGTTTATCCCTACATAAGGGAGACATTGCCACAAGTTCCCATAAAACTCTCAAACTTTCATTTACAATTTCCATGTGTTGTATTAAATTCCTATGCATTGGTAGCAAAGCTTTCGAGCATCTGGGCTTCTCCATATAGGGAACCAATTATTACCATAACAACCAAAATTGAAACTGTGCCATTGCGTGCTCCACAATATTGCTCTACTTTTTAGAATTGAGCCTACGGACCATCGGACAGGAGACCGGTGTAGCTGGACGGGTGCCCCGCATCCAGGTTTGTAGCAGGAGTCGCCATGGCAGAGACCATTGCGCATGCGCAACAGCGTTGTGCCTATGCAGCAAGCAATATTCCGATTTCAAAAAGGAAAAAAGGTATAAAGTAAGGCTGCACTCTCTGGGTGGAGGAATTATTTCGCCCAGCACCCTCTGACCTCCTCTACATCAGGGCTCATGCCACAATGGATGTCGTTATGACCACTCGAAAGAGGGCTGGGGTACCACTGTCCTCAGAAGAATCCCCTCCGGACAAAAACTCCAAGAAGCTTTAGGCCCTGGGTAAGCGGGTCACCGCCTTGGCGGCCTAATCCGCAAGGATCGCAAATAACTCCACGCTCCTGGCGAGCTGCAGTGATGTCCAGTGGGGCCTAGTGCAGGATTATCTTCAGGATGTTCCAGGGCCCACCCGATCACGCCTATGGTCGTGGCTGAAGACAGACAAGTAACCTAAAATATACTCTGTCGAAACCGCTGGACGCACCCTTGCCCAGGGAACTACTTGAAAGGCATGCCTGGTTAATAAACTCCAGGTTCAAACGCAAAACTCAGGCCTCTCTAACAAGCCAGTGGTAGATTCCAACCTTTTTAGAAAAGCGGTTGATGACGCCCTAGAGATGGAAAAGAAAGAACTCGAGTCTCTAAAATCACTTAGCCAGACCACGGCTAAAGCCTTTCACCAGCGTGGAGGCTCTAACGCACGCCTGTCCTTTCGTGGCCAATCCTTCTCCCACTGGCCCCAAGGGCAATACGGCTCAGTGGGTACCCCCTGGTCCTCCAGTCAAGGCTCCTCCGTTAACTTCCAATCCTAGCAGACGCTTTCGTAGGGGTAAGGGTAGAGGCAGAAACTATACTCCCAGAGGCTCCCCCCCGGCATCCACCTCAAAGTGACTCGCCGGTACAGGGCCCCTCCCATGCTTGTCTTCATTCATCCACATGTGGGAGGGGGATCACTTCAGATCAGTGGGTACTAAAGACTGTTGACCATGGGTATTGTATGAAGTTTCTCCGACCACCTCGCTACCACCCACCGAGAAACAGACGCCTGTCAACAGAACACCTGCGCCTCATGCTGGCAGTAGTTCTGGTCTTGTGGGAAATCACCATCGATTTCCCCCTCCCCGCCCCCCCCCTTCTCCAGGTAAACTAGGGTTATTCATTCATTGTACTTCCTTGTACCCAAAAAAGGATCTCACCATGCGCCCTGTTTTAGACCTGCACCCTGCGAACAAGTATGTCAAACCTCAAAACTTCTGGATGACAACAAGTGTTCAGGAGAATTCTCAGAAATGTGCTAATTCCTCTCTACCTTAGAGAAGACCAGCACCTTTGCAGGATTTTGAGGACTTTAATTTTTTTACCTGGAGAGAGTGAGATCCTTTTTCCCCACTCAAGTATTGTTGCTATGACTTCAGCACTGTTTTCCTTTGTTTGTGGAGTCTGACAAACTCTATAGGCATCATCTTTTACATTGTACCACACAGCACCTTCAGTGCAGTGGCACAGGGAAGTCTTTCAGATTTCTCAAAAGGATCAACTACTGTTTCCAAGAGCAGTGAAGTGAAATTGACTTTACTTGCATTGTAACTTTCTAGACCCAGCACACACTATCTTACAATATGGTGCTGGAAGGGTTACTTAGTATCCCCTTTGTCTAGCTTCTCATGTGGTAATTTTGTTACCCTTTCCTCGATGAATGGCTGGTGGCAGTGGTTTACTTTTAACTACTGTGGTGTGCTTTTTACCGCGGGCTCCGTTTGCAGCTGCAGTAAAGCACCCAAGGGTGCAATTTTTGTCAAAATGGCCCAGTCTTCTTTTTTCGCAATTTCTTTGTGGAAAGGTCCTTCTTGAGATTTACTCTGCGCACCAAACCAGGAGTGAAGCCTGCCTCTGGCTCTAGTATGTCTGACGGGGGCAGGAAGTGAGGGAGGTGCCCGAAAATCCTAGTGTTTAATCCCCTTAGTTAAAGGAATGCACCCAAAGGTGATTGGCTGCCTGGCTGTCCGGCAAGGACAGCTACCCTGCTGTTTGACTGGCATCTAGGCTGGAATGAATGGGAGAAACCTGCATAAAAGGCGAGGCTGTTTGGCTTGGAAGGCAGTTTCGACCACTGGACGAAGGAATCCAAAGAACTTGGAAGAGACTGCTGCAACTCCAGGACCGTTGGTTTGCCCGGTGAAGCCCTGCTGCTGTGCTGAAGCTCCGAATTGAATTGGTGGGGATCAATCAACTCTAAAGTAAGCCACCTGGACATCCTCTTGAAGCTGTTTGTATTTACACTTCACTTGCTGCTGGAACCGAAGAGCCAGGGAGAGGAACACCAGATTGTGCGTTTTGCTTTTAATTTGGCCAAGAGCTCCAGAAAGAGCCTCTGGACTCCCAGGAAGCAAGACTGACCATGCCTGAGCCACCTCAAGAGTGCTGGACCCCAGATGCAAGGAAAGCCCATCTGAACAGCCCCGAGTCTGCGGTGGTGCTATTTGCTGAGATGCGAGGAGCTGAAACCGCAAAGTGCCACTGAATAGAAATTGCCCCTTTTCTGTTGCTGACCGTCCCGTTGCAGTGCAGGAGTCCTACAGTCGTCCTCCCTCTTGTCCCCATGGCCGAGGCCCAGGAACAAAGGATGTGCATAGTGGCACAGGAACAGAAGCCAGCTGGAACCATTTCTTCTAACCAATGGTACTGTACAGTCTAAGAACTTGCCTCTTGTTGTGTAGCCTCACTTGTTCTCAGTGGAGACTTGTCTTGGTTGCTTATGTAGAGTTGCTATCAGCTTCTTTACCTCACAAGCCCAATCAGCGTGTGGCCCTTTTTTTCTTTTCTACAAGGAGTTCTAAAACATTGTGTAAGACTTTTAAATGCCTGCCAGAATTGCTTCAGCTCACCTAGTCTTGTCCAATTGACTTTGGCCTGGCCCCCTGAATGACTCTTCTTCCCTCTGGCTTTGTGCTTGGTCTTCCTTCCATGAAGAGGTTAGCTTACTTTGCATTGGGGGTTTACCAAAAGTACTTACCTGCTTCAGAATATTTTTGAGATCTCTTGTTTTATTCCCATAACCTTTTTCTTTAACATACGTATTGCTCTAAATGCAACAGTGATATATTAATGTCCAGTGACCTAGCTATTTAAGTCACCTGAGGTTGTAGGAATTGTCTGTGTGCCATCCCAAATAGCTATTTGCTGATTTAGAGAAACTAAGAGTGTGTATTTTAGAGTGTTTACGTGTTAATATTATATTGCCCCTTCTGAAGAAGGCTTACTCAAACTGACTGTTAAATAAATTAATTGTTTAATCAAGAAACCTTGTGTGTAGGTTGATTTGAATACTTGTCACTGTGAATCTCTAACTTCCCTACTGCTCCTGTGTAGTAGACTTATACCAAAGGTGGGGCTCCTATTGCCAGGAGGTCAGGGTTGTTGTAGTGCACCCAAAAGGTACTGCATACAATCTTGCCTAACAACACTTCAGGAGGTAAGCCCACTGCTTCAGCTGGGGAGTACGTGGCCACATTGGACATTAAAGATACATACTTTCATATTTCAATCTTGCCAGTGCACAAAGTACCTCCAGGTTCATGATGGAGGACACCCACTATCACTATCAGTTCAAGGTTCTCCCATTTGGCATTGCCTAAGCCCCAAGGGTATTCACAAAGGTACTGGTGGTAGTACCGTCTCACCTGCGCTGGCACTCCATCCCAGTTGACGACTGGCTCATAACGGGGGATTTGACGGAACATGCCAGACAAATACCCAGAAGACGGTAGATCTCCTTTTCAACCTAGTATTCCATCGAGAAATCATCCAGTCTAAACCCTTGTTAGGCAAGATTGTGTGCAGTAACCCTTTGGCAGACTACACCAGTCTTGTCCTCCTGGTATTAGCTAACCCGCCTATTGGTATAGGTCTGTGCTACACAAGTTAATAGTGACCGAGCGGCCAGACTTATCTCAAGGGGGGAAAATGTGAGCTGTAGCATCGAAAATCCACACTTGCAAATTTCCAAATAACACTTACACTCAATGCTTTCTAGTAAAATAATTATTTAATAGTCAGTTTTAAATGAGCATTATCTAAAAAGGGCAATGTGCAACAGAAAATACACTTCATAACACGTTCTCAGCATCAAGATAAGCAAACTGATACTCTTTAGAGCTGCTTCATACACACTTCTACAACCTGAGGTGACTTCAATTACTAGGACAGTATTGGCATTTATGTATCACTTTTTGCACTTGGTAAAATTCTGAGGTTGTGGAAAGGAAAGGTTGACAGGTTCTCGGACCATGTGAGCACCTTTCAATCTCCCAATGTAGTTTAGATAAAACTTCTCCCAACAATACTAGTACAAACCTATGTACCACCTATGAGGGACAGTTGGAATCAAAGTCAATGGGTTAGAAGAGTCTGTAGGGAGCCAGGACAGCCAAAGTCAATTGGAACAATGTCTATGGAGCTGAGACACTTCTTAGATAGCACAAAGTCTTCTACAAAGCCAGAGAGTTTGTAGAAAATCACTGTTGGGCCACAAGCTGAGATCAACTCTTCAAAAAGCAGCTACTGCAAGTCTCAAGGGAGATAATGCAAGCTACAGACACGAGAGGTAGGTACCCCTTTGTCAGCACAGTACCTTAGGTTGGAAGAAGAGGATCCTGCTGGATTCTGTTCTGGTTGCAGATCCTGGTTCCTGGGCCTCAGTCGTGGAGACAAGAGGAAGGACATCTGGAGGTCTCCTGCACTGCAGTTCGAAGGTCGGCAGCAGCTATGGGCTCTT
Organism: Ambystoma mexicanum; assembly: GCF_040938575.1. Taxonomy (NCBI): domain Eukaryota; kingdom Metazoa; phylum Chordata; class Amphibia; order Caudata; family Ambystomatidae; genus Ambystoma; species Ambystoma mexicanum. Next base: position 101,136,960 of record NC_090938.1, read on the forward strand.
TTCAGTTCCACGGCACTTCGCGGTTTGAGCTACTGGCAAATAGCACCACCGCAGATCTTGGACACTGATGGGCTTCCTTCACTCATTGAGTCCAGCACTATGGTGAGTTGACTCGTGCTCTGGTCCTCCTGCTTCGGCAGGGTTATCAGTATCTCCCTGGAGCTTCGGTCCGGCTTAAAGATGTTTCACACGACTACGGATTTCCAGACCCCACGCACTCTGTTCCAGCAGCAGCAAAGAAGTACAGCCAGTTGGGGAAGGTCTTCCAGCAAAGTTCGTCTTGGGGTTAGTTGGCCCCACCAACCCAAGGGAAGAAGTCCTTTCCGGAGCTTCTCTAGTCTATTTGGAGAAGCAGTTTCGGCACAGCAGCAGGGCTTCACCGGGCAGTTCAACAGTCCAGGAGGAAGCAGAAAGCTTCTCCTCGCGATTACTTCGTCGGATGTTTTTCCCAGTAGTCGACTGTCTTCAGTTCAAGAAGCCTTGCCTTTTATGCAGGTTTCTTCCATTCATGCACAGCCCAGCTGTCACTCACACAGCAGGGTGGCTGTCCTGCAAGGACTGCCAATCGGCACCATGTGCATCCAGGTAACCAAGGAGACTAAGGACAGGGAGTTTCGAGTACCTCCCTTGCTTCCTGCTCTGCTAGACACACTTGAGCCAGAGGCGCGTTTCAGCACGTAAGCCTGCCAAAGGCAAAATGAACAAAGGGGGTTAGACCTGGTTTATACACACAGAGTAAAACCCAAGAAAGACCTCACTAACAAGAAATGACGAAAAAAGACCTGCACCATTTTGACACAATGGTCACCCATGGGTGCTATACTGCAGCTGAGGATTCAGCCTGTGATAGAAAAGCAGTGTTAGGAAAATTAAACCACTGCCACCAGCCATTAAAAGTAGTGAGGGTAACATAAAAAAAATGTTACATGAGCAAGCGGAGAAAGGGGCTACTAGGTAACCCCCCCTGCACCCGTCCTACCCCCCCCTCTCTGACCCCCCAGCACTCCACATGAGATGGGGTGTGCTGGATGTACAGAGAGCAAAAGGTAGGTAAAGTCAATTTCACCTTACTACTTTTGGGAACAGTAGTTTACGCCAAGAGAAGGTTTTTAAAGGACTTTTCTATCGCGCTCTTACACAAGTGTTTCAGAGCGCAACCAGGTAGGGACCAGTAGTTCGAGTAGTGGCTGTATGTCTGGTGGTAAAATATTACCTTTTGGCGGCGAAAGTGCCCCGAGGAGCAGTTGCATTGGATGAAAGCCCTCAAAAGTCTCTTAAAGAGTAAGAGGTCATGGAATGACAAAAGATGAAATATAACGCCTGCCAGCAACACCAGAGGATCAGGAGAGCAATATCCTGGGACTCAAAAAGCGGTTCTGCGGTTTCCAGAATGTGTTTATGCGCACTATTGGGATTGGTTTATACAATCTGGCCTAGAGGCTGGGATTTTAGGATTCCACCCTATTTAAGAGGATGCTCCGAGTTCAGCTGAAACCCAATCCAGGTACGTGGATGCATAGTCAAGGCTTAGTCTCAGGTGAGTGTTTAGGGGCCCCTCAATGAGTTCACATACAATAGCACATACGAAGTCAGTTTAGACAGTCAGTACATTTTTTTTGTAGGCCTTTAGAACATGGAAAGCTACTAGTATTATCACAGAACACTCTAATGCAAATTTCTGAGGCTTGTGGATTTGCTTTGAATCGCATGCTTTGCATAGGCTGCCATCTAGTGGTGCGTGCAGAGTATTTCATGACTTGTTTTCGAAAGTCATGTCGACTGGGCGTGTCTGTAATACTACCCCTGGTGTGATATCCATAGTACCCATGGTCCTTAACGTGTCTTAGTCCCTCAGATAGTGGACGATCGCAAGTTGCAGAGCTTTGTGGCTTTTAGCTTTAATATACTTGTCTTTATTAATTAAAATATACTCTCTTGTTTGACCGCACTTATTTCTTCTAGAAGGCACAGCTCGACTGACGATCCTTTTAGGGAGAATTCTCAGAAATTTGCCATTTCCGCTCTACCTTAGAGACCCCCAGCAACTTTGCTGGATTTTGTGCACTTGAATGTTTAACCTGGAGAGAGTGAGACCCTTTTTCCCACTCATGTATTTTAATGTGATTTTGAAATCTTTTGGTTATGGAGTCTGACAAACTCCATAGGCATCATCTTTTACATTGTGTCACTCAGCCCCTTCAGTGCAGTGACACGGGGAAGTCTTTCAGATTTCCCAAAGGTTTAAATATCTACTCTTGGACAAAATACTGTTTCCAAGAGCAGTAAAGTGAAATTGACTTTACTTACATTTGTAACTTTCTAGACCCAGCACATACTATTTTACAATAGGGTGCTGGAGGGGTTACTTAGTATCCCCTTTGTTTAGCTTCCCATGTAACATTTTTATGTTAACCTTTCCTCGATGAATGGCTGGTGGCAGTGTTTACTTTCAACTGCTGGGTGAGTGACATCTAGGCTGGAATGAATGGGAGAAACCTGCATAAAAGGCAAGGCTTTTTGGCTTGGAAGGCACAGTCGACCACTGGACGAAGGAATCCGAAGAAGAACTTAAAGAGGACGCCTGCTGCAACTCCTGGGCCGTTTGTTTGCTCGGTGAAGCCCTGCTGCTGTGCTGAAAACTCCAAATTCGTATCGTCCGAGCAGCCCCTGGAAGGACGACTTCAATCCACTCCAAAGTAAGCCACCTGGACATCCTCTCGTAGCTGGTTGACTTTCCACTGCAGTCGGTGCTGGAACTGAATGACCAGGGAGAGGAACACCAGATTGTGTGCATTGCTTTTTAAAGCTGGCCAAAGATCCTCCTGACTCCCAGGAAGCAGGCCTGACGGGGCCGGATTGTGGGACCCCAGATGCAAGGAAAGCCATCTCGACAGCCAGGAACCGCGGTGGTGCTTTTTGCAGTAGACGCGAGGAGCTTAAACACTGAAGTGTCACTTGTTTGAAGATTGCCGGTTGCGGTCGGTAACCGTCTCATTGCAGTGCAGGAGTCCCCAGCCGTCCTCCCTCTTGTCCCCACGACTGAGGCCCAGGAACACCAGGATCTGCAGAGCTGCACAGGAACAGAAGCCATCTGCTGCACTTTCTTCAACCTAAAGGTACTGTACAGTCTGAGAACTTACCTCGTTGTGTAACCGTACTTATCCTCACTGTAGACTTGTCTTGGTTGCATCTCTAGAGTTGCTATCAGCTTCTTTACCTCACAAGCCTAACTAGATTGTGGCCCTACTTTGATTTCTTCTATTCTACAAAGACCTTTTAAACATTGTGAAAGACTTTCTACTTACCTGCAAGAAGTGATTCTGCTCACCTTGACTTTTGCGAACTTAATTTGCTAACTTAACATTGGATGGCCTGGCTCCCTGAATGACTCTTCTCTCTCTTGCTTGGGTGTTTTGCTTTCCTTGCAGGAAAGAGTTAACTGACTTTGCATTGGGGGGTTATTTTGAAAGTACTTACCTGCTTAAGAAGAATTGTGTGCATACTTGTCTTTTTCTGAAACCTCTTTTCTTTGACACTGCTCAAGAATATTCTAAATGCAACAGTGATATATTATGAAGTCCCCTGAGGGTGTAGGAAGTGTCTGGGCCATCCCAAATGGGTATTTGCTGATTTAGAAAACGAAGAGTGTGCATTTATTGAAGTGTATTTGTGTGTTGCTTTACATTGCTCCACATTGCTCCCTTCTGAAGAATGCTTACTGTAGCTGACTGTTAAATGTAATAATTGTTTAATCAAGAAATATTGTGTGTAAGAGCTTATTTGAGTACTTGTCACTGTGAATCTCTGTAACTCCCCTACAGTTCACATTGACCCCTCCTGAGATAAGCCTGGTTGCTCAACACGCTACCAACCTGTGTAGTACAGACTTATACCAAGGGTTGGGTTCCTATTGCCAGGAGGTCAGGGTTGTTGTGGTGCACCCAAAGGGTACAGCATACAATCTGGCCTAACAATCCTTGACAAGAGCCTCCCCATCGATGGCAGTCGTGGCGTCGGCCTATCTCAGGCCCTGGCCTACACATTGGGGACAGGGGGCGTGGGGGTTGTCACATTCCACATATCTCTTGGAGAATGCCTATTTTTTTAATCCCCCCCCCCCCTCTTTCATGCAAACCTAATACCAGACATTGCTATTACAATAAATGGAAACGGTTTATCTGCTGCAAAGCTACAGGCATCAGCCCAATTGATTGTTGCCCTTCACACATTTCTTTATTTCAACTCCCTTAAAGTCCATTTAGCTGCACTGTCTGTATACACCACTTCTCAAACAAAGGTTTTGGGGTGGAAAGTGCCAGTAGATATAGCATTCATGGAAGAGGTTAAAGGGTTACACCCCCATATTTCAAACCATACTCCGCTGGGATTTAAATGTTGTACTTTAAAAAAAAAAAAAAAAAAAAAAAAAAAAAATTCATTGGTTCCCCTTTTGAGCCAATGCATAAAATCAGTCTTAACACCTCACTTAAGACTGCTCTTCTTGTGGCCCTTGCATCCATCAGAAGGGTCAGTGAACTAAAAGCACTCCTTTCATGATCCCTTTGTTACTATCCATAAAGACCAGGTGGTGTGAAGAACACACCCTCGATATTCACCTCGATATTCACCTAATTTTATTTCAAAGTTGCAGATTAACCAGTCAATGGAACTTCCAGTTTTCTTCCAAAACGCTACCAATTCAGCAGAAGAAAAAAAAAATCCTCTTTGGGAGCACTGTTGAGCAGCCGACAAAATGGCTGCCTAGCCCAAGAGCTGCGTGTCCCACTGACTGCAATCCGCAGGCAACGGCGGAATTCGGCATCAGGAAGCCCGAAAAACCTCATCCACTGCATCCTGCGACTGCAGGGCACACACGGCCCCAAAACCGAGGAGTAACGGCCAGGCGGCCCTGAGCTACGACCACCTGCGCTGTCCCTCCGCAAGGCTGTGCTGGGCCCGCCTCCTGGAGGCACTGATCAGAGCACCTGCCGTGGGCCCGGCCCGCGCTGACCTGTTGTGGCGGGGTGCGCTGTTGAGACCCGCCTGGATCTACATAAGTGAGAGGAGGTGCCGCGGGAAGCTACGACCTTGAGGACGAGGCCGCGCCCTGAGAGAGAGCTATCCGCCCCCTCTCCAGCCTAGCCGATGCGGGCCTCGTCTGACTGCGGGCGGCAACGGTAGGTCCCCCGCAAGGGGGAATCTGAGCAGGTGTTTCTGCCACAGCCGACCGCTCAGTGGACCCTTTCTTCACCGCGCTCACCTGCTGGAGCGCCGCAGCACTCTCCCTCCCAGACCCCTTCATCTCAGGCTGAGCGAGCTGGGAACACCATCAGGCCCTGGAACGGCGAGCCCAGCACCTGTGGCACAGCGGGGGCGCTGTGCACTTCAAACCACAGACACTATTGCCTGCCATTCTTACCCCAAAGGCACGCTAGCCCATCCAGAGGGCTTGAAGACTCGCACCTTCAAACACTAGACTGCGGGCTCCACCTCGCCCGCAATAACAGCACACTTGAGTGCTGACAGCCCTCTTGGAGATCTACTCTGGCAGGGTGGGACAGGGGCAAAGGGGTCAGGCCTACACACAGCGAGGAGCGGTAGGACATTTCCACCAAAACTTCAAGGAGCTCCCCCAAGTCCCACCCTGTCAATACTATTCACTTCTGCAGGACTATAAAGCGATATAAAGGAGCATACTGTTCATATTGGAGATAGCCTGGCGCCCCTCGGCCCAACCCCAACCACTGTTTCAGGCGCCACTACACTCCATCCACTGGACTCCGCAAAATACGGCCTACTAGCCCATCCACTGGGGCCCACACTGTGCTCACCCCCTCACCACTGCAGAGGCAGTCACCCATATTTCAGACCGGGACGACTTGTGTCGTGGTCAGTGGCCCACTGCCTCGCTCACAGAGGGATCTCCCGACATACGGTTACCAGATAATATGCCCAGTGAGGCATCACCCCCTCCACCACTGCAATGTCAAACAGATCGCGGGGGGGGGCCAACAAGGTTGGCGCGATGGACAAATTTGCCAAGGCGGCGCCCAGGCCGGAGCAGGGCCACTCCGGGGCAGGACACGAGGAGATGGACGTGCCGTCGGATCACCCTCAGCCTGACCTAACAATGATGGAGTCCATGGCAAAAACCTTCACAGCCTTTCATGAGAAACTTGACGAGCTCAACTTGAACGTGGCCTCGCTAAAATCCAAATTAGACCAACCCGGGGGCAGAATAGCGGAGGCAGAAAACAGAATTGGCACCAATGAGGACTGAGTCCACGCCCTACATAATACGGTCACGGAGCTTGTGCGTGACATGAAACAGGTCAAAGCTAAGTGCGATGACCTGGAATCTAGGTCACGAAGAAACAACATTCGCATTGTGGGTGTTCCCGAATCGGCTCTTAAGGGACGCATGGAACTCGCAGTTGAACAACTACTCAAAGATCTCCTGGACAATCCTGTACTGTCACCGTTTTTCACTGTCGAGCGAGCCCACCGCACACTGGCACCACGCCCAAAGCCGGGCGACTTTCCCAGACCAATAATAGCGAAGCTCTTGTTAAAAAGACAGAGACCATATACTCCGCCTGGCCAGAGAAAAAGGCGAACTAAGGCTGGACTCTCAAATCATTAGGATCTTCCCAGACTTCTCTGTGGGGGTGCAGATGGAGTGGCAGCAATTCGGTGGAGTGAAAAAAATGCTAAGAGAAAAATTGAATATGCAATGCTCTTCCCTGCCTGAAATTCACTCACCGCAACAGACTCTACTTCTTCATGGTCCCTGATGAGGCAGTCAAGTTTATTGAGGCACAAATCCCACTAACGGAACCGGAGGAGGAATCAATGGTCAGTGACTAAGGCGAATTCCCCTCTCAACTTTTATGATGACCCCTTTGCTTTGCTACAGCTTTATAGGCTGGGGTAGAAGCCCGGCACACTGGCCCTCACCTGTACGCACCATTCTTGGGCCTCACCTGGTCAGATCTTGAATCTCAATGATAAGTTTGTTAACGTAACTAAATGTGTCAACAGCCATTCAGAGATAAATGATGTCTCATAATAGTATTAAAAAAAGTTGGTCACACGGCAGCGGCGGCCCCCTCTGCAGCTGCAATGTTCAGTCATGGAGCCTTTGAGTTTAATCCCCTGTTGGGCTATTGATCGAGCGCTTCCGAGTTGGGGATGGCATGCGACTGTTTGCTCCAGGGGTGGGGAAATACTACACTGCTAGTTGGAACTGGGCGGTGAGGGAGGCAGGGGGGGGGTGGAGATGTTGGGGAATGTTGCATAAAAACTGGCGGGAAGGTGGTGACTGGTTTTGAATTGAGGCGTGTTCACGCCGCAGCAGCGCATGGTGCGGAAGGCCGAGAAAGGTCCTTCAATTGGGATGTCCCATAGTCTTTTTCCATGTCCATTAAAATGATGACGTGGAATGTTCGGGGTCTAACTAATTTCACAAAGGCTCGTAGGATCATTGCCTATGCGCAGAGGCATGGAATCAAGATACTCCTGCTCCATGAGACGCAGGCTCTGAAACACCTTGCATCAAACTTGGCACAGACCTGGGCCCTAATGGGTTTTATACACAACACTCCACTAAATCCAGGGGAGTGTTGACCCTGATCCACAAATCAGTAAAACTTACACTCCACACGTCCTACGTACACAGGGGGGGGGGGGCAGATACGTGATCCTCCACTGTACACTGGCTAATGAGGAATGCCTGCTCATAAACGTGTATGGTCCAAATATCGACTCCCCGGAATTCATCGATGAGGTGGCCACTATCCTCATGAGGTACGTGGAAGTCCCCATCATTTGGGGAGGTGGGGGGCACATGAACCTTATACTAGATAATGTCCTGGATAGAACAGGTAATGCACCCAGAGCCATGTCCAGAGCCGCAAGACGACTCCACAGACATGATGTCCCTGAATCTACACGACGTGTGAAGAACACTTCACCCCGAAGTGAGAGATTATACTTTTCTACTCAACAGTACACAACAGCTCTTCAAGAATAGACATGTTCCTGGTGTCGGGTTGTCGGGTGGGTAGGATAGTAGAGGTTAAAATACTAGCGCGCACTCTCTGACCACTCCCCGGTGGTGATGCAGATCCAACTACTAGGGCCTGGCCCACCCGCCCGCCTTGCGTTTCAAATCCGAGGCCCTGCGCGACATATTTTTTAAAGTAGAGATACTATCGACTTATAAACATTTTTTTTTTTTACAGAAACAAACATGACACATCCAAGGGGACCCGTTGTGAGGCATTTAAAGTATACATTAGAGGGATGTGCATCTCTAGGTAGGCTGGGGTACTAAAAGCCATTAGACAAGCCCTTCACGCTTCCGAAACTAAGCTTAAAACACTAGAACGAGAATGTGCTTCGTTCGATACCTACCCCTGCAGCCTTGGCGAAGATCAGAGCCGAGATTGAACTCTTAGAATCTCACGCCCTCTGCGAGGGAGATGGACCAGGTAGAACCCTGGCCAGGCTGGTGCGCGCAGAGGGAGGCAAAACCCGCAAGGCACTGGTCCGATCAGGGTATTATCGATACCTTCGCAGACTTCTACGCTAACCTGTATGGCCCCCAGCAAGAACACACAGCCCATGACCTGGATGACCTACTTGGAAGTATCCCAATGACCTTTATCTCCCAAAGCACCAAAGAACAACTCAATGCCCCATTCACCTTAGAAGAGATAGTCCAGGTTGTCTCAGACCTTCCAAAGGGCAAGGCCCCGGGCCCTGACGGGCTCACATCGGAGTTCTACTAAGAACACGTCGCCATCCTAGCACCCATACTAAACGAGGTATGGGCCGAGTCACTCCGCTTAGCCGCCCTCCCTAGATCCTTAAGAGAAGCCCTGATAACCGTCCTCCCCAAGCCAGGGAAACCCCTAGATGAATGCGGCTCCTACAGGCCCTTATCGCTCATAAATACGGATATCAACATTTTTGCTAAGATGATAGCGAACAGGTTCCTCCCAATTATGCCGCACTTGCTCCATCCGGACCAAAGCGGATTTGTCCCCGGCCGCTCAACTGCCCTCAAAATTCGCCGCCTCTTCAGTGTGATGTCCAGAATTGACCCATTGGCTGATGCAGTAGCGGTCACATTGGACGCCCAGAAGGCATTTGATATGGTTTCCTGGCAATACATGTGGGCAGTGCTAGAGAAAATGGGGGGGGGGGGCACGGATGATCTCCAATATAAAACTGCTGTATATGGGACCAATGGCTATGGTCCTGGTGAATTCCCTGACATCTTCCCCCTTTGCGTTATATAGGGGCACCCGCCAAGGCTGTCCGTTCTCCCCCATTCTATTCACGCTTGCCATTGAGCCCATGGCGGACAATGTTAGGGAGCGGCACACTCGCAAGGGTATACACCTACAAGACACGCCAGAAATTATCTCCCTATACACTGACGATGTACTCTTATGTCAGAAACCCATCCATACATCTGGACCCGATAATTCGCGACATAACCAAAATAGGCACATACTCGGGCTTCACCATTAACTATTCCAAATCGGAAATATTCCCGCTCACAGCGGCAACCCAGCAGCCATCGTGTGAATTCCCCCTACGCTAGTCCCCGGGTGGCATTAAGTATCTGGGGGTGTAAGTATCACTATCCAAATCCTCCCTGCTGGAGGATAATTACGAGACCACGGCGCAGCTCATAGAATCAAAAATGGAACGATGGCGCAACCTCCCACTATCCCTCGCGGGCAGACTATCCCTAATAAAAATTATAGCGGTCCCCAAGCTCCTCTATGTCTTTGCCAATTTACCGATCTGGCCGGGGAAGCAATATTTCAAGAGGTTTCACTCGGCGTGCGCCCAATTCCTCTGACACTCCGGGGCAGTCAGCAAAAAGTGTCAGCACATGACTCGTCCCTATGAAAAGGGGGGCTTCGCGGCCCCAGACTTAACACTGTACTGGATTGCGGCGCAGGCCCAACATGCCACACACTGGTACCCTCACTTGCATCCGCCCCACATGTGAAACTAGAGAAACTGGCAGGAGAAGGAAATAACATCATGTCCCTGATACTGCATCACACATATCAAACTGACGCCCCAGCTGACCCTGTGGCCGCCACGATCAGGACATCGAACAGACTACTGCACCCAAGACTGGAGCATCGCCCATACTATAAGTGGCTTCCCATCTGACAACTCCCAGGACTCTCCCCCACACATGAGACACCTCCTACGACACTCGACGGGCTTGGGCTATCGAGCACTAACAGATCTATACCCAGATGGGAAATGTATCACCCCTCAGACATGGCGGCCCGAGCACGCTGGCTCGGCGCTAGAACTGCTACAATACTTCAGACTAAGAGCGGCTGTCCGAGAAACGTGGCCCACCTATCCAAACGAGCCCCCGGACTCATCTGAGATCCAATACATGGCCAACTCGGCGGGCACCAGAGGCATAACATCTTCTCTGTATAAAATGTTGTTGGAGAAATCTGGAGGTGTATCCTCAAACCACAGGAAGCATGGGCGGGGGAGTTGGAATTGGAAATTACAGAAGGTATGTGGAACAAAATGTGCGCGCACACGCGTAAAGTCTCCCTCAATGCTAAGTTCAGGTGCATACAATACAAACTCCTCAACAGATTATACTACACACCACATAAAGTAGCGAAATTCGCACGCACCCTGACCCACAGCTGCCCGAAAGGCAGATACAAAGGGGCAGACCACATCCACATGTTCTGGTCATGCGATGCACTTGGTGTGTTTTGGTTGAAAGTGACGAAAGATCTATCAGAGATAATTGGGACCTCGGTGGACCTAGATCCACTCGCCTTGCTGTTTGGAATATGGTCTGGGGACGAAGTCTAAATTCTTGAACATAAGCGCCTTAGTGGCCAAAAAATGTATATTGAAATGTTGGAAGTGCCGTTCTCCCCCTACATTTGAAATTTGGTTGAATTCCCTCACTTGGACACAAATGTGCGAAGAGGAATACATTGGCTCCCTCCCGAAGGCATCTCCACCCAGAAATGTGTGGACTGAGTTTTGTACCTATTTGAACAATAGACGGTGTTGAATGGAGAGCCACCCCCTCGCCAAGTCTGCTTGGAGGCCCCTAAGTCCTGAACTCTGCACGTTGTATCATTCCGTAGGCTTACACCCCCTCCCCCATGGTACAATCCTCGAAATATTGTAAATGTTTATGGACAATGTAATACTGTAGTTCCTTTCTGTATCCATGAAACGTATGCTGTACCTGTCACAACTTCCTGCCAATAAATAAAAGTTTAAAAAAAAATCCTCCGTACGCCAGAGGGCTGTTATGTACTATTGGCATAACAAAGCTGATCAGAAAGACTGATCAATTCTTTGTGCCCATGACTACTGGAACAGAAGGGTGATCCCGTCTCTAAGTCACCTAATACAAAGTGGATAATCAAGTGCATTCAAATGTGCTACTCCCTCTCTAGCAACACAAGCACAGTCTACACAACACACAGACTTCTTTGGCATTTATAGGAAATGTCCCGATGGATGTAATTTGCAAAGCGGACACTTGGGAGTTCCACACATGTCTTTACTCGGCATTACTGTCTGCATACACACTCCAAACAAGATTCACAGGTGGGACAAGCAGTATTAAATCATCCATTTCCTGCTGTATCTTCTAACATCCCACCGCCTTTTCCAGGTACTGCTCTCTTATCTAAGCAAAGCATGTGATTCTAAGCAGATCTGCAAGCCTCAGAAAGAATACCTCAACATAATTGTATTACTGATGCTTGTATCTGTTTATATTCACATGTGCTCCCCCTTCCTCCCCTCCTGGAGTTGGTACATAGAACTCAAACATCTTACACTTGCTCTTATGAATTCACATACTTCCTCTTGTCAGAAGCAAAACAATCTGAGAGACTTGAGTGGGCGACCATGGTTTCTATGGACGTTTTACGTTTTTATCTAGGGATAGTTTTACAGACAAGCCCTGTCGACAACTCTTTTTGACTTTCGAAAACACGTCAGCAATTGCACATACCACTAGATGCAGCCTATGCATAGCATGCAAATCTAAGCAGATACAATCATCAAATATGATTACAGTTAGTAATGTATGCCATATACAATCACCAGTATGTTCACTAATTATACTTCAACATATAACTCGACCAAACAATGCAGGTATGAAATGCGGATCTGTTAGATAGAATTTCATTTTTGTGCAATGTTCTCCACACGTGCGAGTCCCCATGCACTTTTTCTGGACTCTTGGATTTTTGATTAGTTCTGACAACCTTCCCCCCTCAACAACCTTCCTCCCTCAATCCGTCTTAATCTACCTCTGGAACCTTTTTCAACGCTTTTAATTGTATCTTTTTGGAGTCATGCTTTACTCCACCTTTTAAAGTATGTGCAATTTAATAAGACAGCACGTTCTGTACAGTGTTGCTGGGAGCTCATTATGCTGCCCTTTTTATTTTCCGTGTGATAACGGTTTCCAAGGCTGGGGGGGGGGGAATACCTTTTTATCCTGCCTTACTATTATTTTGCGGAATCAATAACCCCATTTTATGTGGAGTGCTCCGGAGACGCAATGTATCCCTTTTTCCACTTCTCCTGTAACATTCTAGTTACTGACAAGTTCATCTGAGTGGCTGATGGCAGTCAGTGTTTTCTAATGGTGTTTGTGAAACTTACATGCAGGCTGCTGTTGCAGCTGCTGTTTCAGCAAGGGACATATGGGTCACCCATGTGCTAAAATGGTGCATGTCTTCTTTTTTTGCTAACACTTGATGTCTTGTCCTTTCTTGAGCCTTCTACCTAGCTCGGTGGGGGAAGTCTTGATAGTTATTTTGTGTCTCTGGTTTCTTTGCAAAAGCCTGCCAAGCCTCGGAGTGCCTGAGGGACAGGAAGTGGGGGAGGTGACCGAAACTCCCCTGGTCTTTTTCCTGCTGTGTGGCTGCCTGGATCCAGTTTGAACTGGGAGGCTGGCTGACCTTTTGTCCAAGCCAGCCCCCAGCTTTGCATGCAATGCTTAAATGGTGATTCAATGTGCCAGCTGTTTTTCCTGCATAAAGCCGGGGGTCCTGGAGCAGCAAGAGTCGATACATGGAACGAAGAATCTGAGGAAATATGAAGCCCTTTCGAGCGACACCCAGGGACTACTGAGTTACCGCTGCTGCTCCAACCCACTCTTCTGATCTACAGGTAAGATCCATACTGGACCACTTCCTCCCCTGGACTGGTGGGCCTAACCAGTCTTGAGACAACCTGCATTTTGAACTGTCCCGCGAAGACCTGTGACTGTCCTGAGCTGCAATTCCCCAATACCCAGGGACCTGGACCAATTTGCTGTGCATAGTCTCCGGAAGCTCTGTTTCGGCTGGAAATTTGCGGGCATCCTGTTGGATCTACAGTGGCTCTTTCCCACTCTGAGACGTCTCCTCTTCCAAGTCGAGGAGCAAGAAACTTGGAGAAGTCTGCCATGTAACAACCGTCGCTGACATGAAGCCTGTGTAGAGTCCCAACAAGTCAGTATCGTGAAGATCGTCTACTGGGCGTCCTATCACAAGAAGCCGACAGTCTGCTCCCTCCAAATGTTCCTTTAACCTCCAGGCCAAGAATCCAGGAGCTACTGTTTCCTCATCTGGGCACCCGCCTGTGGCAGTCTTTTCTTCCTGAAAAGGTAGTGTACCCCTCCTATGTACTCACCTGTGATTGCTGTGTTATATCGGACTCCTGAGCTTTGAGACGCATTGGGGTGGACAACCCAACTGTGTTCTCCCAGTCTAAGGACACTGGTGCTTTGGTCTACAATCCTTCAGCGGGTCTACCTGACCTCCCTGAACCTCCTTTTAACTAAACATTTTACTTACCTGCAACACAGAAGAAAGCTGGTATTTTCTAAAACGTTGTCAGTGTCTGCCTTACTTTGTTTTGCCGTTCAGAGGCCCGGGTTCCCCAGTGCTGCCTCTGACGGACTCTTGTCCCCAGATGGAGTTGGACTTTTAAAGTACAGGTTGCCTAAAGATACTTAACAGTATCTGTGCTGGGTTACTTTATGTTGGTTACACGGATCGATTTGCTACTTAACTGCATTCATCTAAAGGCTACTATTGCCTAAGTAATCCTTATATCTATTACTGTATACATGTGAATGGTTACTTACTTGTGATTCTAACATTAGTTGCCTTAGTATTTATAATAACCATATTTTTATAAATCTACCGTGTATAAGTCTATTCTTGACTACAGGTGTGCCCTGAGTTCTTTGTACTTTTACAGCCCTTCTCCCTCCTATACTAAAACTGGCTGCTCTGCCATTGCTACCAAACCTTTGGGTTGTTCATGCCAACGTATGAATTGGAGTCCTGTACACCTAACAGTGAGTCTTCTACAGTTATACCATAGGTGGACTTTAGTGAAACACCCTAGCAGGATGCAGTATGACGATGGGAACCGACCACAATATTCTCACTTTATTAGTCCAAACCTTAAGTTGAAGGGGGGTCTTGTGCCCCAAATGTCACAGGGTCCAACAGTGTTTCTCACTGGTATAATTTCCCTTTAGAACGAATACAATGGGCTTGTGATGGCAATTAGTTTAAACTATTTAAAAGTTCTACAACAATTTACCCAAGTGTAGGTAAGTTATCTTTCTTCCAGAACCAAGGTTAACCCTGGGGCAGGCGGCTACCGGACCCAGGTTTGATGATCAAAGGTGAGTAGATTGGGAGACGTATCCCACAGAGGACAGTGGGGGGAGGCGGGAGGGGTTGAAGGGCAGGCACACTGACTTACCCCCCCTGACTCTTTTCCTAGATGTTATCGATTGTCTGGGGTCATTAGGGGCTCCATCTTCTGTCCTTTGTTTCAGTGAGGGGTGCCCAGATTTGCGGGCTCAATTCTTATGGTTGGTTGCAACTGAAAAATATCCTGTTGGCGAAGCAATGCAGAATCACACGATGCAGGTCTACTTGGAACACTTCAGAGGATGGAGGTAGGTGAGTTCCAGTGACTGTCACCTTTGGCAGGTGATGACGGGCGTCCATCCAGTTGCGGTCAAAAGAGCTGCTCCAGGACTGGTTCTCTTGAAGTTAAAAAACTGACATTTATGTGGAAGGCGACTTGTGGCACAAGCTGGTACAAAAGTTCTAGACTCTAATGTGTAACGTCGATGCTTCTGCCGAGGTAGCCCACGAGAGAGTTGGTCAGTCCACTGGGCAGTCTAGGGACACTTGCGAACGCTGACAAGCTGGGTCCTTTGGAAGGCATTGAGACTAGTTGGTCCCGGTATTATCCAATTTGTTCAAATAAAACTGTCCATATGAACGTTTTGTCCGAACTTGGGTAGTACTGTTTGTTCGCAGCCTTACATGAGGAACCGGGGCTGCAGGGGTGTCCCCTGCTTTCTTGACATGGGAAGCGGGTGACTCAGGAAAAAAGGGACCCTGCAGCGTCAGCTCTGGCCCACGTTTGAGGGAAGGAACTGATGCTGCGGGGCAGAGGAAGGAGTGCCGGCGACCTGGTAGAAGGTAAGTAGGGGAGGGGGGATTAATATAGGTCTACTTTGGGGGCACATGATTGGGGACTAAAGGTCAAACAGACTTGTGGCAGAATAGATTACAATCACTTCCGCTGCTGACTTTGGTCAAACAACCTTTATCCGTTGGTCCCACTAGTCAAAGGGCTGAAGCACCACACAGGGTGTTCGGTGATCAGGCAAATGAGCGGGGCTTCACTGGAAGGGATGCTGGGCCACTTCAGATGTCGTCTTTGGATCTTCAGCGCTCTGCTCTTCTTGGAGGGGTTCTCCGCCAACGTAGATCGGAAGAATAGCTGCAGAGGTGTGTTCACACGCACCAGCTTGCCCAGGGAAGTGCATGACCTTATAAGGACTTTCCTGACCTGAAAGGGCAGGAAGAAGGTTAAACTCTCAAGAACAAGCAAACATCTCGTGGCACGGCCATTTTAGGGCACTAGCTACATTTAGAAGCCATATGCGGTAAATGAGAACCTGCACACCAAAAATAATCAAAAACAGTGAATATGTAACTGCTCCTACCAGCTTGTCTTTAGGCACATATAAATGTAACCAAACATCCGATTTGTAAAAAGCTAGGGGTGATACAAAAGTGTCAATCTTACACTGCACCTTAGGTGTTTGCAATTGTAAAAATGCAATAATCCAAAAGGAAATTAGTTTCCCAGTAACAGCGGTCTGCAGGACTGATCAGTTTCCCTAAAACAATGAGCAAAAGGGAAGGGAAGTGAAGCTGAAGTCTTTAATTCCGTTCACAAATTCAGGGCTGGAACAAAAAACGAAGCAAAAAGAATGGGGTTCTGTAGGAAACTATGGTGGAAAAGTTGCAAAAGATAATCATTCCTAGAACGCAGTGTTAAGTGACCACAGAGGGATACAGCAACAAGTCACCGGTGCAGGTGGTGCCCAACACCCTTGGGACGAGCGATTCTTCTTTATCCAGTGATTCCCATGCCAGGGGTGGGTGCTAGAGGAGCTGAAGTGCGAACAGGATGCACTTGGCAGAAGTCATTGATGCAGGGTCCCACATCGTCCTTGGCTTATGGATTCCCCTTCTGGTTCAGTTTTCGGCTTGCGGGGGCTGTGGTTGTGAAGAGACCCCAGGGAAGAATAATTTGCGATTTGTTTAAAGAGTTGCACCAGAGAGGAGCAAGCGGTGGAAGCTACAAAAAAGCCACCACCACTCTGGAAGACTTTGGGAAATCCATCTCAGCAGTTAGGACTGTAGGCAGAGCATATAAAACACAAATCAACACTGTCAGGCTTTGGATTAAGCCTGGCTGGGAGAAAAACAAAACGACCCCCAGAAAAGCCTGCACAATCTACAGGGGGCTATCGCATATGGTAAAAAGTTTGCCTTTTACCCAACCAGTTTTAATCCCAAAACACTGTCACAAAGTCTGCGATAAAATCGATTGTGTCGCTCCGACAGTCTACAAGGGTTTAACTTTGCCGTGTGGGATTTCATCTTTGCTGGCGCCGTTTGTGCGGCATGTAGCTTGTATAAATAAAATGGTTCTGTTATAACGCGTTTAATACTGAAGACCCGATTCTAAGTGCGGGACAGGATTCCAACCTGTGTTTCCAAGACCATCATCACGTTGCCCCTGATCTATCCCCCTGGCTCATATACTTGTATATGAAGTACGTGAAGCGTCCGACTAGCATTTTTCAGGAGGTTGGCTGTGGGTGGGGGAGATGTGCGGATGCTTCTTTTAATGTTTGTTTAGTGGTGATTTATAGTGCTCAGTATATCCGACTGCTCCAGATTGTGAGCCTGAAACTAGCCGTCTGCAATCCTTTTCAGGACAAGTAAAGCGGAGTATGCTTAAAGTGCCTTTTAAAGGCACCTGCCTCATGAAATGTCTGTGTGTGTTCTGTGAACATATCCTGCCTTTGTGGGGTGCAGGCATTTTCTCTGGGTGCATTAGTGTTAGTGAACATTGTCTGCTGTCAATGGAAGTTTAGATCTTCAGAGCATTTCTCAAGGCAGGTTTGTGTGTGCGCGCTTTGTTGCTCAATTAATGAGGGTGCTCATTCTGTAAAGCTTGGCCTTCAACATAATGGGACTGAAGTCAATTGACGGCAAAGCATACGAAACCCCATAACACGTTCCATGACAAGCAGGCCAAATGACCAGACTGGTGCATGCCAATTTCTTCTCATGTCACGTTTGTGTTTTTATTCTGAAGGTGTCGTTTGCCTTTCTTTGACCTTTTTTTCTGTCCTTTACCTCTTTTTCAGTAGACGTCGAAGGAGAAGGTGGGACATGTCACTTTTTCCCGTTTGTGTGAGAGACTGGGCATTAGACTGAGTAAATGCCTGCTTTCGTTGGAACATGATTATTCCACTAAAAGCAATAACACGACCTTCTCATGCCTTACTGCAGAATGGGGCTAGGAGTGTACATGTTATAATGCTTGCTGCTAGATGCACAGTTATGCTTCTTTTGCTTCTGATACTATACTCCACTAGTTTGATGTTCAGCCCTTTCCTTTCGATTCCTTATGCTCTTGCTAGGTTGACACTTCCTTTTGTTTCCAAGAGCAGAGGGTGGCCCCTCTTGTAGCAGCTCGAGTCGCATCGTGCTTAGAGGTTCTTTTGATGGAAAGCATTCCATAGCTTGCCTTCCATTTCTCAGTGTCCTCCTGGCAGCATGTCCTCAAATGATTTTTTTTCTTCCTAACCACAGGTCTTCAAGCCACCACAAAGCATTCTGGTTTCCCAGTGAGAATGGACAATACTGTCCCGATGGTACCCCAAGCACCTGCTGGGCAACAGCTACAGATTCAGTCTGGAGTTCTAACACAGGTACGCTACGTCACTGAATGTTTGGACCAAGTGGGTGGCAGTATTTTTGGTTTTAGTATGAAAGGTATGAAGCCTTAAAAGTATCGCCTGTGTTGGGATATCAGCACAAACCATTTCAAAGTTTCATAAGAATGGCTTAAAATTGCATGGGGGAAGCTTGATTAAAATGTTTTATTTTTATAAAGGTGTGCAGTGTCCCAATTTCAAGTCTGAGGCAAAGTATTTTAAACATCAATAATTGTTTGTTATGGTAATCCCTCAGGATAGAGGTAATGTTGGAAACAGCTTTTCAATCTGAGCAGTAAAACCTCTGTGTAAAATAGTGACTTTAAAATAACTCTGGCGCCTCGATATGTTCTAAGTGACCTTAGTTGACCAAAAGACCATTGCCAGAGGAGGTCTATCCTTTGATGTCCATTTAATGATCAGATGTTGATTGTAATGTGATTCATGCCATATTGTGATTTTAAAAGCCCACACACAAAGTGGAAATCGCTCATTGTTATTGAAAACATAATGCAAGCCCCCATAGAGAAATGATTATAGCTCAGAGCCACTTTATAAATTGATCCACGTGTGTTGGATTTAAAATTCCCTCACCAGTCAGTTTCTGTCCTCAATCATATTTTTAAGTCTTTTGTAAGAGGAAGTTTATTTTTCTCCTTTTCTTCAATATCCTTCCATGAATGTTGTCTCTGGATACCTTGTCTCAAGTCCTCATTAATGGTCAATGTGGAACAATTTCAAGAAGTATGTCTTAAGTAGGTTTTACCTGAAATGTGGAATTGCAAACAGAGGGGATTTGGCACACTTTTCAAGGTACCAGATGGGACGGTTGTCGTCACATCGATTTGCCTCACTATCTCGGTACAGCATTCTTGTGAGGGGACTTCAAGGAGTGTAATCTTGCTTCTGGAGGTCCAGCAGGATTTGACCAAAGTTTCAGCGATATTCATTCTTCGGATGTTGATTCACATCGCTCTAGCTCCATGTCCCAGGGTATTGGTGGTTTGCAGCTCAGGAAGGTCACAGCTCGTTGTGGGATGGCTAGACATGCAGGTCTTAAGACTGATTGGCCCCACCAGTCTATGGGCCGGAGTCGTCTTAGTCTTCGGTACTCCTCTGCCGCACTCCTCTGCTGCATGGAAGGAGGTGTCTGCACAGGCAGTGGTTGCACAGGCCTCTCCAGTTGCTGGAATTAGCTACAGCTGCTTTTTCTAGCTCCATATGCCGATTTGTCTTCAGCTTCCAGATCCAGGCAATTTATCCAGGTACCCAGTCAATCAGCACACATGCTACATTCAAATTTTGGTGGAGTGGCTGTCCTTTCAGGACAGCCAGCCTCCCATTTGGAACTGGTTCCAGGCAGGCGTATCAGAAGACATAGGACTGAAGATCCGGATTCTTCCCTCACTTCCTGCTTTCACAGACACTGGTGCCTCGGTGGGCTTCACAAAGAACTCCCGTTGAGGACGAAACTCAAACCAGGACCTCCCCCACCAAGGACAGCAGAAGGATAAAGGACGGACAAGCACACACACGAAATGGTGGAGGAAAAAAAGAATGCAGACACCATTCTAGCTGAATTACTCTTCTGTCCATTACCACAGCTGTGAACACAACCTGCGAGTAAAAATCACACAAGTCGGTAGCACACAAATACTGCCACCAGTCATAAAGGTATGCTTGTCACTGTAAAATGTTACAGGAGCAGTCAGATGGGGTATAGCGTTATCCTCTTAGCACATCCCATAAGGGGCTGATCTCAGAATATTAAATGTAGAGTGGATACAAATACCTACCACAACATGTGTTCTACAAGGCAAGTAATTAACCTTTACTGAAAAGTTACAGCAAAAGTGAGAGAGGGGATACTATATCTCCTCGGCATGCCACATAAGGTGGGGTGTGCTGATTTGACAGTGGGAATTGTAGGAAGGATAAAAGTTATGCTTCTTCCATTGGAAACAGTAGTTCATACAAGAAACCCAAGAGAAAATAAAAAAGGAAGCCCAAGGGTTTCCCTAGCAACACTGCACAGAAAGTGATGTGTGCTGCAATAGTAAAATGTAGATGCCCAATGAGTTCTAAGAAAGTAGGAGTCCAAAAATAAAGTATGGAGATTCACAAAAAATGACTTGCATAAAAAGAGTAAAAGAAAGGATTAGTGTGGCAAGAGGTTCCCACTAACTTGCGAACATAAATAAATTCCACAAGTCCAGCAAAGTGCTGGGGGTCTCGTATGTGAAGTTGATTTGGCTTAAAAATGAAAATCTAACCAAACATATATGAAACATCACTTTCTTAGCTTCACTTCCCTTGGCCGTCTTTCAAGAGGGACTATGATATGGGTCTTACTTGAGCACTCCATTTTTACATAATTATCTAACTTTCTGACACCAGTGTAGGGGGCAACAATAACCTACCACTAGTTGCATGAGTGTGCTGTTGAGCCAGATACTGTGGCTGCTAGAAAAAGCCGGCAAATGGTGTTACTTAATGGCCCTACCAAGCTAGCCAATCCTTTCTCCTGGCAATGTTGTGTTGATCTCACTTTCTTTAGCTCAGACAAGAATGTGCATCGACCTCTGCAAAGGACATTTGCCAAACAATGGGCATATGTTTTGTATTTATTTGTATAGTGCCAGTTTTACCATTATAGTTTCAGTGCGCTGTTGGTGGGAACGCCCTTGGTGGACCAAAGTCCAGAGTGTTGGAGTTCTTGTAGCACGATTATGATGCTTGTGTGCATTTGGCTGACAAAAGCTTAGCAGGACTGAACAGGCTCTGGTAGAGAAGCAACCCATGTTGTAGGCATGTGGATGGGTGCTGAGAAGAGCAGGGGTGGCGTCGGTGCTAGACTCGCTATGAGTTCAGCGTGCTTGAATTTATCGTAGGACTGTGCTGCATTCTGGTGTCAGAGGTGTTGAGATGTAGTTGGGTGTAAGTAGGCAGAGAATTTGTCAACACCACATTTTTGTTGTCCTTGCTACATACTGATGTGTGTGGTTAGCCATGCCTGCGGCCAGTGGAGTGGTGTATTATACGTACCTTTCTGCCATTGGGGGCCCTTTGATGTTTCGGTGCCCGCTCAGATATTTTGGCCTTTTCTGTTGGTTCTTGCAGCTGTGATTAAAAACGGTTAGCAGCAACAACAGTCTATGCTCAAACTAATTGCATTGGGGCACGGGTTGTGCTTAAGGTTCTTCTAGGTGGGTCGGGTGTACGATTAAGATGGTTCCATCCTGTACATGCCTGGTGCAGTCATTCATTAATCCTGTGCTATTACATATGCAAGTGCTGTAATCAGCTAGCAGTGCTTGTGGAAAGGCCGGGTCATGATAACGTGTGGTCCGGGCGGCCTTGAACACGGCCAGCACCATCAGTGTTAGGACTGATTTTCTATACTCTGGCCTGGTAGACAGATGCATAGAAGGTCAACCTATATTGTGATGGGGAATGCTCTGGGGAGCTGTAGCCAAACCAGTTCAGGTGGCAGTGACAGGCAGTCTAGGCTAAGTACTTCAGAGGTGGTGAGCTTTTAAAGGGTCAGCAATGAGTTTACACAATGGGAATCACAGATTACGCTTAGGCAGGACGTATAAAAATCCAATTATCATTTATTGGCCGAACACACGACTACTGGTAGGTAGTTATACACAACACTAGAAAAAATAGATTACATAAATACATTCACTTATCAGAGGGCATACATCACAAACTCCTGGAAAGGTAAGATTATATTATGCACTTTAGGTCCACAGAGAATGATCCCTAAATTGAAAAGTCCAGCCTCAAGCTGTCTGGGGCCTTTTTCCTCGGTAAGGCAGGAGCAAAAGCAGGTAGGGTCTCTAGGTTCCAGTGAAGGTTTCTAATTGTCAGAGTCCAACTTAAACTAGCTAGCAGAGGTAGCCGCAAAAAGTCTTGCGTGAGCAAGCAACGGCAAAGTCAATATTGTTACAATAAGTTTATTATAAGGCAGCACACTTCTAATGGGAGTTTTGGGGGCAGGTAAGAATCAGGGTCTCTTATCACCCCATACTCTGATTCTTCCCAAAACTTGGCAGGTTGTTAGAAGAAGGTCCGAACTTGCTTTTCCCGCTGTCGGCCTCAGCCCTTGATTCGCAGGGGGTAACGGGTTCTAGCAGTCCCTGGTTGGGATCTTTGGCTGGTGCAAGGACTCTTGAGTGATGAATTTGGTAGAAAACAATGCAGCACCCCTCTCAGGACTGGCCTCAACGCAGATAATGCATTTTGGACAGCGGTCACCGCAGCACAGCGATGCAAAGGGACTGAACTGCTGCGGTCACTTTCCCTCCTATCTCGGGTCCCGTTGATGCTAGGATACCGAAATTATGCAGAGGCAAGTCGTGTAGGGCAAGCTGAGGATCCCCAAAGTTTGAGGCCTCAACGTGGAATGGTGACGTCTGCAGGCGGTAGCCCAAACTCAGAGCTGGCCAACCACTGGTTGGGCCAAGGACACTTCTGACGGCTCTTTCGCAGGGCACCGTGCAGGTGTCCAAAATGGATGTTCCCTCTACTCCCAGGATCGCGGCTCCTTCGCAGGACTGCTGAAGATATTCAGCAAGGCAGGGCTCCTCCAGGACAGCAGCAGAAGTTGGTAGCCAGGCCTCCTTCCAACGGGTCTCCGGTTTCTTCGTAGGTCTCAGAGCTGGATAGAAGTCTTGGCTCCTTCAGGTTTCTCCAGGATCTCGGAAGAATGGGTGCAGGGTCCTCTTATCCTAAAAGCCAGGTAAGAGCTGAAACTCATAGTAGCCAATAGCAGGACTAGCCCACACACACCCCAGCAGTGGTCCAATCAGGACCACTGGCTGGAACATTCATGCATACCACTCAGACACAATGTAGCCAATTTGTGGATTGGGACCAGACAGTCCCTGCCCACATCCTGCCAGCAAACACACACAGCCCTTCAGTAGCCTGCCAAAAGCTTCTGTTTTCCCGGCCACTGGAAGTCCTTATAAGGATTTTCCTTGCCTCGTAGACCAGGAGGAAGGCTAAAGAACAAGTTGGCCAAAGGACAAGCAAAAAAACCATTTGGCAAGGCCGTGTTTTGACACTAGCCACAGTTGGTAGCCAAACGCGGTAAAGCTAAAATGAAAAGCACCAATAAGTCCTTGCCTCCACCAGCTTGTCCATTTAGTACACCTAGAGTCATCAAAAATCCTTTGTTATTCTAGGGCAAAACAAGTGTACTGCAAAGATGGTTTTGTACAATGATAATTTACCACAAGTGACAAGTTACTAAAAGTAGTAACAAAGTCGTAAGACTTACGGAAACAATGTTTCCCGGTACGGATGGACTGAGGGACATGTCAGTTTACCCATAATAGATGAGCAAAAGACGGTGTAGTGAAGCTTATGGCTTCACTGCACAGTACAAAGTACAGGTCAGGATCAAAAATAAAAGCAAAGCTTGAGGGTCCATAAAAGTGGAAAGAAAGGTGCACTAAAGCGAAATCTTTCCTAACAATCTGGTGTTTGTGAAAAGAGGTTGGTTGATGCCACAAATGCAGCCAGGACCACCTGGAGGGAATGTTCATATATTTGGGATTTTAGGAGCTTTCAGGATAGTGCTCTAAAAAACCAGTTTTTGAGTTTTTTTGAAGAAGAGGTAGTTTTTGGTGCAGAGGAAGGGTGTTCTAGATGGTGGGCGCTAGAATAGAGAAAGCAGAGCTGCCAACTCTGCTGGAGTGGTGCGATGGAATGGATGATTTTGTTCTGAAGGAACTCTGGTCCTGTAATTTGGAGTGCTCGGTGTGTGACACACACATGACTTCTAAAGTTGCTCTTAGGCTAACGGGGAACCAGTGCAGGATTCTGAGTGCGTTTTGAATACGTTTAAGTTTCCGTAAAGCTTCAGTTTCACTCTTCTGTTCTTTAATTCGCATGTTATGGGGGAAACTGACTAGTCCTTCAGCTGTCAGTATGGGGAACCTTTCCTGCAGGCTTGTAACTTTGTTGCCTGTTTGGGTAACTCTTTATCGTTGTGCAATGAATCTTCCAATGCATTGCAATGGGGGTTCTTTTTGTGTGACCCTAGGCTCCACTCAAGGGATTTTTTGGTTACCTACGATGTACTAACGGACAAACTGGTGGCAGCAGTTACTTTTTTGTACTTTTACTGATATTTAGCCTTGTCGCGTGTACTGTTTGGCTACCAGCTGTGGCTAGTGTCGACAATGGCCATGCCACAAGGTTTTCCGATTGTACCTTGGCCTTCTTGTATTTTTGGCTCCTTCGTGTCAGGTCAGGAAAATCCCTGTAGTGCACGGCATGTGTGGGAGGAGTCAAGTGGTTCGAGCCGGTCTGGTCCTAATCCACAACTTGGCGTCAGAATGTCTGGCGTGCGCGTATGCAAGCATGAGACCCACAGTGGTTCCTGATTGGACCACTGCTGGTGTGCATGTGTGGGGCAGGTCATCCCATTGGAGGGATGAGTCTGAGCACTCGCCTAACTTTGGATAACAGGAGCCCTGCAGCCATTCCAGGACATCTGAAGGAGCCAACTATCCTGGCAAGCTGAGCAGAAGGACGATCTTGAGGCATGCTTCACAAGGCCTGGCAACCAAATCCTGCTGCCTGCGAGAAGCCCTGCGTGGTGACTGATCTCCAAAGGCCTTCATTGGTGCTTCAACCCTTTGGAGTGGTGGGACCAACCATTCCTGCCGTCTCCTGGTAACTCTGCAAGTGAGCCTGTTCCCATGGCCATCCAGTGGGCTGTCCAGCTTGACTTTGGGCTACCGTAATAGGCGTGCCCCAAATCCAGTGTTTTGACCTTGGGCTTTGTGGATGGCCAGCTTATTAAACAAGACACCCTTCCACCAAATTTTGTCGTCTCAGCTCCTTTGGTTCATGGGATAGAGGGCTGCGTCAGACTGCAATATCGCAGAATTCCCCTTGCGCCGCTGTGCAACGGTGATGGTCGAAGTGTAGCTTCCTGCGTCAACTCCAGTGTCCTGAGAGGTGCTGCAGTGGTGTCTTTCAAATTCTTCCTTCCTGAGGATAGCTCAGCAGCAACGTGCTTGCCTTGGAAGCAAGACAACACAGAGCAACACAGGTTCGATCCTGGGTCTGCGCTTAGAGACCTCAGGGTATTAAGCGTGACCAATCTGGCCATTTGGGAAATGCAAGAAAGGCGGGAAAACTTACCTTTGATGACCACCTGTAGATCTTCCAGGTCTGTCCCAAAACCGAATTAAGAGCAGTTAGTAGTGAGGATACTTAGCAGTGGCCTTATTTCATCCAGAGTTTCCTAACTTCAGGCTACGTTTTAACACTATTTGGCTTAATTAGTACTTGCTATCAGCATCCTATAGCTGGGAACAGTTTTGTTAGCAACAACAGATACTTACCTGACTTTTTAATCCTTCCTCACTTCTTCAGAACGCTTCTAACTTTTTCAAGTTGCTGAAAAGTATTTGAACTTTGAACTTTATGCATTTCTGTGTGCTTTTACGCACACTTTGAACGTTGGGAACAAGGCCCCATTCATCTTAGGGCTGGACTTTCAAAGGGAAGATTTTTCCTTTCCTCCATTTTTGGGACATTTGCCCTCTGTAGTTTGAGAGCAATCAGACCAAATATTACCAGCAGTTAATTCATGCTTTGATTGGTATAATTCAGTGCAGCGCAGCACCAACAATGTGAGTCGGCCCATGAGGAATCAGGACACAGACCCCACTGACCCAACCCTCAACCTTCTGCATACTTAAACCACACAAAGCCACACAACCATCTCTCGCCCAGCAATCCGCACGCACTTTACCACACTGCATCAACACATATACATCACCTACAGCACTCGAGGTCTCGCCCAATCCGATACTAGCACCAAAGCCTAGCAGTCGTGTATACTGAGCTGAAGCTGCCAACAGCACATCACTTCTCCTGTTCCCCTCCTCCAGACTAACCATACCCATCCTTCCTGTTTACAGATCCGCCAGACCACCTCTGGACCCAAACATAATTATTACAGCTCTTTGCATGTACCTAGGTAAAAGCTGCAGCTTAAAAACCGCTCCTTGATTGCAGCCAGTCTGCAGGAGCTCACACTGTTGGCAGAGGAGCTAGTACCTTGAATGATGAATATCACTCACAAGCGATGCAAACTTTTTTTGTTATCGTAATATGTCCCATTATGCCTTTAAACATTTTCTGCGTGTGTCCCAATGCTCTTTCATGCAAGTTCTCAAATTAGTTGGCCAACTTTAGTTACACGAGCTCTTCAATCTATGAACAGGACCTAAATGGCTCCCAGAAATTTTGAACCATTTGACACTTTTATTTTAGATTTTGCACTTTTTTTTCCGACTGTTAAAAAAGGACCCTAGACAATGTATACACTGAGCGATGGCAAATTAACAGCTGCAGGTTAGAAACACGTTAAGGACTAGTTTATTCAATGGCTAATACTTACAAATGGTTCTTCTGTTATTTTATGCTCTCTTGTGCCTAAAATTGACAAATGTGGACACTGTACCCAAAGGTTCAAGCCTGGAAGAATAGCATGGCGCTGCTGCTTTCATGAAGGGCTCCCTGCTTGACATAAATGACCGTGTGCTTCCCTAGTTTCGGCTCCCTTTTTGTATCTGTAGTAGGATTGTGTTTTCATTGACGTTTTAAAACGCTCAGCCTAGTGTAATGGGTTACGGTTTGACCAATGGCCTCCTTCCTCAGTAGCCTGACCTACCCTTGCTGCATTGAAGTACTTCAGTATTTCTTACAAAGTCTAGTCATCATCAAGACAACCTTACTACACCGTTCGTAGGAGATCGTAGGAGAAAAGCTAATGACCAGAGAGTTTGAGACCACAAACCATTTGTATACACACACAATGGATGAATGCTAAAAATAAACCTTTTTTCCTTCTATGTTGGGGATTAGTTGTAGAACTTGTTTGCTATTGAGACTTTTTAGCAGTCTACATAATGATCCTCACTGAGCTTCCGCCATAGCTGAAGCTCATGGTCTCTTTGTGTTCTGGTATTAACTGTTTCACTTTCAGTTGGATGGACCCCGTTTTCTGTTGCTAAAGGGGGTGCCGAGCAGCCCTAGAGAATTTAGGGAACCACACTCCATTAACCCTTTGCTTTGTGGAATCTTCTCCTTCATGAGACCTGTGCCAGTTTTGCTGCAGGTTTCCTTCCAGTTGCTTTGCTTAATGTATAGAATGGTAGCTGACATTTTCAACTAACATTCATTAGCTACCAAATTCTATACAAATTGGCCGCTTGGTGTGCTTTGGAACAATGTAATTTGGTTCTGGCCGTGCTTAAATTCCAGTCTAAGGGTACTCCTTTTTGGATGATTTTCTTAGAACCGTATGCAACATAGTGCCATTTGTTTGTTCTATACAGGTGATGGATTCAGTATTATTCACGCCATAAAGTGTTGTCCTTTTCAACTTTCATTTTCGATCATTATCCCGTTGGGTTTAGTGTACTCTTGTGGGGTCCAGGGGTGATCGGATGGTTTCAACGTTTTCCTGATGGACGCTGCAGTGCTACGACCTTCTTCAGAACTCTGCAGCATTCCAGTATGGTAGGACCTCTTTAGTGCATAAAGTGAAGGCAGTCAATGTTTGCAAAGGCTTTACTGTATCGTAGTAGGTGGCAAGAAAAAGCATTAAGACCTTGGAACTTTTGCTTGTATTTGGGGGTCTCAGCTAGTTTGACTGTGATTTTACTAACTTTATTAATTTACAAGTTCTTGTGTCCTGTGCACGTTACGCAAATTTAAGGAGCGCACAGCATTATACACTTGAATGCCATACAAGGTGATGCAATCCATCGACGGTTAAACATGCATAAAGAATTCTGTTAGAACACAAGAAACTGGTTAAAATGCATAAACGCAGAGCAAACCTACTATCGCAACCTTCAAATGTGACAAGGGCCCACAAAAAACTGCAGACAATCCCAAACTAGGCAGATTAATTTTGAAACAAGGATATTCGTTTTTAAGTAAGCTTGCTTGCGCTACTCTGATGTAATTGCAAAAGCACAGATAAGCTGTTCCATGGTCGAGAGGCAATGGAAAAGGTTGGTATGAGTTTTCCTAATTGTCAAAGTTTCCGTCAAACGGGCATTTTTGCTCTGTGTGGTAGGAGTGCCCGGTTTAGCATTTGCAGCTCTGTTGCCTGAATATTCTGGCTTGTGCACAGGAAATCCAAGGTGCATAGTCCTGAAAATGTGACCAATGAAGGGAGACGTTAACTGAAAAGCTCCCTTTTCTTTAGCTTGGCAGCAGAATGATGTACAGCTTTCAAGTGCATACAAACAAATTAAACTTTCCAACAAGAACACCCCCCCCCCCCTTTCATTGTGCACCAAAACAAAGTCTGCAGTGTAGTTTGGGGTATATGGCTGTTGAGAAAATGCTTATTCCTACAAAAAAATCAGTTAAAATGGGCCGTCTGAACCCCCTTAGCCGGCTCAAACTCCATTAATAGTGTGGGTTCTAAAATGAACCCCAGAGAATGTGCAGAAGTAGCTAGAAAACGTGAGCTACCGTAACTGGCCAATTAAACTTGTTCTGTGAGTGTACATTTGGGTGTGGACAGTTACATTTCAACAAACCATTATGCCGTGCCTCAAATAATGAGGTGTTGCTTGAGGCAGTGAGTGTCCTCTGACATCTGAAGATCTATTGACTGTGGTAAGTCTGCTGATGGATGGTTAGTCGACCATTAAATCGCCCCACGGCTCAAAGTATAGATGGAAAATTACATCAGACCAGTTGGACCCCTGAGGTCCTCCCCACCATATAGGCCCTGGAGGCTTCCATGTTTACAGGTTGAAACCTATTGGAAAGGAAGAATCTAAACCACTTTAACGTTATCAATGTCTTTCCTGCATATGTAGACAAGCCTACGCGTAAGTAAGCGCTTGCTAGTAGAGTATGTAAAATGCTCTAATTTCAAGCCACTCTGAGACACCTTTTTTATAAACAAAAACAATGGTATTGAAAGATTTGGCAATGCACATTAATCTACCAGGAACAGCAATAGGTTACTTTGCATTTTCTTCTCCTTGCTAGCAAATTACAAGATTTTTAAGTTGTGGAGATGCAATGCCTTTTAATGGATCAATGCAAATGGTACCTGTGCAATACGGATTCCAAAAAAGGCCAAGTGTTGTGGACACTAGGTCTTTTTTGCCAACGCCAGCTTCCTTTGTTTCAACTCTAAATGCTGCCACATGGATTAGGAAGGAGGAAAATGTATCTAATAAAAGCCCTTCATCTGAATGAAGGTATAAGGAGGAACCCTCCGATTTGAAAGATCTGAAAGATGTTTATCAACTTTAATATCCTATTGCAAACCATTTTAGTTTTTTTTTGTTACATTGGCATTTTTCAGTTTTATGTGTGGGGCGGTTCTTAAAGTCTAGGGAAAGGTAATAGTTTACCTTTTTTAGTTTAGTTTATTATTTGTATTCATTTCATTTTGCATAATTAACAATTTAGATCAGACATTCTTTTGTCAATTCTGCAGATGAAATAACTATCCTAATTTAGCAGTGTTATGATGTTCTTGGAATATCCTAATAACCCGTTCAAACTGGAGAATGCTGTTTCTCCCGGCAACCTGCACACCCATTTGAAGTCCTTGACAATTGGCATCTACTAGGAGACCTCTAGGCTAGAGGTAAAGTAGTAGGTAATTTGCAGTGCCATTGGGATGGCCTGGTTACATATGCTGTACATTTGTTGGCCGCCTCTCTTTCTAATTTGGGGCGGATGAAGAAGATCTCTGGTAATGGCACCGCGCCCACTGTTGAACCCCAATAAATTGCCTAAGTCACTTTTGTGTCACTCACTGCTTAATCTACATTTCAGGGAAGCTGTACTCCACTAATGGTAGCAACTCTTCATCCACACGTAGCAAGCATCACGCCGCAGTATGCGGTGCCCTTTACTCTGAACTGCGCAGCCGGGCGGCCAGCGTTAGTTGAACAGACTGCTGCAGTACTGGTAAATGCCTCATTTGATTGTGTAACTAACAGAATTTTTGTAATGCTTTTTTCTTATGTACTTTTAAGCCTTAGCAATCGCAGCGCAGCATGGAAGCATGTGCCATTTTGTGGCTGTGTTCTCGCTACATCCTAAGCAGCTCTTTAAATGTCATGTTTCTTTTCCCAATGTTTGCTGATGCGCTGTCTGACTGGTGTTCCCATTGTGTCCACAGAGGAGCTGCAAGTGTACTCTTACTTCGGTTCAATCATTTAGGTTTTGTTCAATGGATTCATCTAGTGTAATGTTCCCCAGATTGTGGTTGATAGTTTTATTGGCGACTACTTAACATGGTTTTGAGCCGTAGAAAGAGGTTAATGTTGCAATGCATCTGGGCCTGCCTGTAGACAGTACATGAGGGAAACCTTGCGCTCCTAGGTGAGTCAGTGTTATTTAGCTTGGTTTAAAATATATATTTTATTTCTTTATATGCTTCTTGCTTAAGTATTTTGTATCAATATTATTGCTTAATTGATTGTGCCAATCAGCTATTTCTATGTGAAGATCACTGTCCTGTCTGTTATCCTTCAACTGAACAAGTACATGCTTGGGAATTCGCTGTAGTTATTCTTTCATCTACGGGATAGGGAAATTCCAGTGAACAAGCACGCCCCACAAGAAATAATCCTGAGTCACCCTGGCGCTTTCTTCTTCAGAACAGATAGTTGGCTCTGCATCTGTAGAGGCCAAGATGACGATGAGAATTCTGAGAGGCACCAGTGCACCCTTTTCCCTCTAGCTGCCTTTCCTACCTTCCTAATTCATTGATATCCACATTATTAATTGGTCTTTGTCTGCCAAAATTCTCTGCTTTTAAGCTATATTGTATCCTATTTATCCCCATTTACCTTTTCCACCTGGGAAGGACCATGTCTGGTTAGCTCAGGTGTTGGCAAAATACATACTCGAGACCAGCCCTTGTGTCTGCACTGGTAAAAGGCACAGTATACGTGAGACTACTATTTTACATTGCTGAGCTTTGGTCATCTGTTGTACTTTGTTCCCTCAATGTTGTCAAAGCTTCTAAGAAGATTATTGGTTGACGAGTTGTAGTTTGCATTTCTTGTTCCTAACCGATTTCTGAAATGAGTTTATTTTCTGCACGCTAGGTGCCTATTGAATCAGACGGTGGCTTCTAGAACTTTCCAAGGCATGTGCCTATCGCAGGAATTGGTAAATCGCTGCATCACCTACTCTGTGTTGTAGATGCACATTATCCTGGCATGATTGCTTTCTTCAGCGAGAGCTTTTCAGCTTTTGAAGGTGTTCAATCGCATTTGGCAGACCTCAAGCGTTACATCTGTAGCATTGTATAACATTGTACATCTGTTAGTTGGTGGACTTTGGAAGTCTTTGAAAGAGTGCATGAGAACACAATTCTTAAAGCAAGATTACCTTTTTTTTAAGGGGGCTTTTCTGAACAAGCCCACCCTTATAATGCACAGTTCTTACCTGGTTTTCAAGAGACCAGGGGAAGCACCGAAGAATGCTAGAGCAGGAAGTTGGGGTGGCTATTTCAAGTTGCAAGCTACTAGCTAACAATAAAGTCACAAGCCACCTCAATACATACAGGCAGCAAACAATGTTTTCTTGCCACAGGTCAATAATCCCTAATGGCTACAGGCGAGTGCAGATTGTGCACCCTTTGCTAGAATGTTCACTTCCCCACTGAACCTTTTTGTAGTTGATTTTCCATGTTTACTAACCCCTGCCTCTCATGAAGGTGGTGTTTGCCTCGGTTCCTTAGTGTACATATTTAAGAAGCAACATTAAGGGCAAATTTGGGACTAGTTTTGATTGCAACTAACTCTGAGGCTTCATTGTGTGCTACGTTTACGGCTTTAGCATTTGGAGATTTCATCTAAAGCGGTTGGCTGATGGAGCTGGAAGTAGATTGTGTGCGTTCAATGTCCTTAGGGTCTTTGTGGCATTTGTTCTCAAGCTTTCTTTTCTCTAGCTTCAATTTACAACTGAAAGTCTTTAACCTCGAGAGCATGCAGATGTTTTTAAAGTACTCCACCAGCTCTTTTTCATCTTGGCATGTATAATTGGATTTCCGGTGCTTCTGCTTTCTGGTGCACAAGGCAACCGCTAAGTATAAGTATGTTTTTATTGTGTCGCAACTGGGTTACTGTTAACAAAACATCTTATAATTCTTTAAGCACTTTAAACTTAAGTTGTAGAGAGTTTAATGGTTTGGAGTCAGAGGTTGTGATCAAGACTGCAGTTGATTTAAATGTGGTCTTGGGGTAAAATCAAATACGTAAATATCTCTAAAACTTATATCAGATAATGCAGATTTTGTCAGGATAATCCTAGCATTCCAGTTTTTTTATGGCAGGAAGCATGAGATGTGTATTGAAAATAATATGTGCTCGTTAGGCAAGATTGTATGCAGTACCCTTTGGGAGACTACAGCAACCTGGAACTCCTGGCAATAGGAACAAACCTTTGGTATAAGCATGTACTACACAGGTTGGTAGTGTTGCTGAGCAGCCAGGCTTATCTCAAGAAGGGGGTCAGTGTGAGCAGTAGGGGTTACACATAGATTCACAGTGACAAGTATTCAAATGAACTTACTCTCAAGGTTTTCTTGATTAAACAATTATTAATTTAAGTCTGTTCAATAAGCCTTCTACAGAAAGCAGCAAATACACTTCAAAATACTCTGTTTCTCTAAATCAGCAAGTACCCATTTGGACACTGTGGACATTATATTATCACTGGTACATTTAGAGCAATACTAGTTTGGCGTCAAAGAAAAGGGTTTGGAAATAAAACAAAGGTTAAACAAATATTCTGAAGCAGTTGTACTTTTTAACCCTCCAATGCAAAGTAAATTAACCCTTTCCTGGGGGAAAAGGTAAAACCCAAAGAATGGAGGACAGGGGGGGGCTTTGAGGGAAAGTGATAGAGGTGGGGGCGAGAGGAGTAAGGAACCTTGTTTGCTAGCCGGACCCAGATCAGGACAGAGGCGCATCAATGAAAACTACGCAAGCCGAGCACCTCAATTCAGGACATAGATGCAAACTAACCAACCCCACTAACAATTTCCCTTTCTGCATACATCTCTCAAACTCCAAACCAAAACACAACTAAAACCTACAGCACAACAAGCCGCACAAACTTCACTACATTGCAACAACAAAACAAAAACGCACATACTCGCACAACAGTACACAACGACTACCGGCCGCAAACACCCCAGGCCCAGCCAACGGACCCGCCGAGGCCACCAACAGCACATCACTGCTCTCTTGCACTTTTCCTGCTTCGACCCACTAACTCAACCCCCCGCTGCCCTCCTCTTTCAGAGCCGCCAGAGTGCCAGGGGACCACTCCGGTGTTGATGGTGCGCGGTACAAATGTCCTTTAACATTAACAAAGGTAAGAGTCTATCAGGGCGCCAGACCAGCCAATGTTAATCGAGCAAAAGTCTAGGTGAACTGATGCATGTAAGTAAAAGTCTTGCACAATGTTTTAGAAGTCTTTATAGAAAGAATCGTTGTAGGGCTGGGAGGCTTGTGAGGGACAAAGCTGCAAGCAACTCTGCAGAAGCAACCAAGACAAGTCTCGACTGAGAACAAACAAGGCTACACAACAAGAGGCAAGTCCCCTTAGTTTTACAGTACCTTTGGTTAGAAGAAATTCATTCCAGCTGGCTTCTGTTCCTGTGTAGGTCTGCAAATCCTATTGTTCCTGGGCCCCAGTCGTGGGGACAAAGAGGGAGGACATCTGGGAACTCCTGCACTACAAATTGAAGGTCAGCTGCAGCAATGGGGAGAACTTCAAATCAGCGGCCCATCGCGGTTTCAGCTCCTCACATCTCTAGTAAATAGTGACACAGTGGTTCTCGGATACCACTTTGAACTTTCCTTGGATCTGGGGTCCAGCACTGTGAGGTGGCTCAGGCTTGATCAGTCTTGCTTCCTGGGAGTCCGAAGGAACTCCTGGAGCTTGGGTCCGACTTGGACACTCACTCGATTCTGGTGTTGCTCTCCCTGGCACTTCCCTGCAGCAGCAATGGAAGTACAGCCAGCTCCGAGAGGATTTCCAGATGCGCTCGTCTTGGGGTCGATTGGTCCCACCAACCCAAGGGGGAGAAGTTGTCCTTTGCAGGTCTTCTCTAGTCGAGGTGAATTCGGAGCT
This sequence comes from Ambystoma mexicanum, assembly GCF_040938575.1. Taxonomy (NCBI): domain Eukaryota; kingdom Metazoa; phylum Chordata; class Amphibia; order Caudata; family Ambystomatidae; genus Ambystoma; species Ambystoma mexicanum. Next base: position 101,171,509 of record NC_090938.1, read on the forward strand.
TCAGCACAGCACCTGCTTTGTGATTGACAGCTAGGCTGGAATGAATGGGAGAAACCTGCATAAAAGGAGAGGGTTTTTGGCTTGGAAGGCAGTCGACCGCTGGGCGAAGGAATCCGAAGAAGAACTTGGAAGAGAGGCCTGCAGCAACTCCTGGACCGTTGGTTTGTCCACTGAAGCCCTGCTGCTTTGCTGAAGCTCCAAATTCACCTCGACTAGTGAAGCCCTGCAAGGACTTCTCCCTTTTTGAGTTGGTGGGACCAATCAACTCCAAAGTAAGCCCATCTGGACATCCTCTCGAAGCTGGTTGCATTTCCACTGCTGCTGCAGCTGGAACCGAAGAGCCAGGGAGAGGGACACCAGATTGTGTTGGTTGCTTTTAAGTCAGACCCGAGCGCTAGGAAGATCCTCCGGACTGCCCTGATGCAGGACTGACCAAGCCTGAGCCACTACAACAGAGTGCTGGACCCAGAAGAGAGGAAAGTCCAAAGTGATATCCGAGAACTGCTGTGTTGCTATTTGCTGTCAGATGCGAGGGGCTGAAACACTGAAGAACCTCTGAATTGAAGTTTTCCCATTTCTGCTGACCTTCCCATTGCAGAGTAGGAGTCCCCTGACATCCTCCCTCTTATCCCCATGACTCAGGCTCAGGAACAGGGTCTGCTGCGCTTTACAGGAACAGAAGCCAGCTGTAACCATTTCTTAAGTCTAAGAACTTCCCTCTTGTTGTGTAGCCTTGCTTGTTCTCAGTTGAGACCTGTCTTGGTTAAATTGCAGAGTTGCCAAAGCTTTGCCCCTCAAGAGCCTCACAGCTTGTGGCCCTTCAAGTGTTCTATTTTCAACAAACATTTCTAAAAATTTTGCAAGACTTTTTACCTACCTACAAAGATTTTCAGCTCCCCTCGACATTGTGCAATTAACATTGGCTGCCCTGGCTCGCTGAGTGACTCCTCTTTACCTCTGACTTTGTGCTTAGGCCTTTCCCCAGGAAAGGGTCAACTTACTCTGCTTTGGAAGGTGTCAAAAAGTACTTGCCTGTTTATGAATTATTTGTTAACCTTTGTTTTATTCCTCTATTCTATCTTTTTTTGTTTTTTTACCAAACTCCGTATTGCTCTAAATGTACCAGTGAAAAATCAATGTTCAGTGTCCTAGCTATTTAAGTCACCTGAGGGTTTAGGAAGTGCCTGTGACATTCCCAACAGGTATCATCTGATTTAGAGTGTGTGTGTGTGTGTGTGTGTGTGTGTCTGTGTGTGTCTGTGTGTGTGTGTTTTGAAGCATATTTGAGTGTTGCATGCTTTGCTCCCTTTCTGAAGAAGGCTCATGTAACTTACTGTGGAATAAATTGATCATTGTTTTATCAAGAAACCTAGTATAAGTGTTTATTTGAGTAGCTGTGTGGTGAAACTGTGTCACAACCTTACTGCTCACATTGACCCCTCTTGAGATCAGCCTGGCTGCTAGACCACACTACCAACCTGTGTAGTTCACACTTGTACCGAAGGTTGGGTCCCTAATGCCAGGTCGTCAAGGTTGTTGTAGTGCACCCAAAGGGTACTGCATACAATCTTGCCTAACAGTTGATTTTGCACAAGTAAGATTGTTCAGCAGACACCAGTAAGCTGAATCCAAAAGCATAGACTTAATAAAATAAATGTTTGAAACTTTAGTAGTCCTATTTAGTTGTAACATCTGAATACATTCTAAAAAGTCGATTCTGTAGCGGTTAAGATTTTGGTATTTCTTTACTGTTACATCTGTGACGTGTTATCAAGCTCTTGTGTCACGTTAGCCAATGATGGCCTTTCCAGGGACTGTAACCAGCTGTTCTCCAGATGTTTTTGACTGGCATCCCTTGCCATTGACTAGGCTAGCAGACTGTGTGACGGTCTAAAACCTCTGGCGCACAACGGGTGCAGACCACTGCTGTAGTGCTAAATTGTCGTAGTGTCAACCTTTTCAATACACAATTTGAAGGTCACAACCCACACAAAGGTATGTTTGCTGATGGTTTGAAGTGCACGTGGTGCAAGCATAGGGCGTTTGTCTACACCTTGAGTTTACTCGTCCTTTCCCTGAGTACCAAGTCAGCTTTTCCACCAGAATGTTTAGGACTAGAAATTTGGTGGACCTTTTACACCGTGGTAGGGAGGAACGTTATGTGGCAGTTAATTGTTGCGTTTGAATTTGCATGTTTCAAAATATTCTAAATTTCTCCCCGTCTTGGTGCTACTCCTCTGACAACAAAATAGCCTCCTGGCTTTTTTGGTGCAATGCGATTTAAAATGCAGATGTGCTGTGACCTAAAATTTGACTCCCATTTCTCTGTCCATAAATGTTGATCGAAATGTGGTTTTGCCTGATCTGCTTTCTGCACTAAACCCTAACTAACTAAACCCTAACTCCAAATGAGACCCTATATATAGACCATATAGATATCTCAAAACAATTAGTAAAATATGCTCTGAGCTGAAATGCTTCTTCCTGTTGGCTGTAGTGATGCTGTCATGCGTTTCCAACTGTAATGTTCTTTGCTGATGGTGCTCTCCACTTCATCGTTCATATTTTATTTCACTGCTTTCACATAGTGCCTGCAGGGCTGTGCTCGTACCCTCCATTGGCTCACAGAATACCCCATCCAGTTTACCTGGAGTATATTCAAAAGGCCAAATGATTATACATTTTCAAGTTTACATATTCTTGCAAAGTCTGTCAAACAAAGCCTTGATTCTCTGATTCAGGTGTTTTGAACTAATTAACAATGAACATCCATTCTGAATCTAATTTTGCCAAAAACCTAGTAAAGTTGGAAATAGTGAAGTGTGGTCAATTTGGGAATAAAGTTATTACAAAATGTTAGGAATCCTCATTAGGAAGCGCTCACACACCAGCAATACATTAATTGGTACACAGTACCTTTCCCTGGCCTGGATCCTCTTGAACGTGCCCCTGCTGCCACCCTTCTCTCTCATACCTTGTCCATAAAACATGCGAGGAGGCCACATCTTTGCTTAGGTTCTTGCCAGCACAATGCCTAAGCAAAGGTAATTTCTACCAGGTCTGTTCTTCATTTGAACATCTCTTGACTTTTAGAGGGAGGAGTGGCAGAAAGGGGCCAGCAGGGTACAGCGCATAGGACGGCAACTTATGTGGCTGTGTAAGGGCTGCGGCTGAGAGCTTGAGTAGGAGCCTGCCAAATTCCCACTGGAAAATGGAATTAGTAAAAGAAAGGGTTTGCTCTCAAACTGCGCACACACATAGAATAGTAAGCACAATGCAATTTAAATGGGTGGTTTTAATCGGTGCTGGTGCAGCCTGACACGTGTTTCGAGCTTCCGGCTCTTCTACTGAGGCTGCTTGTACAGAATTATAAAACATTGATGTAAAACAAAAACATATGTTAAACATGATTCAATAATAAAACAAACAAGCCCCCAGACCCAGGGCAAGTAAGGCAGTTAGGGTATGCCAAACCAACACATAAGTATAGGTTAAAGTAACAAACAGTTTCACCGAATGCACATTTCAAATCAACCCAGTTCAGAGAAAAGAAATTAAATTCACAAAAGGTGCGCAATTCGGTGGAAAAAGCATATCGCATTGTAAAAAATAAGGAGAGAGGGGGAAAGAGAAGAAAAAAGAACACAATTATTCAGTGAGAAAAGATGCTCATGGTAATCAGCCAGAAATACATGTATAGGGCCACAGACTATTGAAATTTTACCTTGATCTTGGCTTGTGTAAAGTCTTGGTACTAGAGAAAATGCAAAATTAAATGATTGTGTCGAGGGGTAAATTAAGAATTAAAGATCGAATGCGGTAAACCAGGGTCTGCAAATGTGCTGCATAATAAAAAAAAATATATATAAATTATATATATATATTTCTGATGTTTGTTAATCTGCTTAGAATCACATGCTGTGCATAGGTCCGACATCCAGTGGTCACTGCGGAGTATTGCATTTTGTTTTTCGTAGTCGAAAAAGGGGACATCGACAAGGCGTGTCTGTAACACTATCCCTATAGTGACGTGCGTTGTACCCACAATCCCTCACGTGTCGAGGTCCCTCAGATTGTTTTTTCCGCCCAGCTTCTGGTCGCCTTACGTGGAGCTCCTAGAGAGACATTGCAAATACTTACTACGGACCTCGGTCCTTAATTATACTTATTATATTGTTAAAGATCCCTCCCCTCGACGTTAGCTGTGAAGCTGTTTCTCCGCCGAGCAAGTTTTCGACGGAGGGGAAGAGACAGAGGAGATCCTTCGGCGCTGCCGAACACGTGGCCTGGCCTCGCCGGCCAACATACAGTAGAGAGAGTGGGGGTTCGAACTTTTATCTTCTCTTTGAGAATGTCTTTCTTTCTCCAGCATGGGGTCTGGCATGGATTCACATGCTCATGAATATTCCCCGTCGTCAGGCTGGGAATCCTCGGTAAAGAAAAAACCAGTATCAGTTTCGTTTCTGATCTGTCTTTCGTAGTAATAACCAATCACTGGTCTCTGCGTCATACTGACCACAGCCAATGACTGCCCTCTACCTAAGCACCGCCTCTGGCAGCCATCTTCAGATTTTTACCGCACGTTCATGTGTTGGGATCCTCGTGCTATTGCTCTCGAGCGTTAGTGCTATTTTTTCGCGCTTTTTCACAAAAACTTCGATTCTTTCGGTCAAAAGAGCCTCAAGCTCCACCGATCCTACATCCGATCAACGGGGACCCGTGTCGGATTCATCTGTGCCCCTCAAGGGTGAAGATTTCGTCGAGCTACACTTCGGAGGACTCCAGAAGCTTCTCAGGCCCGGTCTCGGAGATGGCCCAGGAGAAGGGAAGCTCGACGCCCGGAAAGCTGTTCAGGGCCTGCCCTGGATGCCAGCTGCAGAACGTCTTCAAGGAGGACGAACACTCTTTCTGCCTTTACTGCCTTCATGGGGACAAGACGCACGTGGAGAAGGACTGTGCGTTTTGCGGCAACATGTCGGAACGGACCATGAAGGACCGCCATCAACGTCTCGCCAGCTGGCTGGAGGGTAAGAGCCCGTCTGGCGAGAAGAAGAAGAAATCTGAGCGGTCTTCTAAGACCTTTGAGGGCGCCCCGGCGACGGGGGCCCAACATAAGGCCAAGCACCGCGAGTCCGCTGGCACCGGGAGCGCCGAACGGTCGGGCTCTACGGGCGCCAGGCAGGGCGCACCCTCCCCGGCACCATCAACCACGAGCCAACGCTCTGGGTCGGGTAAGAGGAAGGCCGAGCACCCGGCGAAGCTCCTGGAGAGACCCCGGTCGAGCTCTAAGGCAGAGGAGGAGCGTGGCAGTGCCCCCTCCCTCAAGGATAAGGCGGTGAGCGCACCTAAGGTGGTGAAGGCCTTGATCCATTCGACCAAGCCCTCTATCGAAACGGTCGCGGCGGCCCTGGCCCAGCCTGTGGAGGCTGCACCAGTGGTGGCGGCCTCGGGGCCCAGAATCTCCCTGCCTCCTCGGAGGGAGTCTTCTTTCGTGCCCATCGATAGGACCCCCGTGAAACCCTCCGTGGGGAAGAAGGGGGGGCAGGGCGTCGTCGTAGATTCGGCCTCAACCTCAGAAGAGGAACTGATCGAGGTCTTAAGCCACGGCCTAGGCGTGGAACAAGACCAGCCCGTCGGAATGGGCCCCGACGCAGGTGACGACGACGACATCGTCGAGGATACCGACGGGGCCCCTGCTCGCCCGTCGGATTCCCCTCTGCCAGCGCCGCAAGACAACTCAGCGGCCATTTTGTTGGCTATACAGTCCTTATGCTCCGAGATAAGGACGAGACTACCGTTACCGACGGAGGAACCTCTCCCGTCGGGGGATCCAGAACCGGGACCTTCTGGTGTTCCCCCTACCAAGAAAAGAAGGATCCATCCACCGCCTCCTTTTCAACCGTCGCGCCCCGTCCAGCCCTCCTCCCCGTCCACCCGAGGGGATGATACGGGGACTGACACGGCAGCGACGGGTACGGACGACGAGGCATACGACGAGGATTTTCCGTCGTCGCCTCCCACCAGGGCTTCTCCGCCCGACGAGATTGGATCGTTCCACTCAATGATCGCCAGGGCATCCGAGCTTTTCCAACTCTGCCCTGAGGAGAAGAAAAAGGAAGGCTTCCTTTACCAACGGCGCGAGACCAAGAGGAAGACGGTCCTCGCAGTGCCTCTGTTGGACGACATTTGGGATGAGGGCCTTTCCCTCCTCAAGAACCCTTCCACGACGCCAGCGAAAAGAGACCGGTACGAGAAAAAGTACCGGGTCCCGGACTCGGCCCCCCTATGCCTCCGGGCGCAGCCTACCCCGGACTCCGTCGTCTCCGCGGCAGCCAGGAAGAAAGCGGGGGGGGGGTGCGGCCTCCACGTCGACTTCCCCGCCGGACGGCGAGGGAAAGAAATTGGATGCCATGGGACGCAGAGTCATCTCGTCGGCGGCGACGACGATTAAAGCGGCCAACGCCTTGGCTATCGTGGCCCGCTACGACAGGGAACTCTGGTACAAGATAGCTCCCCTGCTGGATTTTCTGCCGGACGACAAGAGGGCGGAGGCCCTTGAGATCCTGCAGGAAGGTGAGGTGGCCTCGGACCACGCCATCACCGTGGCGACGGACATCGCCGACACTGGGTTCCGCCAGATGGGCAACGGCGTTTGCCTTCGACGTCGCGGATGGCTCAAGGCTACGGACTTTCGGCAGGACGTCCAGACCAGGGTCCTGGACATGCCCTTCGACGGGAACAACCTGTTTGGGAAGACAGTGGACGATTCCCTTCAGGCCATCAAGGCGGATACTGAGACGGCCCGGGCCCTTGGAGTACTGCAGCAACGGCGGACGCCCTTTCGGAGCGGCGGAGGCAAGGGCGCCTCCAAAGGTTCCGGCGGCGGTTTCGCTTCCTACCGTCAAGCGGCCCGCTCGTCGTCGCAAGAGGCCTACAGAGGACGAGGCAAGTCTGGCGGCCCCCGCCGTCGTCGCCAAGGAGGCCAAGGCGGCAAGGCCGCGTCCAAGCAGGATTGAACCGGCCGTGGGGTCGGGCCCCCACCGGAGCACCCCGGTGGGAGGCCGGCTGGCGGGCTTCGTCAGCGTGTGGGAGTCCATCTCCACCGACCGTTGGGTGCTGGACGCCCTGGCCCGGGGCCACGCGCTCGAGTTTCAAAGAAGGTGCCCGCGCGTCCCCCCCGTGGCCAGGAAAGAACTTCACGTCCCTCAACTTCTCCTGGAGGTAAAGGCGATGCTCAAAGGGCGCCATCGAACTCGTCCCAAAGAGGCTTCGGGGCTCCGGAGTCTACTCGCGTTACTTCCTCGTGAAGAAGAAGACGGGAGGATGGCGCCCCATCCTGGACCTGCGACGCCTGAACAAGTTCATCAAGGCGCAGAAGTTCCGGATGGTCACCCTCCAGCACGTCCTGGGTCAGCTGGAGGAAGGAGACTTCCTATCGTCGTTGGATTTGGAGGATGCCTACTTCCACATTCCCATCCTAAAGGGGCACCGAAAATTCCTCAGATTCGTGGTCCAAGGGCGTCATTACCAGGGAGCGAGGCTCGACACAGTGTCCCTTCTGGCCTCCCCGTCGGAGGAGAGGACCAGGACCATCTTGGGCAAGGTGCAACGGATGTTGGTGGCCGACGCGGCCAAGGTGAGGTCCATCAAGTCCCTCCTCGGGATGATGTCTTCCTGCATCTACCTCATTCCCATGTGCAGGCTCCGGATGCGCCCGTTGCAAGAGTTCCTGGATGCGCGCTGGATCCAGACGACGGGCAGCTTCGAGGAAAGGATCAAGCTCGACGAGAGTTTCCGACGAGCGATACGGTGGTGGGGCACCCGCGCGCATCTGACGGCGGGCATGGACTTCCAGACCCCAGCCCACCAGGTGACTGTGACCACGGATGCCTCCCTGGAAGGGTGGGGAGCGCACACCGAAAATCTGCACGCAAGGGGACTCTGGCTCCCGACGGAGAAGTCCCTGCATATCAACGTCCTGGAGCTCCGTGCAGTGTTTTGGGCCCTCAGGTCCTTCCTTCCGTCCCTCAAGGGCAAGGTGGTGAGGATCTTCACCGACAACACCACCACCATGTTTTACATCAGGAAACAGGGCGGAACCAGGTCCCCAGCGCTGTCCAAGGAGGCGCAGGACCTGTGGCATTGGGCCGTCGCCCAAGGGATTCTTCTGGTGCCGTTTCATCTGGCAGGGATAAAAAACACCATCGCCGACTCACTCAGCAGGGAGCTGCGCTCGTGCCACGAGTGGGAACTACGGCAGGATCTGGTGGATCGCCTCTTCCGACGGTGGGGCACACCCCAGATCGACCTGTTCGCGACGGCGACGAACACCAAGTGCCGGAGGTTCGCCAGCAGGTTTCCCCAGACGAGGAGCATGGGCGATGCTTTCTCGTTCCCCTGGGAGGGCCTGTTCCTCTACGCGTTCCCTCCCTTGCCTCTGCTAATCCGGCTCGTCAACCAGCTCAAGAGGTCACGGTGCAGGATGATCCTCGTCGCACCTGCGTGGCCGAGGCAGATATGGTTCCCGGACCTTCTGGACTTGTCGGCGTCCCCGCCAATCAAGCTGCCGGCGGACGCGGATCTACTCTCCAGGGAAGGAGGCGCCATCCTCCACCACGACCCGAAGTCGCTGAACTTGCAGGCCTGGCTCCTGCAGCGCTAGAGTTTGGAGGATACGACATACCGGCCGATTGCAGAGAGGTTCTTGCAAAGGCCAGGGCGTCCTCGACTCTTAAATGCTACGGACACAAATGGAAGAGGTTCTCTGTCTGGTGCTACGCACAGAAGATTAACCCTCTACGGATTACGGCTCCCCAAGTGCTGCCGTACCTGCTGACGCTGGCCAAAGCTGGTCTGGCACACGCGTCCATCAAGATTCATCTTGCTGCGATCTCCCGATACACCAGAACCACGGGCCGGACGTCCTTGTGGTCTCATCGTCTGGTGAAAGAGTTCATGAAGGGACTGTTCAGATCGTTCCCGCCGGTGAAGGCTCCGGCCCCGGCGTGGGAGCTCAACGTGGTGCTGACCAAACTCATGGGACCTCCGTTCGAGCCTCTGCACTCGGCCCCGTTGAAGTTTCTATCGTGGAAAACAGCTTTTCTCGTGGCCATCACCTCCGCACGACGAGTGGGAGAGATCCAGGCCCTTTCCTGCAAGGCCCCGTACTTGACTTTCCACGACACGAGGGTAGTGCTCAGGACGCACCCCTCCTTCATGCCCAAGGTACCGTCGGACTTTCATCTCAACGAACCCTTGGTGTTACCTGTGTTCTTCCCGTCGCCTTCGTCGCCGGCTGAGAGGACTTTGCACTCGCTGGATGTAGCTAGAGCGCTGAAGTTCTACGTGGACCGCACGAAAGGTTTTCGGAAGACGTCACAACTCTTTGTGAACTTTGGACCCGTCAATCAGGGGAAGGCTCTCTCGAAGGCTTCCATCTCCAGATGGCTCTCCGGCTGTATCATGTACTGTCACCGGTTGGCAAACCGACCGCTGCCTGGCCGTCCGAGAGCCCATTCCACCAGAGCGATCGCAGCTACCACGGCGTTCCTATCTGGTGTGCCCCTGCTGGACATATGCAGGGCTGCTACGTGGAGGTCGACGCACACCTTCACGAAATTCTACTGCGTCGACCGGGATTCCAGGGAGGAGTCCAGGGTCGGCCAAGCAGTGCTGCGCAACCTGTTCGCCTGAGGTGAGCCTGGTGAGGAGGTAAGATGCTTAATGTTGAGTTGATGTGATGCTTAATGTTGAGCCTTTGCCACCTCCCGTGGTTGTGCATGTGTGTACTGCTATGTATTCTTTATTCATGAGCATGTGAATCCATGCCAGACCCCATGCTGGAGAAGGAACAAGTTACTTACCTGTAACTGTTGTTCTCCAGCATGGGTCTGGCATGGATTCACATGCGAACCCTCCCGCCTACCCCTCTGCGGCTCTTCACTTGGTCATACTGCCACTTCACGTGCTTCCAAATCTGAAGATGGCTGCCAGAGGCGGTGCTTAGGTAGAGGGCAGTCATTGGCTGTGGTCAGTATGACGCAGAGACCAGTGATTGGTTATTACTACGAAAGACAGATCAGAAACGAAACTGATACTGGTTTTTTCTTTACCGAGGATTCCCAGCCTGACGACGGGGAATATTCATGAGCATGTGAATCCATGCCAGACCCATGCTGGAGAACAACAGTTACAGGTAAGTAACTTGTTCCTTCTCCCCTATCTTTCCCTTGGGGTTGTCATCACCAGTTATTATTGCCTCAGCTATGGAGAGGACACCTTTTAAGTTTTGCCCACGATGTAGGGGCAAATACACTTGGAAGGACAAACACAAGCTCTGTAATCGTTGCTTGCCCCTCGATCATAAGGAGGACAGCTGCGCGGCCTGTAAGCTCTTGAAACCAAGAACTCTTAAAGAACGAAAAGTTAAGAGGTGGGCGGACTACGCTATGTCGAAGTCAGTTTCCTCACCCGCCGCCGCTGTTACAGAAAGTGACGAGGAGGGTGATAACTCGACGTCCGTTACGGAAGTCATTAACCCCCAGAAGGAGCGCTCGCGCTCCTCGACGTCCGTCCCCGGCCCCGACGGGCTCGGCTCACGCCCTGCTTATGGGGATGAACACCCCGGCGACAAGGACGCACATAGACCCCATAGGCCTAAGCACACAACCCACGGCTCTTCTTCGTCAAAGACGAAGGATCCATCAGCGCCGAAGGGGACGCAGGGCACTCCGGTGTCTACCTCAGACCGTAAGGGTCTCAAGCCCCACCCGCAAACGCAGCCGCGACCAGCGATTGGTCTTTCATCAAATACGGGCGCTACCTCAAAATCATCCGACGTAACGCTCCATAGAGCGGCCGTCGAGGAACAACGCGTAACGCAGGCAACGTCGACACCAGAGCCCTCTACTGACAAACTCGTTGTCGAGAGCCTGGCGAGAATTGTTTCCGAAGACAAACGTAAGCGGACGACGAAACAAACGTCGAATACCGCACAAAAAGCTATGGAAACGCTGAAAAAGCACAAGAGTAGCCAGGAACTGCCCCCTTCATCTAAGGGCACTTCTGAACTACCGGAGGGCTTTTCAGAGGGCGACGGAAACCTTTCTTCGTTGTGGGAGCATTCTAAGCGTTTTGAAGGTGAAGACACTGATTTCCCCCCTCTAGACTATTCAGGGGTCCCCCATGAGACCCTTGAAAGACTCCATTCTTGTATGGAGAAAATGGAAAGGTTTTTGGGAAGCCAAAACCCACCCACACCCAAAAGACCAAGAGAATGGCCCCAGGATGACCCTAGGGTCAAGATTCCTAGGCTGTTTCCCCCTTCTACAGACGCATATGACCTCACTGAAGAGGAGCAATACCTCCAGGAAGATGAGTGTTTGGGTGGAGAGGAAGAACATGAGGAAGAGGGGTTTGAAGAAGATCCTTACACTAGTGCAGGAGCTTTTGAAGAAGATACAGCTACCTCGCAGCCCTGGCGATCCCCATTGGTGCAGCCTTGGCAATCCCCATCAGTGCACTCAGACCCTGATGTCTTTCACCCTTCTCCTCCCAAGGATTCGCCTATTGGAAACACCTCTCCCATAGATGACCAACCTTCACTTAATGCACTATTGCGCAAGGCAGCAGCGCATTTTGAAATAGACACAGGGGAGACTCTTCCTGACATAGACTTTGTAGAGAAAGTTATTAAAGAAAAAGCCCCTGTTAGTCAGTCTATTCCGCTCCTGGCTTCTATAAAGAGAAGAATAACTCCTTCCCTTTCCAATCCGGCCTTAGTCAGAGGGGTCAACCCTCGGATAGAAAAGCTCTTCAGCCCTTCGTCCTCTGACCCTTTGTACATCAGAGGACATTCCATTCCGGACTCCCTCGTAGTTACTAATACAAGAAAAAGAGCGGGGGTACCACTATCCACTAGTGAGGCACCACCTGACAAAGAGGGCAAGAAGCTCTATGCACTTGGGAAGAGAATCACGACCTCCGCCGCCTTCTCAACTAGGATTGCAAATAACAATTCCCTACTAGCTAGCTACGCAGATGCACAGTGGAGCAAGCTGCGCAGCGAAGCAGAGGACGCACCAGAACCCCTGCGTTCACGCCTGTTAGATATCATCTCAGAGGGAACTCTTGTAAACCAGGGCATCGTAAAGAACTCCTTAGATGCCGCAGAGACGGCTGGCCGTTCCCTGGTTCAGGGAATAATTCTCAAACGCCATGTCTGGCTGCGCAATTCTGGATTTAAGCCGGAAACTCAGGCTTCCCTGATAAATAAGCCCATAGAACAAACACATCTGTTTGGGAAAGCAGTTGATGAGGCCCTAGAACATGCGAAGAAAGAGTTTGATACCATCAAGACTCTTGACCAAATTTCTAGGCCCCCTAACAGACGCAGCTATGGCAATAGACGCTCCTTTCGTGGCCAACGCCAGCAGCAAAACCAACAGCAATTTTACTCTGCTACCAACTGGCCCTCTAACCAGGGTAACAACACCCAGTTCAGTCAAAGAGGCCATCGCCATGGCAAAGGAAGAGGTTGCGGCTCCAGCCCCAAAGGTTCCACGCCCAATACCAACAAATGACCCGAAGATTCGGGTCCCCTCCCATGCATCACCGGTTGGGGGCCAGCTAAAATCGTTCCTTTCAGCATGGGAGGGAATATCGTCAGACCGCTGGGTATTATCCACCATAGCCCACGGATACTGCATCGAATTCAACGGTTCCCCGAAGTACAGACCCCCACGGAACCGACGCATGACACCGGAACACCTCACTATTCTTCTTCAAGAAGTAGAAGAGCTACTGAAAAAAGAAGCTATAGAGGCTGTCCCCCTATCTCCGGTAACAGAAGGTATTTATTCAGTGTACTTCCTTGTACCCAAAAAGGACTTAACTATGCGCCCTGTATTAGATCTGCGCCCAGCGAACAAGTTTGTCAAACCCCAAAAGTTTCATATGGTGACCTTGCAGGAAGTAATCCCACTGTTATCACAGGGGGATTACATGACAAAACTAGACATGAAAGATGCATACTTTCATATTTTAATGTTGCCAGCACACAGAAAATACCTCAGGTTCAAGATAGAGAACAAACACTACCAGTTCAGAGTACTACCCTTCGGGATAGCATCTGCACCAAGGGTATTCACGAAAGTACTGGCAGTGGCAGCGGCCCACCTGCGCAGGTTATCCATCCCGGTATACCCTTACCTCGACGACTGGCTCATAACAGGGGATTCTTACGAAACATGCTTCTCCAATACCCAAAAGACCGTAGACCTTTTGTCCCAACTGGGCTTCTCCATCAACGAAAAGAAGTCCAGCTTAGACCCCAGCCAAATCAAACAATTCCTAGGGGCTCTAATTCGAACAAAGGACGGCCTCGTCTTCCCCTCCAACGAGAGGGTCCAAAACATGCTGTTTCAGATCCCCCATTATGTGGCAGGTCGAGAGGTGACGGTACGCAAAGCAATGCGCTTGCTAGGGATGATGGCGTCATGTATTTATTTGGTACCTCACGCGCGCCTGCGCCCAATGCAAGAGTGGCTCTACAGCCAGTGGTGTCAGGCCAGCGGACAATGGGACGATCTAGTGGTGGTCTCGCAGGCCTTGGTTCTCTCGCTACGGTGGTGGACAAAAGAAAACCTGTTATTAGGGAAAACTTTTGCCACACCCGCAGTGGAAGCCACTCTTAACCACAGACGCATCCCTTACAGGATGGGGGGGCTCACCTATCCCATCAGACTGCTCACGGAGTGTGGACTCCGAGCTTAGCATCCAAGCATATAAACCTGCTGGAACTACTAGCGGTGTTCAAAGCACTGAAAGCCTTTCAGGAACACTTACAAGGAAAGACAGTGATGGTCCTCACAGACAGCACCACAGCCATGTACTACCTCAACAAGCAAGGGGGCACTCACTCTCCAGGACTGTCCAAGCTGTCCCAGAATATATGGAAGTGGGCTCTCAAACACAACATGTTCCTACTATCACAGCATGTACCAGGGGAACTCAATCTGCTAGCAGACAAACTCAGCAGAGACTTCCCCCTGCCCGAAGAGTACGAATGGAAATTGCACGAAGACATCGTCTTAGACGTCTTCACGCAATGGGGATTCCCGGAAATAGACCTGTTCGCAACTCTGGAGAACTCACAATGCCAAAGTTACGCCTCCAGGTACCCCCAGAACCAGTCCAAGGGGAACGGTCTGTCGATTCAATGGTCAGGGAAATTTGTTTACGCCTTTCCCCCGACTCCCCTTCTCAACAAAGTGGTGCACAAGATGCACCAGGAGCAGGTTACCATGATACTAGTGGCCCCAATGTGGGCCCGGCAGCCATGGTTCGCTCACTTGGAGATGTCCCTATCTCCCCCAGTGAAACTTCCCTGCCCGTACAACATGCTGTCACAGGACAAGGGCAGGACACTGCATCCATGCCCTCAGACCATGAACTTAGCAGCCTGGCGCCTGAGATCATAGAATTTGGACATTTACAACTCCCGCAGAGATGTATGGACATCCTCAGGGAAGCCAGAAAACCTAATACTTGCCACTGCTATTCTAGCAATTGGAAAAGATTTGTCATCTGGTGTAGAGGTAAGAGCATCAACCCGGTTGACTGCTCTCCCACTAACATTGTTCTGTACTTGTCCCATTTACTGGATTCAGGTCTAGTGTTCAATTCCATTAAAGTGCACCTAGCGGCACTTTCTGCATACACCACTTCCCAACTTAGTGTCGTGGTGGAAGATACCAGTTATCAAGGCCTTAATGGAGGGGGTAAAGAGAATACACCCTCCGATAGCTAACCCAGCTCCCGGATGGGACTTAAATGTGGTACTTTCTAGACTCATGGGCCCTCCTTTCGAACCCATGCACAAGGCAACTCTTAAAGACCTCACTCTTAAGACTGCTTTCCTAATAGCTATCACCTCCATTAGGAGAGTAAGTGAACTACAGGCTCTTTCTGTACTAGACCCCTTCGTAACAGTTCACAAGGATAAGGTGGTTCTACGCACGCACCCAAGGTTTGCACCAAAATTCATCTCAATTTCATGTAAACCAGTCAATAGAACTACCAATGTTTTTTCAAAACCCTTCCAGCTTGGGAGAAAAAAGTCTGCATACACTAGATGTACGCAGAGCTGTCATGTTCTACATGGAAAGAACCAGACCACTGAGAAAGACTAATCAGTTCTTTGTCTCTGTGGCAGCAGGAAGAGAAGGAGATGCAGTTTCAAAGTCCACTATATCTAGATGGATTGTTCAATGCATCACTCTCTGTTACACTCTTGCTAAGAGAGAACTACCCTTCAAGCCAAGAGCACATTCCACTCGAGGCACTGGGGCTTCCATAGCGTTCATTGCAAATGTTCCCCTTGAGTCCATCTGCAAAGCGGCTACCTGGAGTTCTGTGCACACCTTTACAAAACACTACTGTCTAGATGCACACTCTAGATCTGATTCCCAGGTGGGACAGGCAGTATTAAGACATCTTTTCTCTACTGTTCCTTCTCATAACCCACCGCCAACTCCGGATACTGCTCGCTAGTCTATGCACAGCATGTGATTCTAAGCAGATTAACAAACATCAGAAGACAATGCATTACTTACCGTAAAAGCATTTCTGATGGTTGTATCTGCTTAGATTCACATGCGCCCACTCTTCCTCCCCGCTCGCATGGAAGGAACATAGACATCCTTTTCTATATTTCTCTCTTTTCTGTACTCGCTCACGTCTAGAAGGCTCCCTCAGGGCAGAAAAATACAAACAGAGGGACCTCGACGCGTGAGGGATTGTGGGTACAACGCACGTCACTATAGGGATAGTGTTACAGACACGCCTGGTCGACGTCCCCTTTTTCGACTACGAAAAACAAAATGCAATACTCCGCAGTGACCACTGGATGTCGGACCTATGCACAGCATGTGAATCTAAGCAGATACAACCATCAGAAATGCTTTTACGGTAAGTAATGCATTGTCATATAATTATACCCCGCTTACCATTGATAGAGGTTGAATTATTTGGCAAAGTTAGACGTGGGCTCCCTATAAAACAAAGAAGGGATGTCTGTTTGAATGGAATTCTGACTAACTAGATTTCCACATAGCAGTCATTTAAAATTGAAAAAATGACATACCATTATTTTGCAGTTGCACGAAGGACGTTTCAGAAAATTATTGTATTGCTGTGGCACGGGCAGGATTCAAAGAATGCAATTGCGGCAAGAAACAAAGAAAACAAAGAGTCAATTAGCCAGTTAAGTGGGCTATCTCTGCGAACATCTGAATCAACAATGACTGATCGTAAAGTGATACTCGCAGGAAGGGTCCGTGTACAAATTATCAGCGTTGACTCACCAGTGCGTTCACTGCTATGTGAAGAACTGGAGCCAAACGGAGATCCTCTGTGTCTGAGTTAACTCGGAGCAGGGATGGAAGCAACAGTAAAAACGCCCGTGCGCGGGCGAATCACCACAGAATTAAGGGGAAAGTGCAAACGCCATGATGGACTAGTGTAGGTGTCATGGAATTGAAATCATTAAGGCTACTCGATATGGGCAATGGTATATTTGAGATGTGCGTATGCCGAAAATAGAATGCGCATGGTAAATACACAAATAATAGTGACTTGCAAACAGAATGCAAGGCGGAAAGACATACATTCGGAAAGAATTAACTAATCGATTGAAGTTTGAATCCGGGCGCAGCACCTCATCTTTAATTAATACCCTTGCCAGCACGGGCGTCACCGACTAAACAAAACTTTTGTAAATCTAACCAGGTCCAGGCGCCCCTTCTTTATTTAGCATCTGTGCCAGTACGCGCGATATCCTCTATACACAATCGATGCAGGCACATGTGTTTTTACAATACACTACTGCCATCCGTGCGCAGCCCAATTGACTTCAAACTTCAATTGATTAGTTAATTCTTTCCGAATGTATGTCTTTCCGCCTTGCATTCTGTTTGCAAGTCACTATTATTTGTGTATTTACCATGCGCATTCTATTTTCGGCATACGCATACGCACATCTCAAATATACCTTTGCCCATATCGAGTAGCCTTAATGATTTCAATTCCATGACACCTAGACTAGTCCATCATGGCGTACGCGCTTTCCCCTTAATTCTGTGGTGATTCGCACGGGCGTTTTCACTGTTGCTTCCCTCCCTGCTCCCAGTTAACTCGGGACACAGAGGGTCTCCGTTTGGCTCCAGTTCTTCACATAGCAGTGAACGCACTGGTGAGTCAACGCTGATAATTTGTACACGGACCCTTCCTGCGAGTATCACTTTACGATCAGTCATTGTTGATTCAGATGTTCGCAGAGATAGCCCACTTAACTGGCAAATTGACCCTTTGTTGTTTTCTTTGTTTCTTGCCGCAATTGCATTCTTTGAATCCTGCCCGTGCCACAGCAATACAATAATTTTCTGAAACGTCCTTCGTGCAACTGCAAAATAATGGAATGTCATTTTTTTCAATTTTAAATGACTGCTATGTGGAAATCTAGTTAGTCAGAATTCCATTCAAACAGACATCCCTTCTTTGTTTTATAGGAGGCCCACGTCTAACTTTGCCAAATAATTCAACCTCTATCAATGGTAAGCGGGGTATAAATATATATATATATATATAATTTATATATTTTTTTTTATTATGCAGCACATGTGCAGGCCCTAGTTTACCGCATTCGATCTTTAATTCTTAATTTACCCCTCGACACAATCATTTAATTTTGCATTTTCTCTAGTACCCAGACTTTATACAAGCCAAGATCAAGGTAAAATTTCAATAGTCTGTGGCCCTATACATGTATTTCTGGCTGATTACCATGAGCATCTTTTCTCACTGAATAATTGTGTTCTTTTTTCTTCTCTTTCCCCCCCGCTCCTTATTTTTTACAATGTGATATGCTTTTTCCACCGAATTGCGCACCTTTTGTGAATTTAATTTCTTTTCTCTGAACTGGGTTGATTTGAAATGGGCATTCGGTGAAACTGTCTGTTACTTTAACCTATACTTATGTGTTGGTTTGGCATACCCTAACTGCCTTACTTGCCCTGGGTCTGGGGGCTTGTTTGTTTTATTATTGAATCATGTTCAACATATGTTTTTGTTTTACATCAATGTTTTATAATTCTGTACAAGCAGCCTCAGTAGAAGAGCGGGAAGCTCGAAACACGTGTCAGGCTGCACCAGCACTGATTAAAACCACCCATTTAAATTGCTTTGTGCTTACTATTCTGTTTGTGCGCAGTTTGAGAGCAAACCCTTTCTTTTTCTAATCTCTTGACTTTTACTCTATTACTTGTGGGGCCCTACTGTTGCTTTAGGTCGGGACACTTGAGACTGCATGACTGGTCAGATATGGTTATGCTCTGCTGACTATGGGCGTCTGCCACCATTTAGAGGAACTGCCCTTGCTCAGCGCCTGCTTACTCTACACAGGGGTTACCTGCACATTACCTTCCATACAATATTAGGCAGTGGATAGTTTTTCCAGAGTCGCTGGCCATTTAAGTGTTTTGTACCATACCCCTTGGTTTGGGGGATGTTTACATCTGCAGAGGTGTGGCCTGGAGCAGTTTATGCACTGCAGACTATGCACTGTACAGTTGTAAGCATTTGGTTTGCAAGGCGTTGGCAGGCTAATACTGGTCCGATGACCTGCTGCAACACTCACTGGCTTGCACTAGTCCGATTCCTCTCTGGTTGAGAATAGCTGGTCTATTTATTTCACAGTTCTGTCGCAAGCAGCTCCCAATCTGTCCGATGGATGCATTGTGGCCTAACCTAGAGATTTTGCTTGAGATAATATCGGCCACAAATGACGTTTCTTTACGGGATCTTTCCTTGCCACATAGCCGTTGCGGCAGAGAACAGTCACTGCTCCTTCCTGATTCTCTAACCTGAGGAGGGTTGCAATAGGCCCCATTCGATCTTGGTACCGATGCCAAGAACACTGGTAAAAACAGTGCGTGGGCATCATACAAGCCTCCCCATCAAGATAAACATTTCAAAGGCGGCTCAGGTCAGCTAAGGGAGTTTTACCTGGCAAAGCGATCTAGGGCTTCAGGCCTTGTTCCAGGATCACATGAGTGGCTCTTTGGATCCCAGAGCCGTAATTTTCTTGCCTGTCTCCAATATTGGCACAATGCATGACCTCTGACGTCTCCCTCAGTCCATCTGTGTACAGAACCCTGTGCTTTCCCAGGTAGATCATTGACAGATTGTGAGGACAATTTGATTTGGGGGGTGGTTACAGTTGAAATATAAGTGATCTGGTGTAATCTAGCCATAAATGATTCCGTAAATGCGCATTGGTGTTGAGTGCAATCTAATACAGAACTTTGTCCAGAAGATGTGACGTTCTAATGGCTATTGCACCCTCCTACCTTTGGGAATGGTTTTATCAGGGCGCATTATAAAGCAAAACGTGTACAGCGATCAGTAGTTGGCAAATAAATTGGCCAGCTATGTGCTGGTGCAAACATTTAGATTGCTGGTACTTGTGCAGGCGCTTTTATTTCAAGTTGGGAAAGTAATAAGATATATATCCAAAATGAGTTTGTCTTGAAGTATCCATTCCAGAGACATTGGCTTGAAAAGTAACACATTCAATGTTAACCAAATTGAAGGAATATTGCGTTTTCGTTAGTTTTGTCATTGAGCTTAAAACATGTTGATGTTTATAAATGCTTAATTTGTGCATGTGTTCAACTCCCAAATGGGAGAAATCATTATAAAGGCCAATAACATTTGCTGCCAAAAGAAATGCGTGTACAAAAATTGACATGCTGTTTTAGTAG
This sequence comes from Ambystoma mexicanum, assembly GCF_040938575.1. Taxonomy (NCBI): domain Eukaryota; kingdom Metazoa; phylum Chordata; class Amphibia; order Caudata; family Ambystomatidae; genus Ambystoma; species Ambystoma mexicanum. The sequence goes on from NC_090938.1 coordinate 101,191,329, forward strand.
TAGTATAAAGCTTTATTGTGGTTAATATTGGACAATAAAAGCTATGTGCGAGCAGCATAATAGAAGACAGTCCAGTTCTATAAAATATGAAAGGATGAAAATAGTTGTAAAGTAGTATCACAAAACAAAAGTATTGACAATCTATGTTGCCCAAGGAGTAATTGATTACATAAAACAGCTAAACAGGCAGTAATCGTGAAAACCATTAAAACATTAAGACTTTTCTTAAAATCAAATCAACTGATTTCTAAAAACTACGTTTATCAACTGTAGTGCATCATAAAAGAATACAATTTAATTGAAAAGGCACAATGGTGAACTATTGACATGCAATCATCCTTTGTCTATGTCTAGGCTTTTGCAAGAAAGCATGAGACCGCATAAACCCTATGAATACTGTTTGAGCTTTTGCAAAAGTCAGGCGCCCCGAGTACTGTCTGTTATTAGATTTAAAGAGCGGTACAATCCATTTCTGTCATACTCCAATAAGGACAAAAAACAAAAAATGATTTATCGCCTCCTTAACACATCCACACATTAGACAATTTTCTTTGTTCTTGGTCGTCCAATTCTTTGTAAATTGTTTTAATTTGAGGCTTCCAAAACGCAATTTTATGTACATTTTCATGTACAAGGATCGCTCCATGGCTCTACTTAGCCAGGTCAGAAAGCGTTCTAGGACGAGATTTCTTTTATTGCGTATGACTGAAAAAGCCTGTTTCATTGGCATGCAGTAAGTCCAGCAAAGCCCATCCCATTTATATTATAGCTGTCGGGGGGGGGGGGGGGCAAATTCATCCACAACATTCCTCTCCAATCCCTACTCTCCCTCCTTGACATGTAGGTACTATGATGGAGGAAAAGCTTTCCAGAAAACCTAGGGAAACTGGGGCGACCAATGATGGACGGTAATGTGAAGACTTTTACCTTCTGGAATAAACCAGTGTGTGGCCCAAGGATAGCAGACGATCCCATGGAAACTGATCTAGAGGAAAACCTTTTTATTTATTTTTTTATTTTATTTTATTTTTTTAAAAAAAGGGAAATCCAAAGAAGCAGTTAGAGTATTTCTAGAAGGTAGTTTCAATTATATACACAAAAAGGTTATCCAGGCTAACAGTTCCAAATGGGGTAAATTCAAAAAAGCAGTCCAAGTCTGTACACAGTTATCTACCAGAGCAGGCAGCCAGATCCAACAACGCACAGAGAAGGCGCAGAAGAATTACAAACCACAGTAACACCTGGGAAAACTGAATAAACGCTGCACAGTGAAACATAGGACATCTATTGAGAAGTGCGATGTCTTGCTTCTGTCGGTTTCTTATTTGGTTCTACTCCGTGCTGCATACTTGTGCGTACACATCTCTCCGTTCCGGCGTCATGCAGGCCCCATGGCAATTGCCAGTCACTGTGGTTCCCGATGATAGCATTGTTTTCGTGTGTGCTTCAAATGTTGAGGTTTTACTTTAGTATTGTGGTGAAGTAAATATTTCACTTAAGAATTTGCTAGTATTGCTCCTGTGTAACTTCATGAGAATTTTGAAATGTAAGATTCACATTCAGCATTGACATAAAATCTCATATTTGAAGTCTCTCTTGAAAATATGGTGTTCCACAATCTTTCTAAAACATTGTGGAAGCCTCCTTCCTGCTCACCTTTAATCCAGTTGTAGGAGTGCCAGCAGATGCATCTTTCTTTGCTGCTTTGCCTATGTTTGCACTACAGCCACTGCTAAGCTTTGCATATTTTGTCCTTTCTGTTTAAAGCAGTTCGCCGTTTTGAACTTTGGACGTGGGCACCCTGCTGTGTTGGAATATTCTTGCTCTGTGTTAAACTCCATGCTTTGTCTTGTGCAGGTGTTGGCTTTTGGAAAGTTGCACGACGTAACTTTTAACATTTAATGTTTCTATTTATCCCCTGCTAATGTTTAAAGAGGTGTTTATTCTTCGGCTTGAAGCTTCTTAACAGGGTTTTTTATTTTAATAAGTTGATCTGGCACTTGCAGAAACATGAGTTTGGGGTAAAGGTTGCCCTCATTTTACTAAAATGCCCTCGGGAATTTGATGGCTTGCTCTGCGGTTTCTAGTTGGTGAAGAGTTTATACATGAGAACATTCAGAAACGTTGAGTTGGTTACATTCGAGATGAACATTAAAACATGGTGCATAGACAATGCTTTAGAACATTACAATGCAAATTTGTTTTTCTTTAACTTGTAAAAGTTGAAATCCAATATTTAATTGCCTTTGCTGCCATTCTCCAGGCATTCCACTGCACTGAGAATGTATTTTTTGGTAGAATAGACAAATCTTTACATTAGAAAATGGTCTACAATTAAACTTTTGCACCTTCAATTCAATGTTTTGCCAAGGTCTGTTCCTCAGTTACTATTGGTTAGTGACGAGCGATAGTCATCCTACCATGTAACAACCGGTTGTTCTTGCCTTCTGACTGGAAGCCACGATGTATTTCAGTTCCATTCTCCCTACCTTTTGCAAAGAAAAAAGTGATCACTTTTTTTTTAAAGTGATCTTAATACTTATCCGTATCTGTACTTAAATGTTACAGCAGTCTACTTTTTTAATCAGTACTGGTTGGTTAGAGACTTAAGATTCGAACTACAAACACAACATTATTTAATCGAATATTCATGACAATAAAAGTGCATACAATGAGACCCAGACCCATAAATTAGCAAATCAACTTTAAATGGCTTTACCACAACTCAGGACCATATTCCCTTTTGTGGTCATTACATCCTCATTTTGAGCTCCCACAAGTCTACCTTTTAACAAACACACATTTTGTTTTTCTCGTATATATCGTTGGGGGTATTTTTCTAAATAAGCTAGGCTTTTGAATAGATTCGGCTCTAATACGTGTGATTGAGACTTAAAGCAGTAAGCAATCCCACTGCAAGTAAAATTAATTGCAGCTGTGGAAGTTGCAATATTGTTGGTTCTTAAGTGACTATATGCCAATGTTACCTCTGCAGAACAGCTTTGTTGACGCATCATTTACTTCATGTTTTAAATATCCTTATGCAGGAATTCTGCTTTCTGGACTCTATCTGGTAAACTAATGTGTAATTCAGTTGTCTGAGTTGATGACACAACTTTGGCTCATTGCATATGAACTAGTGGCAAAAAGGAAACTTCTCTGTAAGTGATTAGTTGTGCACATGGCCAAGTCACACAATAAAGCGAGCTCAATCCAAAAGACTGCACTTTAGGACCGTCGTGATGAGACGGATCTCTTCAATTCTGATCTTGAGTTAACTCTCAATGGCACTTAGCAACATCTCATAATTAGTTTATTTGATACAAAATCAGAGTGCCCTCTTAAATCACCTTTCTCTGCTGTTGCATTTAATTCTTGAGCATTTGGAATAGCACTATCGCTATTTCAAGTTGAATGCATACAAGGATCGAAATTAATATTTGATAAGCAGGAGCTCAAGCAGCTCCTGCTTATGTGGTATTGACCGGGAGCTACCACTCGGGAACCAGGAGCTAGTGCATAGAGTTCTGCAAATCTAACTTCCACATTAGATGCAAACCTATCACCTTGTCCTTTATCTGTGACCCCTTATGCTTTAAATGTTGTATAGACGTGTCCTAATGCGTATTTATAGATTGTCACAAACCCAAGTTAAATCCACAAATGTGTTTGTACAGTATTAGATGGCCTGGGAGCCAAAGGTAGCTCCTGCTAGCTGCTGCTGTCCAGCTAACCAGGCTCTTCTAGGCCACATGCAGGAGCTAAATACCACCATCTCCTCTCAAAGTCGAATCCTGGCACAGTTCCAAAGTTCTGCTTTGTGTGAAGAAAACTACATTAAAACATGCTGCTGTGAAGCAAACCGTTAAACTGTTAAGATTAACAGTTATCTAACATTTAAGCAGCTAGCTAGATTTGGTTTTTGACAAGGAAGCAAACAATGTGCTTGTGTAACATGCACTTATAAAGGAATTATAAGATTATACATAAGGTGGCCTTTTAAATGCAGGGCTGAGGCTGTAGAAACAAAAGGTCTGGGCTATAAATTTACCACTGGATCCTTGAATGAGGTATCAAATTAAGCATAATGAAAGACATACGAGATGGCTTAGATACATGCTCCCTTCTGGAATCCAGACAGAGCGAACTTTGTTTTTCTGCATTCAGCTCGTCAAAAGGAGTACCAAAATTGATTTTGGAATGGTAATTGCATGAAGGTCTATGTAAATCTCAGCCAATTGGATTAAACTGATTTATAATTATGGCCCGAATGCAGTGGCATGCAGTTTCTCTGCTCAGAATTAATTATGCGGATTCTAAATCATTATTTGTAACACAGTGAGGAGTAACCAATTCCACAATGAAGTGCAATTACTTGGGTGTGTCCAAAACTAAAAATTGGAATTTGGTCAAAGACATACATCTCATTAAGACTAGTAAAATAATACTGGACTGCAAAGGTGAACAATTTATACAGACCACTAATTAAACTGTTTCTTAATACGGAAATGTTTTTTTATCGAGCTCAGCAGGTTATTACATGGTCCAGTGGAAAGGGATACAGATTAATTGATTGCATCAATAGACTGAAATATTAGTTTATATCTTTGGGTTGAGAAATGGCTGAAGAGCACATTTTCCAACTTTAAATGGGTGTCGTCCCACTTCTTTGTAATGACATTGAAACGTGTTGACTTTGTTGAACTGTTCAATGTAGAATAATTGGCAATTTGTCCGTCCCTTCTGATGAACCATGAATGAGATGCATTTTTTATGTTCTTTGTGTTCACTTTCCCACTTATTTATGTTTACTTTTTCAGATCACGTTTTTTAGCATCAAAATAACTTTGGTTTTCCTGTAAATATTGGAGCTTTTGCAAAAAGAGCAACCTTTTTTCCAATTGTGGCAGAAAGTTTTTTTATCCGTTTCTTGAGTCACATGTGTTTATTTGGTTTGCTCGGTCACTGGGTTTCAACTTGAATCCTTCCAATTTAACAATCTTGCAGTGGAAAGAGGAGAACTTGTGAAACTGCAATTTTGAATTTATCCTAATTTCATTTTTTGCTTACAGGGCTTGTGAAGGTCAGTTGCAGAAAATCCATTTTTTAACCGAAATCAAAAGCCAATACCTGTGTCCTCAATCTGCTCCATTTTCGTGCAGCTTTTTTTGTGGCTAAAAATAGATTGAATCCAAATTCACTCCCAGAAAATAGGACCTCAACCAGTGCGAAAATCCCACGAAACAAAACCTCTCCTAAGGAACATCTTGTGACCTTTGAAAGTTGTTCCTTGCCGATTGTATCTGACTTGGCTAAAAAAGGTTCAAATGTACCCATAATGCTAAGTTTTTCCTACTAACGGAAAGGTGCACTTTAGCCCACAGTATCTGACAGAGGTAGCACATTATGACCAAATAAGCTTTATTTATTTTGGCTGAAAAAACTGAACAAGTGATCTTGTTCCGAGTCCAAACACACGGAAATTGATCACAAAAATCACTCGGTACTGCTCAATCGTTGGGCTGGTTTGCAGGCTGCTTAAATTATAAATGACCTAATGCGGTAAATCTACGGGTCATAGTTAATTATGTATTTATAACTGGAAACCAACATTTAAATTTGCCCCCAATACTGCTTCAGCATTGTAATGTGTGTTTTGCATTGTCTGTTCATCTCATTTTTTAACAACACCTCGACATTAGGTGGCACAAAATGAAAGCAATGAAATTGGCCTTTTATTTAAATTCATATTTACAGTGCTTATTCTTCTAATAACGGTTTGGTGACTCCGCAATAAGGTATACCTCGGTCAGTTGGCAGAATGTGATTGCCATTGTCCCCCTTTCTACTTGACTGTATTTTCCTACTTATATCATCAGTGGTGTTAGCTTTAAAATGTCGGTCAACCTAACTCACTTTTAACTCTGCAAGTAAATGATCTACAGAGTTTTTTTTTCTACTGGATGCATAAGTAACAAAGAATATTTTAAAGATAGTCGTTCTGGTTTGTCTTTGTTTTTCTCCCAGCAGGCGTGGCCTGGTGGAACACAGCAAATTCTCTTGCCCTCTACGTGGCAACAGCTTCCTGGTGTCACGCTGCACAATTCTGTCCCATCTACAGCTGTAATTCCAGAGACCATTGGAAGCAACCAGCAGTTGGCGGAATGGAGGTGAGAATGGTTTGCTTTACTTATGTAGAAAATGCACATGGAACAATACAGGAGTATTGGGGGCTCTATGCCTCATTGATGTCAGCGCAGATCAAGATCACTAGTTTGTATTTGCCCTTAAGCTGCATCCCCAACATATGTCGCCAATGATGAACAGGCTGTGTGATTCTGGTTGGATAATACCAAATCAATAATTGGTCATTGTTCAGCGGGCAAAGGGTTTCCATGAATTACTATTAGCATTTGACCTTGTTCCGCCATAGTGCCTGTTTTTTTAGATTTAGCCAATGAGTAGATCTGCTTAAACCTAGATCTGCTTAAATGTAGGACTTGAAAATGCCAATATCTGGTGAGTTCAACAGAAGACAATTGTGCATTGATGCTAGCTTAGGGAGATCACGCTGGAGATATGCCCGTGGCGTATGATTTGTTGATGAATGGATGCCGTAACTTTAGCACTTTTAACAAGGGTAACTGAAGCCAGGATTAGTTGGCATTTTGCAGGCCGTTGTTGGCAGTGCGGAAAGCCAGATGCTAGAAAACTGGGCTGGTGTTGGTGCAGCCCATTTACAATAAGCAGCATGTTCCCTTCTATTGAAATCTGCAGAGCCTAACTTGTGGCTCAGAAGCCACCTCAAATTATTACATCCCTCTGATCTTGCCTATTTTGTATACTTATTTTGCTGATCAGTTTTTTATGGTTAACATGGGTTATAGACATGTGACCGTTTATTAATGAGTTTGTCTGCTTCACCACAGTTAATTGTCGTGAAGTGTATGAAAAGCACGGCCATTTCTACGGTGTGATGTTCATACTCCACAATTAATACAGGTGACCGCAGAGCCCCATTGCTGTCTGTTTGCTGACAGCCATGATAGTTTTCCATTGTTGAGTAATCTTGCTTCATTCACAATGACACATTGATCTCTGGTCAGCCAAGCTTATAATAAGTGTAGAAGTCTTTGGGATGTGGTTTGACAACTAGTGAAGGATACACAATTTTCCAGAGAGGCCTGCTTTATAAGAGTGCTAGATTATTCATGCAAATAACTCTGGTCTGTTTCAAGCTATTCCCTAACCACCTTTCTGCCCTTCACACTTCAAAGGAATGTTCACTCGCATGGAAATCAATATAGTGCGCTAATGCAGCAGCCATCCTTGCTAACGAACCATGTGACGCTGGCGACAGCCCAACCTCTAAATGTGGGAGTGGCTCACGTTGTGCGACAGCATCAAAATGGTGGCATGCCGGCAAAGAAGAACAAGCAGCAGCATTCACAGACTGCTGCAAAGTAAGTGCTGCTGGGTGCTGTTGCAAGGTCCCATCATGGATCTGTTTTGTTGTGAGTTTAACAGACATGACAAAAAGGCTAACTACATTGCAATCAATCTTTAAAAGTCATGTTGTTTATAATGTATAAAAGTTGTGTTGAACTGGAGGGTAAATGACGTTAATTTCATAGCTTTCTGGTATGTAGCTAATATGGCGACTAGGAGCCCCATGCTGATGGTGGTTGTGTGTCGAGTAATTACCATGATGCACTGCACCGTGTTTTTCTCACCCAGTGACCACTCCAGTTCTGACGTGAGCGACGTTGTATATTTCAGGCCTCTTACTGAATGGGGGGTTGTTTTTAGCACACTTTCTAGATTGTTGGTGGGATCTATGTGTATATGTTGCATTCCGAAGAATGATAAGAAAATCCACCCCACCCACCACCAGGTCGCTCTTTTTGTTTATCCCACTGGCCTTTGATATTTTAGGGGTCCCTCCCACTCTCCTTCGCTCTGCACGGCCCCAACTCGCAACCCAGCCCCTTACCATCACATCTCTGCGCTCCCCTTTTTGACCTCTGGCCACCAGTGAGATACAGGACATGCTACTATGCGTTGGCTCTTGTCTACATTCGGCCTTCTACCTAGCAGCCTTTAGACTGTGTTTGGTAAAGCATAAAATAACAAATGATGCCACGTGGCGAATGCAGTTTAACTTTTTTTTTAATCAAATTGGGTATTTGATGCCAAACATGAGATGCGGGGGTGTCCAAACCCCCCCCTCTCCCCAACATCCCCAGATCCCCATTTTAACGATTACCTTGGGGGTTGCGGGGGTGGCTCCCGCTTCCTGAGGATTGGAGGCAGGGGAACGAAAAAAAGGAGAAAAGGGTCACTGCGGCGTTGGATCCGACCCACGTAAGAAGAACAAAACTGATGTTGCAAGGTCCGGGGAAGGAATCAGACGTGCAAAAGATAAGTGGGGGGGTGTTGGTATGTATTGGGGGGGTTGAGGGGGTATGGATTTGCACAGTTTGGCCATGGAAAAATGTTGAGGTACATTTTCAGTTTAGTGCTGAATTCCTCCCACCTTGGAGACCTCCAACTCTTTTGCTGAACTTTGCGATTTTTAATTCAATGCGTTTTCTGTGTTTCTTTTAATTTTGGAGTCTGACAGACTCCATAGGCATCATCTTTACATTGACACACAGCACATTCAGTGCAGTGACACAGGGAAGTCTTAGATTTCCCAAAGGTTTAAAAACCTTCTCTTGGTGAAACTACTGTTTCCAAGAGCAGTGAAATTGATTTTACTTTTTGTAACTTTCTTACCACAGGGTGCTGAAGGGGTTACTTAGTATCCCCTTTGTCTAGTTTCTCATGTATGTTAACTGATCTACAATTAATGGCTGGTGGCAGTGGTTTACTTTTTTACTACCATGTGTGTTTTTACCACGGGCTGCATTAAGGCACATATGGGTGTCCATTTTGTCAAAATGGTACTGCTCTTCTTTTTTTGCCATTTGTCGGAAAGGTCCTTCTTGCGATTAACTCTGCCCGGCAAACCAGGTTTAGTACCTTTGTTAGTTTTGCCTTTGGCGGGATTCACAAATGAAGCCTGCCTCTGGCTCCAGTATATCTGGCAGGGGCAGGAAGTGAGGGAGGTGGCCAAAACCCCCTGTGCTTGGTTACAGGAATGCACCCAAAGGTGATTGGCCAGCTGGCTGCCCGTTAAGGACAGCCACCCTGCTGTGTGTTTGATAGCTAGGTGGAAGAAACCTGCATAAAAGGCGAGGCTTTTTGGCTTGGAAGTTAGTCGACCACACCACTGGATGAAGGAATCCGAAGAGGAACTTGGAAGAGACACCTGCTGCAACCTCTGGACCGTTGGTTTGCCTGTGAAGCCCTGCTGCTGTCAAGCTCTGAGTTTTCTTTTGACTAGAGAAGCCCTGCAAGGACGACTTTTCCCTTGGGTTGGTAGGACCAATCAACTCCAAAGTGAAATCATTTGGACATCCTCTCGGAGCTGTCTGTACTTCTGATGCTGGAACCGAAGTGCCAGGGAGAGGAACACCAGATCGAGTGTATCGGTTTTAAGTCGGACCCGAGATCCAGGAAGAACTTCCGGACTCCCATGAAGCAGGACTCACCAAGCCTGAGCCACCTCAACAGAGTGCTGGACCTCAGATGCGAGGAAAGTCCATAAGGTATCCGAGAACCGCTGTGGTGCTGTTTGCGAGAGCTGCGAGGAGCTGAAAGCGCGAAGTGCCGCTGATCTGAAGTTTGCCCATTGCTGCAGCCAACTTTCCATTTGTAGTGCAGGAGACCCCAGACGACCTCCCGCTTGTCCCCACGACTGAGGCCAAGGAACACAGAAGGACCTACACAGGACCAGAAGCAAGCTGGATCCAGTTTTCCTCAAACCAAAGGTACTGTAAAACTGAGGGGACTTGCCTCTTGTGGTGTACCCTTGCTAGCGCTCAGTTGAGACTGGTCTTGGTTGCCCTTGAAAAGTTGCTTGCAGCTTTGCCCCTCACAAGCCTCCCAGCTTGTGGCCCTACAGTGATTTCATTTTCTACAAAGATTTCTAAAACATTGTGTAAGACTTTTTACCTACTTGCAAGAAGTGCTCCAGCTCACCTAGACTTTTGCTCAACTAGCATTGGCTGTCCTGACTCCCTGAATGACTCTTCTTACCTCTGACTGTGTGCTTTACTTTTCCCCCGGGAAAAGGTTACATTACTTTGCATTGGATGGGTTAAAAAGTACTTGCCTGCTTAATAATATTTATCAACAATTGTTTCCTCCCTCTAAAACCTTTCCTTTGATCTCCCACACAGTATTGCTCTAAATGTGCCAGTGATGCATCATTGTCCACAGTGTCCTACATTTGTCACCTGAGGGTGTAGGAAGTGTCTGTGTGTCATCCCCAATGGGTATCAACTGATTTAGTGAAACTGAGTGTGTGAAACGGAGTGTGTATTTATTGAAGTATATTTTGTTATGATTGCCTCCTTCTAAAGAAGGCTTATTCAACTGACTGTTAAATTAATCATTGTTTAATCAAGAAAACTTGTGTGCAAGTGTTAATTTGAATAACTGTCTTTGTGAAACTCTGTCACAACATTACAGCTCACATTTCCCACTCTTGAGATAAGCCTGGCTGCTCAGTCAGTCTACCAACTTGTGTAGTACATGCTTATACCAAAGGTTGGGTTAACTATTGCCAAGAGGACAAGGCTGGTGCAGTCTCCCACAGGGTACTGCATACAATCTTGCCTAACCAGGAGTAAATGGACAATATATAAGTGGACACACATAGATTGAGGACAAACATTGGACATTTTAAGTGCAGGAAGGCGGAACAGCCAGCCGTGCTCGGGATGTGACCATGATGGGTGAAGTACTAGAATGGATGCAGAGGAAGTGAGGGAAAGAGGCAGGGTTAGAGGCTAGGGGAAACATTTTTTCTAGCAGGCAGATGAGGTAGGTTAAGTGGTTAACTCTGAGGCGATGAGTTGGGCTTTTATTTTGGTTTTGAACAAATCCGTGTGGACTGTTCCTCAGATATCCGGGAGGAGGGAATTCCATGCAGGTGTAGCAAGAAGGGAGACCGAGTGGAAGCAAGAGGATGTACAGGGAGGCGGAGGAGCCGCAAGTGTAGTTGAGTGAGAGTTGAGATTACCAGAAGGCTTGTAGAGTTGCAAAGAGGAGGATAGAGTCACAGGTGCCTTACTGTGGATACATTTGTGATCCAGGAGAAGCAATTTAAATCTGGTCAGGTTTTGCATAATCGGCCATCCAGACATGTGACTGTGCGAGGAAGTAGGTTTGAAGTGAGGGAGTTCAGAGTCCTGGTAGCAAAGTTAATGATCTTGTTGAGAGAACAGAAATCATAGTTCAGGAGACCAAAGAGGATGCTAACACAGTAGTCTAGTTTCGAGAAGACCAGGGTGGTTAAGTGATCCTTGATTGTGTTGAAAGGAAGGAGGTGCATGATTTTCCTAATACTGAGCAGGTTGTGGCGAACTGCTGTTTCAGTTCTGGAGATGAAAGAGAATGGTGAAAAGGGAGATGACACTGAGGTTCCTAGCTGAAGAAGAGTCTGGGTGAGTGTTAGGTGGGAACTGGATATGCAGAGGAAGAGATGATATAGAGCTTTTGGCAGGGAAGAAGAGGACCTCTGTTTTGGTAGAGTTTAACACCAGAGAGTGCAAAGCCATCCTATATTTAATGTCAGAGTGATGGTTTGAAATTTTGATAGAGATCAGAACAGAGTTCAGGAAAAAGATTTGGGTGTCCATGAATAGTTGATATGAGACCCAAAGTAGGAGATTAGTCCCCCCAAGAGCAGAAGTATGGAGTGTAAAGAGGAGCAGACCCAAGAGAGAGCTTTGTGGAAAACCAACAGTTAGGCTACTGAGTTGAGAGGTATTGTTCCACGAGACAGAGAATTGGCAAGGTGCAAGGTAAAATTCAATCCAGGCCGTGCTTGATTGCGAATCCCAAGAGGAAAGAGTATTAAGAATATCAGAGTGATGTACAATGTCAAAGACATCAGACTGGTGAAGGAGAATTGGTAAAGAGGGTAGGTTTGAGTGCTAAGCAGAGATGAAGTTGGACACATTCATGAGAGCAGTTTCCGTGCAATGACTGGAGTGGAAAGTTGCTTGTAGGGGGTCTCGAAGGTTGTGGATGTCTAAGAAATTGGTAAGACGGACAACCTTTCGAGCACTTTAGAGTAGTATGGAATGATGGACACAGGGTGAAGTTAGCCAGTAAGTTTGGATCAGCCCTTTCTTTTTAAGAGACGGGTGACTGGCTGTTTTGTAAATGGAGGAAGGCAAGTGTCACAGGACAGGTTGGAGTCTTCAGCGAGACGAAATAGGCTTGACTAGCTGAGGACTAAGAGGGTCAGATGGGGCACAAGAGGGGTTAGCCTTCATCAGAGATCGCATCAGTATATGTGTGACTGAAGTAGGAGATGGAGGCAGAGGATGACGGTAGAGTTGGTGGAGTGTAGTACAGAGGCAAGAGCCTCTAATTTTGGAAATTTCTGCAGCAAAGTATTCAGCTAGGTCACTGGCTGTGATAGTTACATTGATAGTCCTACACTTAGGAGTGAGTTTAGGGTGCCGTGCAGCTGGCGAGGATAGTTGGAGTGAGTCGGTGAGGGTTAGGTAGAATTCCCTTTTAACTCTATCGTGAGGGGACTTGAGAGAATTCAAGATCGAGAGGTAGAGTTGCAGGTCCTCATGCGAGTGGGTATGCTCCCATTTGTGCAGCTGCGACACATGTCTGCGTAGAGTTTGTATGAATGGGGAGGCCCAGGGTTGAGGATGCTGATTAGGGGGAGGCAAGGTAGGGGGAGTGAGGAGAATGAGTCGTATAGTAAGGATTGGAAGCGGGAGAAGGCAGTGTTGGTGGAAGAGGTATCTGGTGTAAAGGGGGCAATGGCAGACGGTTTAAACGTCCTTTTAGTAATGGGTGAAACATGTTGTGAGGAAAGGTCAGATGGAAAGGAGATTGTTGTGGAAACAATTGAGTGATCCAATCAGTAGTAGTGGCTGAGAGAGAGGTGGATATGAATAAGAGATCCAGCGTTACCCGCTGTGTGGGTGGGTAGGTAGGATATGGATAGAGTGGAGAGCGTGGTTACTAAAAAAAGACTGCATTTCTGAGAAGTGGTTTGAGAGGGAAGCTTAGTCACCTAAGAGAATGAGGTGGTGTTTAGTGGAAAGAGAATCCAGGAGTTGCTCAAGATCATCAACCAATGGGTCAGTGGGACCAGGAGCACGATAGATGGAGATGATGTGAACTGAGAGAGGCAGAGCAATAGTAAAGATGGTGACTTAAAAAAAAGTAGGAGATTTTTGAGGCAATGAGGCGAGGAGAGAGTAGGTGTCGGACACCTCCACCTCTGCCAGTCAGTCAAGGAGAGTGAACAAAATAGTTTGGAGTCATGTAGGGCAGCTAGAGTGGCAGTGGCAAGTGGAGAAATCCAGGTTTGAGTGATAGCAAGATGGTCTAGGGCAGAAGAGCTGAAGTGAAAGTCTGTGATCAAGGACGCTTTGTTCCACACAGATTGAGCGTTCCAGAGTGCAGTGTTCAGTTGATGTGCTAAGAAAGAGTAGAGAAGTTGAGTCTTGAAAGAAGAGAGGTGAGGTAAATAGTTGTTAAAGGAGGTATTGTTAGCTCGTCCGCTTGGTTTGTTGGAAGGAGGTGGAAGAGAAATGGAGTAGTGGGAGTTTCGAAATGTGAGTTTTAGAATGGGGATAGGAAAGGAGGAAGTTGTAGCACGATTGCCAATCCTGCCGCAGTCTCTACCTCTCCTGTCCCTTCCCAAGCCCTCTGCACGGCACTGGCTTCTCGCTTCATCTCTAAAACTCAGGACATCCTCTATTCACTCTCCTCCTTCCCACCCCCTTCCTCTACTCCCTGCTCTTCCTCTGGCCCTTCTGCAGCCACCTCTCTTCCCTCCTTCTCTGCCTTTCCCCTGTTCTCCGCTGACAAGGTTTCTAGACAAGTCCGATCTATGAAAGTTTCGTCAAAACATGTTCACCCCTGTTCTCCAAAACCATCAAGGACCGCATTGACACTGGCCCCTGCCCTGGCTGACTTCTACAACCACTCCTTCGCCACTGGAGTCTTCCCATCCCCCTTGAAGCACTCCCTTGTGCACCCTCTTCTTAAGAAACCCTCTGCCGATCCCTCCTGCCTGGCTAACTATCGCCCAATCTCATCACTCCCTTCCTGGGCAAGCTCCTGGAGAAACTGGCCATCGCCCAGCTTAATCTCCACACTGAATCTGTTGGTTGTCTTCATGACCATCAGTCTGGCTTCAGAGCTGCCAGTCACTGAAACTGCTCTCCTGAACATCCGTGAAAACTTGCTCTCCAACCTTTTTTCCAACACCCACTGTGTCCTCATTTTACGTGATCTATCTTCCGCCTTTCCAACTGTCGACCATGCCATCCTGCTAAATTGTCTCCGTAATAACCTGGGCATCACCAATCAGGCCCTGGCGTGGCTGACTTCCTTCCTCTCTGACTGACCTACCTGTGGTGTCCCCCAGGGGTCTAACCTCTATCCCTGTCTATTCAACCAATACCTGGCACTCCTTGCCCACTGCATTGACGCTCTATGCCCCAACTTTCAGTGCTATGCGGATGACACTCAGCTTATTTTCAGGCTACCATCGGCCACCTCTTCTCCATCCCTCATCTGTCTGCTATACAGGAGTGGTGTGTCGCCAATGACCTCTGCCTTAATGCCGTTAAAACTGAGATTCTCCTCATCGTGTCACCCACGCCCTCATTTCCTGTAGCTCTCTGGCCGGCCTCTCTTGGCCCTCCTCCTGCTCCCACCTGCAAGGCTATAAACCTCGGGGTCATCTTCGACTCCACACTCTCACTCCTCACGTCTGACGTCTCTAAGAAGTCACACTACCAGCTGCACCTCCTCTGAGGTATTTTTCCTTTCCTCTCCTTCCCCCAGAAGATCACGGTCTTCAGAGCTCTGGTTCTCTCTAGGCTGGACTATTGCAACAGTCTCTTTCTAAATCTGCCTGCTTCTACTTTCCGCCCTCTGCAACTCATCCAGAACAGGACTGCAAGACTTGTCCTTGGCCTCAAGCCCAGGGATCATATCTCTCCAGGACTGAAATCTCTGCACTTGCTTCCAGTGGCTGCAAGGATTAAATTCAAAACCCTCTGCATTGTCCACAAGGCCTTCTGGGCCTGGGGCCTGAATACTTTAAACTCTCTTCCTAAATATCTTCCTTCTCGAGCTCTTCGCTCATCTGCCTCCAACTCCCTCAGGGTCAGTAGCTTCTCCAAGCAACAAGTTGCTGGTAGATCTCTCTTCAGCTGGGGCCTCCCTTTGGAACTGCCTCCTTGAGGAGAACCATCTTCAGTTCCGGAAGCACCTTAAAACCTTCCTCTTTGCTTCTGCTTTCTCTCCCCTGCTGAATTTCTGGCTGATACTGAGACTGCACTTGTTACCTGGCCACCCTTCTGTTCTTGGGCCCAAGCCCTGCCTTTTGCACGCCTGCACTGCCTCCCTGGCATCCCTGCACCTTGGGACTGTGTTCTGTATCCCTACATTCGCCCCAACCAGCACTTATGTCTTCACTTGCCACCAGCTGGCTGTTTTTTATTCATCTCGTTATTTTATTATCCCATGTATTGCACTTTCCGCTCCCCCCTGCACTTTTGCCTTTCCCCCTTCTCTTGCATTTGTGCGATCTGAATGACACCTGGCCTAGTAAGATTGTTGTCGGTCTTCTCTCTGTTCCCCCCTCCCTTGCCTCATCGCACCTTGAAACACTTGTTTCAGGCGCGTTATAAATGCCATATCATATCATTGGAGAAAGCGTAGGGAGAGGCGACTAGGAGGAGCAGGCGTGAACGCATCCTAGGTTAGTTGTGCAGTTTGTAGACATAGTAATTGGGAAGCTTCGGGTATTCGCAGGTGAAACGGGGAGAAAAGCAAAGGTTCATGGGCAAAGAGGGTGGTCATGGGCTGGTCTTTACTCTTCACTTTTCTAGCCTTAATTGTGATTCCCCTGCTGGACACAACTAGGATGTTCAGAAGGGGTGATGCGCGCTCTTGTCACCTGATCAATCAGTGGTTTGTCTTATTAAGTGTTGTGCGATGCTATCGCCTGCTTGTTTCATTTGTGTGTGTATTTTTAAGGGCTAGAATAAGTACTGTATTTTAGATGCATTCCTGTCTAAATTGAATTGTGTGCTTCGCTGTGTGGACACCTTGTGGACACCTAACCCTACTTGCACCAACCTCAGAATAGCCTTCATTGCTCTTTTGCTACCTTGATTGGGTTTTGACCAACCTCAGTTTCCCTGTTCACTATAACTAGGGCGGCCTCCTAAAATGTGTCCCAGGCCAGATTCTAGAAACTTTTTCAACCATGTCCAACTCATGGAAGGGCATGCACATGATGGAAATTCACGAATGTCATATTGCGAGGCCATTTTTTATAGCTTTGTTTATGCAAGCACAGCCCCTGATTGATGAATGCTAGATCTACACAACTGGAGTGCACCTGGGTTGTCTTTGACCTGATCTGCTTTTTTCATCGAATCCCTCTTGCGTATAATACTGTTATTTTGACTCTGATTTTCATTTGAAGGTTTTGGGTTATGTATTTGATATCTATAGGGCACTTATACAACAAGGTAGTGTTTTAAAGTGCCACAAGTCAAAAGGATAGGGCGCAAGGGGAAAAATGACAGAGTGGTCCTACTAGGCCTTGTGACATTAGGAACATGCAAGTGCAAAGAAGTGGGTAGGTTGTGGAGGGTGGAGGGAGGGTGTAAGTGCTAGTGTTCTTCAGGGGCAAGTGCTGAAGATGCCTGTTGCGGAGGCGACCGGTAAGTGCAAGGACGGAGAAGCCGCAAGCGAGGAACGGGTGGGTCAGAGGGGGTGGGGGTGTCTAACACCCATCAGGTAAGTGCATGCCTGAGACAAGCCACCCAACAGGCAAGTTGGGCCTGGAGGCCAGTGCAGGGGTTGGGGGTGCGGGGCAGTAGATGCTGGTGGCGATTGGGCAGATGGCCAGGACCCTATTTTGAGTCTTGAGGGGCCAAGCCGCCAACATTAGCAACTGTGGGGATGGTTAGGGAGGGAGGAAGAGGGGAAAGGAGGATGAGAAGAGTTAAGTTTACGTCCTTAGATCAGTGGCTTTGAAGGAGCCAGAAACCATTGGCTTGCTCTTCTGAATGGTCTTGCTTACAGTTGTATTATTTTAAAGGGCATCTTGTGTCGCCAATTTGGCACTCAAGTAGTCCATGACCTCAGCCGCCACTTTAAATGAGTGCAGCATGCTTTGGGTTGTTGCTCTCCCAACCCCCCTGCCCCTGAACTAGAAACTTTTTTATTGAAATTATCTGAAGAAATCTTCATGACCACGTCTGCTCTCCCATGTATTTGCAGCAAGTTTTGGATACCCTAAGTAGTCAGAAATCATACGTTTGAAAAGTGCATAAAATGGGCTTTCACTTGAGATCTGGAATAAACACTTTACACCAGGGTACTGATTTCGCACCATAGTGCTTGCATCACTGTTCAATAGAAACGGATTGAAAGGCCTTTCTCTAACCACAGAGCAGGTGAATGTGGTGATGAACTCATACCATGCTGAAGACTGTTTGTCCATTAAGTTGGGCATTTCTCTACTCTCATATTCAGTCTGAGACCTCATTCACTTCAGTCATCAACGGAACTTGGATCTTTCTTCCAGGATCTCTCCTACTGCTTGCTCAAGTGTACATGGGGGAAACGCACTGACTTTTTTGTTGGTCAGTACTCCACCAATAGCCACTCATGAGGAAGCATGACTGGTTCAATGGCCTTGGTTTATGCACTTTACTGCTGACCACTCTTATTGTATCTCTGGCGAAGGTCCTGGATAAGACCAAGACACCAGAAACGAGTACCATGAGCTTTAACAAATATTTGCCCACGGTCCCTCCAGGCATTCCTGCATTGCCTGGTGTCTCTTCTAAGATGGCTGCCACAGCGCTCACTCGAGCCCTGAGCCTGATTCCTTGGGTAGATGGCCCCCGCAATACCCTCTGTACCGATCCTGCCTCGGTGGAGGTTGAGGAAGCCTGTGATTGGCTGGAACCGGCTCATTATGGACACTTGCAAAAGCCGGCAGGTGAAACCGAAAACCTCCAGTAAAGGCCAACAGGTAAGGCTGTTACCGTCTGGCCCCGTCCAGCCAAAGTGGGCCACCTCCCTCCTTATCAAGCCAGGTACATGCTCTTATCCCTACCCGGATGCACCATACGTATCACCATGCAACACTCACTACCAGACTTCTCAATCACATCCACCCCTTTCCTACCTTCTGGCCTCCCATTTACCTGATCGCTATGAAATCTGCACAACACTGCATAGCTTCCCATATCTGCAGCACTGTCTGACTAACTCAACTATACGAGACTACATCGTACTATCCAAGGTCCCCACGTCCTACTACCCTAAGCAAACTTGTAACTCGACAGTTCCCTGTCAGCAGCCTAAGCCAGCCTTCAGAGTACTGCCCCTCAGGTTGAGGAATGAAAGCCTTCAAGCTCGAACCAGAACTGCGGATGCCCCTACTCCTGACCTGAGGGGCCTTTTTCTGAACATGCCCAATACAGATCCCTTGCAGAATGACGAGCTCTCCCTACAGCAACCCCTACCTTTAGGGAGACGCAATGAGCCCTCACCCACCGGCCCAAGCAAACGTAAACAAGCACCAAAACAAAACTGCATTGAAAGCACCTACCTGCAACCCATCGCAACTTTTGAAAACAAAATGTAAAGCTGTAGCGCAAATGCCTGCATCTAATTGCAGAACGCCAGCTTCCAAAGATATAGCCCCAGTGCAATTGCCTGCATTTAAATGCAAAATACCAACTCCCATGTGCTCATTAAAGGGAGCATTAATCAATGCAAGATCAGTACTTGCACATGCTCTGGATATCGGATCTCATTACAACCCTCTATCTTGATGTCCTGGCAATATCTGAGACCTGGCTGCGCCCAGCAGCAGGCCCTGCTCCAACACTAGCTGTCCCCCAGTTATACAAACACCAGAAAAGACGGAACCTACGCCAAAACAGGCGTGGTGGCCTTAATTGCTGGACTCTTTAGCCATCAGAGAGCTGAATACTGTCACACTGACATCAGCAGAACTACTCTCCAATAAAGGCACATATTCCCAAACAACTCCACGTAGTCTATAGAGCTCCAAGCCCAATCTGTCTGAGGAAGACATCCTCCACGTCATCTTGTTTAATTCTAAACCCGCCTCAAAATCTATTCTTTTGGGTGACCTGAACCTTGGCTTCTACGACCCAAATTATACCAATGCTCAATGTTTCCAAGGCTTTAACAGCACTCTGCTTTACCCAATGCGTCCAACTCCATCCACTCCAAGGGTTGGATACTGGACTAGCTTGCTGAGTCAAATTGCCACATCACTATAATATCAAATGATTCCTGCCCTTGGTCAGACCACAACTTGCTCATGTTCACACTACCCATACCTAAAAACTCCACCACCAATGACCTTAAGCTTCCTACCCTATCAAACTCTAGAAACATCACAGCAACAAATATCCTTCCACTGCTAAACAAGATTATCCTTCCAGCAACCCAGCCAGACAACCCAGCCGCACTGGTTGAAATCTACAACTCTGCCATGGCAAAGGCCATTAATACTGTGGCACTGCTGATTCAACGGAAAGACAAACCTTTCTCACCGTAACTCCTGGTTCACTCCAGACCTTAATGCATTACGTTTGAAAAAACTGGAAGCCGAAACCACCTGGGAGAACTTGACACAAACAAAAGTAATTTCTTAATGGCAAAGACCTATAAAAATGCCCCCTCCCGCCTTGCAAAAACGCTACCTTTAACCTAAGGACCTCAAATTGTAGGTCTAGCTCGCAAGAACTCTTTGCAATTCTTCGCGAACTAGAAATGCCCAACTCCCCTAAAGACAGCTGCCACAAAGACAGCATATGGTTCGTCAATGTTCAAAGCGCATTGCTTGACTCACCTACCTATAGAAAGATTTTACTAAGGAAGATATCGCCCTGACCACCTTGGCCAGAACAGACCCACCTCAACTTGCCCCCCATGAGTTCCATTTCAAACCAGTCCCAGAATCTGAAACCTTGATCATTATCAAAGGCCTTAAATCCTCCGGATGCCAGGGAGACATCTGCCCAGCTACAGTAATTAAGGACCGTGCCCCAGCGCTGACTGCCTTCATCAACTCATTGATGAATGGCTCTTTCGCCTCCTACGAAGTCCCCACCTACCTCAAGGATGCCTGGGTACTCCCATTACAACAAAAAAAAACACATCCCTGTACCCTTATTTCCCTACCAGCTACTGCCCAATCACCACCTGTTAAGGATTTTAATCGGGCGTCACACACCGGACCAGGACTCTTGCCCTTAGCCTAGGATGTAGCGCTCATTTAGAATAAGTTTTCTTTATTTCCTAGAATTCGGTCTGAGCTGACACCCAACCCGTCTCATCCCCTTTTTACAAATACTCTGGGTCACAATGGACCATGAACCAGGCCGGTTGGTGAGAATACAATATTTATTTTAAATTCAAAGAAAATCACACTATTTTAATATTGGGCAGCAATCACCAATGTGGTGATAATTGCAATGTAAACTGATGAAGTACACTTGGTTGACCTTCTACTAGAACACATCTAAAGCACAGATGAATAGGAGCAATTTTACTTTTCGGGTAGATAGCAGCCGAGTAAAGATTTCCCCTGCAATGCTCCCTCAAACACCAATAAATTGAATGGTAGTTAGAACGGAGCAGCAAAAGAGTCAGGGATACTAGGCAGCAAACAGAATTCAATCTGACCTTCCCTCACGAAATGGGAGACAAAATCACGTTTGAAAACCTGTGCTATTGCATAAATAACACGCGGAATTGGTAAATAATAATTTACATGTGCGGTTGAATAAATGAGACATGAGTTCTAACAGTGTCCGGGATGGAAGAACACTAGCAATTACAAGGCAAGGTATCAACAAAGGGCATACAGGTCAAAGATCAACTTGAAAGTAAGAACAGAATGCAGCCAAAATCACACGTTGGAAAGTTGCATTTTCTTCTTTTTGCAGTTTAAATGTCAAAATGGTTTGAGAAAAAAACGGGTGAAATAGACCCAATCGCAATACGGTTTTTAGGCTGGGTGATAGATGCACATCACAGCGATAATATGAAAGTGAAAGAGTGACTGTAGCTGAAGAACTGGATGAGATTTTCAATGTGGAAGGAAATTTGGTTTCAGAAAAGAAAGCAGTAAACAGAGAATTGGTTTGGAAAGAAAAGTGACAAGTGCTACAACTATATCTTTAACTATATTACCAAGAAGATGGCGCAGCCCATGAAACGAATTAAGGGTCTGTCATAACCCCCTTCACGCTGCGTGTCTCTTTATGTGGAAATTAATAAATTTACTCCAAATATGACTAAGGACTTATGCTATGGACTAAAGGGATGCAAAAGAATGGCGCCAGCACATGAAATTAAGAAACGGGCTACACAGAGGATTCAGACCATCTTATACAAGTTATCAGTTATCAGGGAATGAATGGGATTACATAGAAGGTGGAACCAAGACAAGGTATCAAGATAGGGTAAGCTATGTAGTGTTATGGGATGGGGAGATGCTCGCAATCCGCGCTGGCGTTTGGGATGTGGGACAGCCAACCAGGTTTCTGGACTCGAGGGATCTGGTCACGGCACCATAGCGGGACTCTCCTAGCAGAAAACAGCTGGGCCAGTCTGGTCACGGCACAGCGGCATGCAGATAGTGGGGCAAAAAGCCGTTCTGGTCACAGGATACTCTCCAAAAGGGTACCACAGCTTTTCCTCCTTTCTTACTCCGTTAGTGGGATTTTGGTATGGGATTTGGTTCTGAAGGGTGGTTCTGCCTGGATAGGGTCAGCTATGCTATGCTCTGGCCTGGCAGTGGATCTGGAATCTTGCCAAATAGGTGGTTGGCACACAATGAAAATGACTTGTTTTTGTTGAAATGTTCAAGTGATGTTGTAAATGTCCAATTGTTTATATGTTTGCCATTTTCATGCGAACTCCCCGACAAATTAAATTTGAATTTGTCTTGCACACACCAAATGGTTGTCTTACCGAAAAACATTTGGCTCCGTGTGATGTAAATATTTTCTGTACTTTAGGTCCATGACCTCTCCCTTTTTTTGATAACTTTTGAAGCGTCCATTTTATGTTGAACTGTACAGCTTTAGATAAAGAATAGGATTGATTCTACTACAGAGTTTGAAAATATTTATTCTTTCTTGATACAGATGGTGACAAAAAACAGGAGTATTCTGATAGCACCTATTTTTCTTGAACCTATTCCATTGTAATCATTGTTCCCTACTAACCCTCCTGGATAGAATAGGCTCCCAATCAGGAGCCCTAACATTTGAATCCTGTGTCTCACCGACATTATATAATATGTTCACAAACTCTATTTGACATCCTAGATAACCTATTTATTTTATTACATGCCCAAACCCTGGAGGTATCACGACGTTTGTTACTTCAGAGCTTAGCTGGTTACAAGTTGGGTTACAGAAGTTCTACAGTCATACATTGCAACATAGTGTGGAAATTGAGAGACCATCGCAAAGCTTTAGTTGAATTTGTCTTGAGCTGATGCGCGAGCTAATTTCTAATGCGAGTCGGTAGAGTGTTCCAGAACCTAGGGATCTCATACACCAACTACGCGGAGGACGCACAAATACTCATTCCTATCACAGGCAACTACACTACTGACACCATTACCATGACCTCTATCTACCTCACGATCCAAGCCTGGATAACGTCCAACATGCTTTGCCTTAACAACGAAAAATTTGAAATCCTCATAACAGGTTCCCTACATGGCCTTCACCATTGATGGAATTTCTATCCCTGTATCCAGTGTGGTCAAAACTCTAGGTGTGTACCTAGATGCCACCATGTCTTTGAATAGGCAGGTACACACCATTGCCTCATCGGCATATACCATAAAACTGATCCATGCCTGCTGGCTGTTTCTATCTACAGACAGTTGCCTCACGATTACAAGGGTGCTCATAGGGTCAAGGCTGGATTATTGTAATGCCCTATTTGTAGGCATGTCTGTCTGAAATCTCAACAAACTACCTTTCAAAATAATGCTCCCAGAGCAGAGCTGAACATCCCTAGGCGTGCACATAAAAAAGTGAGCAAAATGCTCACTGGCTACCCATTCGGCAGCGCATAGAATTCAAAACTCTGGCCATAACGTATAACTGGATAACCAACACAGCACCCAGATACCTCTCTCAAAAAATACTAAAGGATCAATCGGCAAGACCCACACAATCTCTACACTAATCGCCTGATTACCCCGAGGTACAGACTGAAAAGAGTGGGAGGTGCAAGCTTCCCTGCCATTGCCACGGAACACTGGAACGCCCTCCCTCACAAACTCGGAGCTGAACAATTCTTGGGAATTCTGCAGCACCTTAAGACATTGCTGTTCAGACAGACTGCCCCTCGCCAAGATCATCTCACCCTCTTGACTGTCCCATCATCTTTTGTTGTCTCTGACCATTGTTGTCCCATACTGTTTTATATTCAGGTAACCAGCACCCAGGTGCCAAATGGTTTAGCGTGCTGTTAAAATCAAGTGCTTGGTTCCTCACTTCTCAAATCACGTTTCAATGGGAATGAAAACATTCCAATCTACCATATGCCCAATCTTCTAGGAAACGCTTCACTTTCTATGGTTTATGGGAGAAGATGCCGCCTGTCGTGTTTACTGGACACAACTCTGTGGCCATGCTTGTTCCCCAGGAGAGCCTTTGTTTGGGATTGATTTTCTAGGACATTCATTGCCAAGATCGCCACACCTATTACCTGATGTAGCCTTATACACCAACTGAAGCATCCACAACTTATGGCATGAGCCAAAGCTGAGGGCCATAAGTTGGGGGAAGTGACATTATCCCGGGATTGTGGCTATGAAGTAAAAAATGTTTTTAAATACTCAACTGTGTTAGTAATTTAATGTGCTTTTATTTTGTACGGTTTTAAAAATAAGGGTGTCTTCATAAGTTAAGCATTTTAATGGCAAACTTGATTCAATTGGAAACATTTTAACATTTATTTATTGGTCACTTGTTAGGCACTGATACAGGTAGCAAAGCGGTTTCTAAGCGCCCACAGAGCAACAGGGGATGAAAGACAATGAAATACAACAATGATAAATACATAAATTAGTACAAGTAAGAAGAGTAATGGCGAGGGGCGATAAACCTACTATGCCGTGTGAGTGTTCAGAACGTGCAAGTGCAGACGGGAAAGGGGTGTGGGGTAGGTGCTGTGGTGCTCATGGAGAGCAGCAGGTGAAGTGCTAAGGAGAAGAAAAGTGTGCCCTACAGTGGGAAGGGTGGGTTTAGGCAAGTGAAGAGGATAGACAGCGGCTGGGTTAGACGTGGGAGGTCAGGGCCCTCGGGATACATAAGGACCCTGCACGGGAGGGAAGGAAGGAGGGAGGGAGGGAGGGAGAGTGAGGGAGAAGGAGAGGGAGACGCAAAAGGAGTTGGTCCAGCAGAATTCAGGTGTTGAGGGGGAGAATTTGGTCAAAGCCTTGCAGGTATGATGAGGCATTTATAACGCGCCTCTGCACAAGTGTTTCAAGGTGCGACGAGGCAAGGGAGGGGAACAAGGGATGATGGACAACGATCCTACTAGGCCAGGTGTCATTCAGATCGTGCAAGTGCGTGGGCAGGGACAGTGCAATACATGGGAATAATTATAACAAGTGCCAGCATGAGGCAAGTGCATGGGTAAGTGCAGACATCAGTTGTCAAGGGCTGGAAGGGAGACTGTAGGGATACAGAAACAGTCCCCAAGTACGGAGGTTGCCAGGTGGGCAGTGCAGGTGTGTGATGCTTGGCGGGGGAGGGACCTGGCCCCTCAGTCAGAGGGTGTACAGGTAGCCAGTGCTGTACCGGTTACAGCCAGAAGGTGAGGAGAGGCGAAGAAAAAGCAGCAGCAAAGAGAAAGGCTTTGAGGTGCTTCCGGGAAGTGGTCCCCAGCCAGCCTTGTGGAGGATGCAGAGGGATTTAAATGTAATCCGTGCTGAGATTCGGAGCCAGTGG
The DNA here is from genome assembly GCF_040938575.1 of Ambystoma mexicanum. Classification (NCBI taxonomy): domain Eukaryota; kingdom Metazoa; phylum Chordata; class Amphibia; order Caudata; family Ambystomatidae; genus Ambystoma; species Ambystoma mexicanum. Next base: position 101,216,486 of record NC_090938.1, read on the forward strand.
AGACTTTGTAGGGCAGGAGAGGCAGCCCCTGGTCTAGCGGCCGCGGATAAGTCTTCTTGCTGCCCTGTTCTGGGTTAGCTGGAGCGGTCGCAGAGTGGACAAAGGAAGATTGAGGAGGCTATTGCAATAGTAAAGCCTCGAGAGAACCAGAGCACGTGTAACATTGAGAATCTGGGGGATGGTGAGGAAAGGTGGAATTCCTTTAAGAAGGAAGAGCTGAAAGTGGGACTTCTTGACAATGTCCCGAATATGAGGGAGGAAAGAGAGAGGAGTTGAAGACGACTTGGAGGTTCCTGGCTTCCGAGGAAGGAGCATGGGGAAGAGTCCATGGAAGAGGGCCAGAGAGAAAAGGAAAGTAGGCGTATGCATTAGGTGTAATGTATAAAGAAACTGAAAGAAAAAGTTTTCACATGTTTTAGCTCTTCACTTTTGTGTGGTAAATTTGGTGTTGCAGCTGGAAATAATATACTTGAGAGGGAGTGTTTGTTTAGATGAAATCATGCCTGGAATTTAATTTGCTTTTTCCCGGTTTGCTTTTGAAGTCAGAATATTCAGAATGCAGTCAATACCTGTAGTTGAGTGTATTCTGAACATTTTGACAGGATCAGAGGAGGTCATTAACTAAATCCACGTGCGATTTAGCAGCATGGACTGGTTGGGCATAATTAAGAAACTGATTATGCCTCCAGAGAGTGCATAACCTTTGGGAGTAGGCTACAATCATTCTCTTATAGATGTAGTAGCTTTTAGGCTGTCTACCAAGTAGAATGTCTCCACAAAAGAAAACCATCTTTCAAAATCTTCACTAAGCAAGCTCAGAAAAGAGCGGGAAAAATGTGGGAGGAGCTACTTAATGATTTGGTGCCTTGAGGGCCTTTCATGGGATAAAAAGGCGAGCACTTCTTCCACAGTGCCAATACCAGGAACAGCCTCAGATGAGAACAGTGATGCAGACCCACTTGCTGAACATTGCAGTTTTGAATGTCAGATGTCTTGGAACCTCACAGAAATACAGCTTCAAGGTTGGCACCTGTGGTTTATATATTTGTAAGTGCTTCCCTTTTGAGGTTGAAGTTCTGTGAAATAAACAACTCTGTAAGTGTATGTTATAATATTTAGGGAAGGATTGCATTTGAGCATCAAGTGTTGACCTAACAGGAGTTCTTTCTATTTATCTTTGTTTAGTAAGTGCTTCCATGTCAGGTGAGCAATTGTTGCCTATATCTCCACAACAGAAAACCATCTTTCAAAATCTTCACTAAGCAAGCTCAGAAAAGAGCGGGAAAAATGTGGGAGGAGCTAATTAATGGTTTGGTGCCTTGAGGACCATTCAAGGGATAAAAAGGCGGGCACTTCTTCCACAGTGTCCATAACAGGAACGGCCTCAGATGAGAACAGAGGGGGAGCAGGGGCAAGTGGATCTAGATCACCTGGGCTAAGCCCCGCCCACCTGGTGCCTTCATGCCTGCTGCTCTTTTTCACCACTTGGCATGCCCCGCCCACCTGGTGCCTTTCTGCTTCCCGCTCTTTTTCACCCCCTTGCAAGCCCCGCCCACCTGGTGCCTTCCTGCCTGCCGCTCTTTTTCACCCCTTAGCAAGCCCCGCCCACCTGGTGCCTTCTTGCTTGCTGCTCTTTTTCACCACTTAGCATGCCCCGCCCACCTGGTGCCTTCCTGCTTCCCGCTCTTTTTCACCACTTAGCAAGCCCCGCCCACCTGGTGCCTTCCTGATTCCCGCTCTTTTTCACCATTTAGCAAGCCACGCCCACCTGGTGCCTTCCTTCACCATCACTGTCTTGTGGCCAATGGTGGATTTTACTTTTATGGACTTCATTCATTCACGGTGTGTCACTCTTTCGCAACTCTCATGCTGGACTTCCTTTGCATCTTGTACTCATGGTGGCCCTGAATCATGCTGTTCACATCTTCATCTTGTATCCTGGCTTGCAACATTATGTGTTACTACTGACTTCTGCAATTGTATTCGCTCTCCACTCTTGCTACTCCACCCTTTTTTGACTGCTTACTCTCTTTTCTCTCCCTTTCCCTTCTCCCTTTTCCTATCACATCCCCTTACTTTCTTCTATGCACTTACTCTATCAGAATTGTCCCTGGACCTAATATGATAGCAACCTCGTCTGTTTCCTCCACCCTCCCATTACTGTTTTTTTTCCTTCCCTCCAGCACTATCTGAAATGTTGTCAGGCCTAGTATGAGTCGCTTGTTTTGTTCCTCCCCTCCCTTTCTGCACCCCTCTCCCTCACCTTTTGTTTTTCTCCGGCTCTACCAGAAATGTTGTCAGGCCTAGTACGGTAGTCGTCTGTCTGTTTCCATTTCCTTCCCACTCTCCCCCTCCCTTTCTTATCTATGTCTTCGCTCTTGCACTATCTGAAATGTCGTCAGGCCGAGTACGATAGTTAATTTCACATCCTTACTGTTCATGGCCTGTAAGAATGTGGTTGTATTTTCCCTTGTTCCCTCCCTTACCTTGAAGCGCTTTGAAACACATTGTGTATAGGCGCTATATAAATAAACAACCATATCATAATGCGCCCGTTTCTAAATCCGTGATTAGCATGAAAATCACAAGAATTAGTTTGGCTTTGTAGAAAATATTTGACAAAACCTTTACGCTGGTTTCGAGGGTGTGTGTGTGTGTCCGCCCCCCCACCTTCGTTACTTTGATTTGTATGTGATAAGCCAGTCTGATATCTTTGCAGAATCCTTTACTGGTTTTTCTCTGATGCAGAAACCAATCACTCTTTTACTTCTTCATTTTAGAACGATCTCTGCTTTGGATATTATTCCTTCACAAGTATATTCCTTGATCGGAAACAGCCCTCTGCATCCAGCCTCCTCTTACAACTCGCTCATCCCGGTTCAAGAACAGCGGCAGCCAATTGTAATCCCAGATACGCCTAGTCCACCTGTGAGTGTCATTACCATTCGCAGCGACACTGACGAAGAGGAAGACAGCAAGTACAAACCGACCCCGTAAGTAATGTGTGTTCCTTCACCACTGTTCTCTGCGTGTGCTACCTTTTTTATGCTGCATTTTTGTTCAGAACATGAACTGATGTTAATATTACAGTTGTGGAATGCCCCCTCCACTAACTGGGATTAACCCAGTTGTATAAAAGTAGTTGTTGAAAATCGTATAGGTTCTCCTGAAAAATATTTCCGAATTTTTCCATTTGTCACACCGGACTACATGTTACTGGGGTTTATACCACGCTCCACTGCCATTTGCTTTTCCTTCAGATGCTCTGGCGGGTCTGAGGTTAGTAGGGTGGGGAATGCAGGCTGGGAAGTACCCGGAGCTCTGCCTGCTTGTCCAATTCTTGCTGTTGTGTGTCAAAAGCATAGAGGCCTTTGTGTGCAGAGGGGGTCCTTGTGCCTGTGGCACTGGGATGCATTGGCTAGGCCTGTAGTTATAGAAGTTTTGTAGAGTTAGCGTTCCGTTATCTTTTAGGGGGTGTTTGTTGGAACATAGAACTTATGAATTGGTTGCGACAGACTAGTTCACTTGCATGATATCACAATGAAATGGTGAGCATGGCAGTGAATGGGGTCCCTATGGCAAGAATGTTCTTGAAGATCGGTGTGCATTTGCACAAGGAGCTAAAGAGCAAGTTTGGTCCCTATAGACCAACTCCGCTGTGAATCTGGGAGGGCACTAGTCTGTATCTAGCTGAGCTATTGGGCACTCTTCCCTAGTTCCAAGGGCATTTAGTCCTATTTTAGTTCGGCACAATACTCCAAAGCCCTCTGAAACAGCACAGTATGTGTGTTGTAGTTCATCCCTGCTCTGCTGGAGGAGGGAGGCGGCAAGGGTGCCCTGCATGAGACTGTTAAGCAATGACTGTTCGCTGGACACTTAACTTCAGGTTTTAATAAAGGGACCCATTCAGTATATATTGGGGTGTCTTTGCAAATAATCTAGAATATAGTAGGACTGCTTACCAGTGTTTTCAGTCACATTGAGATGTCGCCAGCTCCTGCTACATGTTTAGTTGAGGATGGGCCGGATTTGTTGATGCACATAAGACATTTATGAATTCAATGTTTGTTTTAGGTCGAACTTGAAGCAGCGATCAAACGTCATCAGCTACGTCACAGTCAATGACTCGCCAGACTCGGATTCGTCTGTGGGAAGTCCTTATGCAGCAGAACAGTTGGCTACCCTGAATGGTGCAATTGGAATCTTGGAGGTGCCTCGGAGACTGTCGCATGGGCAGAGTTCCAGCGCACGCACAATTATTGTCCCACCGATGAAGACACAGGTTCACGACTGCTCCTTGGATACCCAGCTCTCTGGTATGTTTGCTCTGCTACTTTGTATTCATTATAGAGCTGACCGAAGTGTCGGCCATCTTGTAGAAACGGGTCAGCACAATTGGCACAAGTGGTGTTAACCTTGACTATATCAATCGCACTAGAATCCTCCAAAAGGCTGTTGACCAAGCATTGAAATGGATTTGACTCCTGTTCACTTGTTGCATCAGCTATACAATTTTACAAATCAAAGACCTTGGCTAACATGGGACCATTTTACCTAATGTTAAACGACCACTTCCCAGATAATGTTTGCTTCTTTAAGCCTCGTCACTTGGTGTCCTTAAACCATTCGGTAGCTTAGTGGGGTGGCATTCAGAAGTGTTTGATGAAGTGGCGAGGGCTACTGGCGGTTGATAAGAAATGGTGTAACATATGCGTTACCGTACGAGAGGGGTGGGGGGGGGGCAAGTGGCTTTTTATGTCAAGCTAGTGGCTTGCAATTTGAAATGTTTATCCATGGTTGAACAAAACACACCTCTTAGTGGACACTGACTGAAAAACTTTTCTATTTGAAGGCCTACATTTTACGCAAGGGACATATGAGGAGCTGGAGCTGCCTTCCCCGGGGAACTGCTGGCAATTCGCCCACAGCCGCTTGGTTGCTGTTTTGGCAGTGGGTGCGATTCTGTTGGAACATTGCTGCATTTGCATCAATCATTGATGGTGCTGACGAATTCATTGTTTTAGGGAGCACTGGAGTAAACGTGTGTGGGTTGGATGGAATTCATTAGTGCTGAAGTAGGCTGCATCAATAACTGACTTCACAGAAATGAATCATGAGCCGCAGGAGCGAAGGGGGCACAGAGTGTCGTTTATTGGTTAACTTTCAAGTTGCAAGCTACTAGCCTGGCCTGAAGTCGCATGCACCTCCTCAGGTCGCCACATGCACACAGCGCACCGTTTCTAGTTCGCCAAGATGACCTTATCCTGCTCTAGTGATGAGGCATCTATGAGATCGCTGTGCTGCTGAACATGTCGACAAAAAGATGCTGATTACAAGAACGGCGAGGCACAGTGATCCCAACGATCACTTTTTCCTGCATCCCCATACCTTCCTTCCCCCTTTTGTCCCTACTTCCCTTTCGGCGCCACACTTGTGTGTGCCGCTGACTTCCATCCCTGCAGCATCAGATCCCCATCCACTAACATGGGTCAGAACTGGCGCTATCCCTGAGCCCATTACACCGAAGAAGTGGAGCGGTGGGGGGGGTGGACACCCTTGCATTCCCCGCCCCCCCCCCCCCCTTGTTCGGTGTAATGGGAGTCAGCATTTTAGTGCGCATGCAGCATTTCATTTGCCATTTTCGGCCGATACCGTGATGAATATATCTGTTGTGGCTTGAAATCTCTGTAGGAAAGCTATCTCGCTATGAAATATTTTGCTATTGTTTTTACCAATCTTTGTAGGCCCCGTGTGGAAAACTATCCATTAATATGCATATATCGTTTTTACTCGTTAAGTATGAATCCGGAATTGTCAATATATTTTGCTCTGCAATATCTGCCACCTAGTGGTTACATCTGTAATGGTCATATTCAAAGCCATTTTGATAATTGTGCATACCCTATCGCTCATGGGGGGTCTGAAACACTGTCCTGTGATATCAACGGAATTGTACGAACGGACTAAAAAAAGTCAGAACGCACAGTCAGAAAAATGCTACGACCAGGTTCGAACACCAGAAGTTCGAACCTTTGGTGGTAGCATGAATTGAAAGTAAGTTTTAAAAAAAGGGCTGCAGAGGTGTCCCCGGCAACACCCCGCTCACCATACTATACAGTATAGTGAGCAGTGGTTGGAGTGGACACCCACGCTGTACACCCAACAAAAAAAACAAACGGGCGCTGCCGGGGTAACCCCTGCAGCCTTCTGTTAAAAAAAAGACCCTGCGGGTTAAAAATGCAAATTGCTTTGTCAACATGCAGTACACAAAGCGCATATTGCTGGTTGCAGCAGTCCTCTTGCGGGCACTTTACAAGATCATGGTTTAATAGTCCTATTAACCCCGCCGGGGCATGGAGGAAGGAGCTGGGCACATGAAATGATATGAAGTGTAATTACAATAGTAACAGATCAGATATGCAATCCACTGTTTGCTCTGTTTGGGGGCTCATGGGCTAGCAGGGAGTGGATCTCTTCTCAGAGATCCCTTCCTGGCAGAGGAGGCGTTTTTTAAAGTTTTTCTTGTGCCTGTCCCTATTGGGATTGCCTTAATTTCAGGCTGTGTAAAGTTCCCATGAGAAGCCGTAGAGCTGCGGAAGGAATGAAAACGGAAGAAATAATCATCAAAAAAGTGGTGGTGGAAAGCTTAGGAGTGTATAGTAACGTGGGGGTTGAGTAGTGTGTTCTATTCAGACTGGTTGCAGGGGTCAGTTGTCCGTGAATGGATTTAAACATATGACCTACTCAAATGAGAGTAGGAAACAATTTGTGTATGGATAAGTACCCTGTGTGAAGGCATGGCACAGAGATGGGCTAGAATTGTGGAAGGTTGTAGCGGGTACCGGTAGCAAGGTTCAGCTCCCCATTGAGGGGCATGAAGGTGACGTTGGGGTTCCCTTAGTAGGTTGTCTGCAATCCAGGCTGCTGAGTGAAGGTTATGTTTTTCAGATGTTCATGAGGCTCAGCCCGGCAGTGCACTGGAGGTGACATGGTCCTGAATGTTTCATCAGATCGTGGCCCAAGCAGATCCCAAGTATATAAGCCTTGATAAAAGGGGACTGGATATTGGAGAGAGTATGAGGTGGAATTGTGCTCTGGGAGACTTTTAGGGGAGCTGGCCATTTGGCAGCACAGCATCATGTGGTGATGGGTAGCAGATGCATGGCCAATAGGAGCACCTGTAGGGAGGAGAGGAGAACATCAGCATGGCATTGCTCAACTGATATCTGAAGCCAGATGAGATGAGTTTGCTGAGGGAGGAGGTGTGGTGTCTGAATAGGTTGGGACCCAAGGGCATACCTTTACTGGGCCCCTATTGCAAGAACGCCTGCTAAAACGACCCCATTATTCTGGGAAATTGAGTAGATTATATTAGGCAGGTAAGAGGCATCCAAGCGAAGACGGTGCCTTGAATGTACGCAGTGAGAAAGAAGTGATCAGCGGGTACAAAGAATGAGGATACAGGATAGGCCACAACGTTGATAAATAGGGCAGTAAAACGTCCAATAGCATTGAGCAGTCCTCATTCTCTTGGCGAAAATGTCTGTGCTCTAGGCTCTTGAAGAAAGAAAACCTTTCCAGAGATAGAACCGGGTGTGTTTGTTTTCCATGTGACTCTCCTGTATTTTGAAGACCAAATACAAAAAAGACAAGTTTATTTCAGGCAATTTTGTGTGGTCTTCAAAATGCCGAATGATCGCATTCCACCTTCCCTCACCCCCATGCAACTCCCTGACGTAGAATTTAGGGACACCCAAACACCAGCACCACCCCCTTACTTCGGCCAACGCCAAGCACTCACCCTTGCAACGTTTCCTTCTTCCGACTCCCCCACCGGTCAGCCATGACAGGCCCTGCGCACAGAGGCCGCGGTGTGCCTGGCAGGCCCAGCGCGCATTCCTGTGCATCACAGAGAGCAACTGTCCATTGCGGGGAATAAGGTAAGAGAAAGGGGGTGGTGTGAGGGGTTGGTTACAGGTTTTGGGGTAGGTGACCAGTGTTTCTCATGATCTGTTTAGAAAGACTGTGGGCCGGATAAAATGATCTCTATTTTCTTAGTACCACACACGCACACCCGGCTGTAGCCAGGATTGGAGACATTTAGTTGTTGGTGTACACTATTATATTGGTCCCTGGGTAAGCAAAGTTGAACTGAAGTCATTTCTATGGCCGATGTTTGAATGGCAAACGGAACGGTAGGCCCAGTTTCTTTGAAAACACCAGTGTAAGACGGTCAATGTGGCCCAGGAAGTGTGTGGGAAACAGGTTGAATAAACGATTTAAAAAGAGCGTTACTCATGCGTCGGATGATCGGTACCCAGCAGTTGCCTATCGATCAGAAATGGGGGACAGGGTCTACAGCAACTAGTTTGCCACACCCCATCTTGCTCCACAACAGTGTTTCTGCCACCGTTAGATTTGTTTCTTGCTTGCAGAAGAGCTCGTACATTCCAAAGAATTGCACGAACATAACAAATGAACACTTCAATCAGAGGCGAAGCGTGCATCCAGTTTGAATACAAACTGTGTTCTGCAAGAAGGCGCGTACAGGTAAAGGGCTGGTAGGTTTTTTTCTAGTCCCTATATTTAGGGTTTAGCAAGATGAAACCACAGCTTGGCTGCATGCCTGACTCTCTTTAGAAGTAAATCTGTCCGCACAGTAAATGCTACGCTTTAAAGGCGGACTGTGGTTATAAATGGCTACATAGTAACATGCAATGACATTTTAAATACGAGTGACCACTCAGGATTTCAAAATCTAGACCTTCCCCAAAAAGTTGCAAAGGAGGGTAAGGCTGCTCCTGCAACTGGCCGGCAGGGTAGCTCGGCTCCTAGGTGACCAGGAAATGTTGTTTATTTCCCTTAAACCTCCTGGCATATGCTGCACCAGCTTTTTTTAGAGCTTTTCTGTGGAATCTGCTATAGGTTGTGCCTTACATTTCCTATGCTGCAAGAAAAGTGGAAAGCCCCGGGTCAGAGGAAAAATGCGTTGTCATACACGGTCCAGTAGAGGAGGCGCAGGGTCTATGCCGAATCTCCTACACCTGTGAGACTCCCAGTCCCAGCACTTTTTGCTGGACTCGTGGAGTTTCTGGTTCCGTCTCCTGAATGAGTGGGAGCATTTTCCTCTCACTCATTATTTTACTCTGTTTATGGAGCCCTTGTTCGTTACATTTTGTAATTTATTTTCATGGAGTCATGTTTTCCTCCATATTTTGTAAGCCTTCTGTAGTTTCCTTTCGCAGCACACAGCACCTTTTGTGCAGTGCTATTGGGAGCCCCTTGGGTTTACCTTCGTATTTTCTTCTATTCTCCTTGTCTGATCTACAAGGATAGAGGGATCCCTTTTATCACTTTTGCATTTTCTATTGTGACATCAGTACACCCCACCTTATGTGGAGTGCGGAGGGATTACATAGTATCCCATTTCCCACTGCTGCGGTAACATTTCTGTTAGTGACGGGCATACTTCAATGGCTGGTGGCAGTGAACGTAGGAAGTGTTCACAGCCCCGTTAATGCACAGAAGGGTTCCCATTGACCCAAAATGGTGGCTGTATTTTTTCGCCATTTCTTGTGCACTTGTCCTTTCTTGATCCTTCTGCTGCCCAGGGTTGGGGAGATCCTGGCCTGTTTTGATTTGTCTTCGATAGGAATCCCCCAGGAAGCCCGCTAGGGCTCCAGTGTGTCTGTGAAGACCGGAAACTAGGGAGGCGTCTGAAATTCTGCAGGCCTTTGTCATCTGACATGCTTGCCTGGAGCCAGTTCCAACTTGAAGGCTGGCTGTCCTTAAATGCAGCACGAGTGTTGATTGGCTGGGTTCCTGAATAAATGGCCTGGAACCTGAAGCAGAAGAAAAGTCTACCACTGGAACAGAAGAACCGAAGATGAAGAACAAATGCCTGCAGCCCCTTCCAGTAACCGGTGAAGCCTGCTGAATTGACCGCTACTGTCTTGACCCAGTTTCTGAATTGACAGGGAAGCGCGGAAGAGGACAAATTCCTCCCATGGACAGGTGGGCATAATTGGTCCTAAATCTACCTGCAACTTGAGCCATCCCACTTCGTTCTGCGACCTTCCTGGGATGCAAGCCGCCGATACCCTGGTACCTGCCACCATCCCACAGTGCTTCTTCCCGTGAACATCCTCTCCCACTTTGCTGGACACCTGCTGGATCTTCCGAAGCAAGATTCCACTCCTCCAAAGTCCCCCCTCTTGAGTGCAGGTCCGAACAAGCGATAGGACGAGAACCATTTTTCACTGGCATCTCTGAAAATGTGCCAAATCCACAGATCCGTGTTGGCGCACTAAGATTCCTTTGCTGGGAGTCCCCTCTCTTGACTTGACTGCTGCTGTGAAATCATACATGTTGAGGGACTCCACGACCAAGGAACAGGAGACTGGGTCTACAGCTGCTACCATGTGAAGGCATCCGGCTTAATCTTCATCACTCCTCAGACACTGTGGGACTCAAGGTAATACTTAGTTATTCTGTGGCTAGGGGGTAATTCGTGTGGTAGGGAGTTGTTAGGAAAGATTTGTTTACTGCACCTACCCTTCCATCTATATGGACCCCCACACCTTTTGCTTTTATTTTTGATAAGCACCTGCTCTTTTTGCACTACAGTGAAGCTTTAAGCTTCACTGCACTGGCTTTTGCTCATGTGTTATGGGGAAACTGACAAGTCCTTCAGGCTTTCAGTACTGGGAAACATTGTTTCCCTTAGTGGTGTCAGTGTTGCTACTTGTGGTTACTTTTGAATTGGTGTTATTTGGAATTTATATAGCGCTCTGTCATTGGTATGACTTCAAAGTGATTGTGGGTTGAACGCCCTCGGCGACCGTAGCCCAAATCAGTCGAGAGTAGGGTATCGTAGGGTGCTTGGGTGTACTCAGTATGTGAGCAGCTGGTGCGATTACCTGATGGTAGCTGCATCCTAACATTTTTGTGGTGATATTGAGATCAGTTGAATGTGCAATCTGGAGGTGGGTCTCCAAGATTGGATTCTGACGGCGTTTGACCTATGTAGGACGCTTGTGTGCAGCTAGGACGATTTTTTCGTGTGGCATAGCTGCGTTCTAGCAGGCTGTTGAGGTTTTCATGGAGTATTGTTTGTATGTGAGCAGTTAGGATGAAATTGATCCAGGGGCGTTGCTGCACTCAATTGTGTTGATGTAGAGTAGAGAGTGAGCATAGTGATGGGAGAGGCGAGTGTCTGGAGTGGAGGTTGTTCTTGCGAGCCCACTGTTCCGGATTTCGTTTACGCGTTTCGCGATAGCTGTGTTCAGAGTGACTTATTAGTGACTTATTAGTCTTTCAGTGGTGTCATTTCTCAGTATCTCCTTGAACATTCTTCCACAGGTTCTAGGGTGTTCAGCAGCCATAGATGGTCATAATCGGGATTATAGAAAGAGCCAGGTTTTTAGAGCTTTAAGTAAGGCCATGTAGTCTTGGGTGCGTCGCATGTGTGGGGGGGAGTGAGTTCCACAGCGTTGGAGTCCAGGTTGAGAAGGCGGATCCTCCAATCTAGGATGAATTGGAGTTTGGAATCACTAGTAAGAGGGCAGTGCTTGATCTTTAGGTCTGTGATGAGAGGTAGGGTTTTATCTTTTGTAGGTATTTGAACCTGTTGTCTTGTGCACTGCTTGGTGGGTAATGCAAACGGTTTTGAAGGTGGCCCTTTGTCCGACAGGGAGCCAGTGGATGGTGCAGAGAGGGAGGGGAGATGTCTCTGTCACAGGGCGAGAAGGAGTTTGGCGGCAGCGTTTTGGGCTCTTTGGTGTTTAAGTTGGTATTCTGGTGCTCCCAGGTGTAAGGAGTTGGCATAGTCTGGTCTCGTCATAATAGACATAACAGCAGATAGGTGAGGGTAGAGAAAAAATGTTTCTAAGGAGTTTGAGGTGGTAGTGACAGGATTTTGATTCATTATTGATCTGACGGGAGACGGTTAGGTCCGAGTCCATAGTGCAGCCAAGGGCTTTGACTATTTTGGAAGGAGGGGGGCACGCATGGGAGCGGTTGCAGGAGAAGGGCAGTATTGCCGCACACCACGATTTCAGTTTTATCTGGGTTCAGAAGGAGGTGGTTTCTTGTCATCCATCGGTCAATATCATTGAGACATGCTTCAAGGCCAAAACCTGGGTTGGTGCTTGTTTTGGGAATTCTTATGATAATTTGGGTATCATCAGCATAGTTGTATCAGGAGAGGTTGCGCGTGGATGATTCTGCTGAAGAAGAGAGCAGAGGGGCAGACGCCTTGGGGTACTCCAGTGTTCACAGCGCGAGCAGTTGAGACAGAAGGGGAGAGGAAGGCGATTTGTTTCCTGTTGCTGAGGAAGGAGGCAATCAATTTGAGTGCCGAGCCACAGATTACTAGGGAGTGGAAGCGATCAAGAAGGCTTGAATGGTTAACTGTGTCAAAGGCTGCCGACAGGTCAAGGAGAAAACACGTTGCGCAACCCTAGTCTGCTGTGACCCCATCCCAGATCGATATCAGTGGTTTCTGTTCCATGGCGCGATTTGAAGCCTGATTGTGCGGGGCCAAGTAGTTTGTTTGATTCTACGAAGGAGTTGAGATGGCAGTAAGCAGCCCGGTCAATGAGTTTCATGAGAAATCTGGTGTTGGAGATCGGCCTGTAATTCTTCCGGTCAATGGGGTAGAGGGATGCCTTTTTTAGAAGTGGTTTGACATTTACTATTTTAAAGGGTTCTGGAAAAGTGTCAGCAGTGAGGGATGCGTTTAGTATGGATCTTGCATGTTCTCCTGCGCAAGTAGAGGAGAATATTTCTTTCAGAAGAGAGGCGGGGCAGGGGTCGAGGAGGGGATCCGGAGGGTCTGCTGTTAGATAGTAGATCTAGGAACTCGTCTCTCGAGATGGGTTGGAAAGAGTCGGAGGTTGGTGTTGGGAAAGATTTCCATTACATGGGTAATTTTCCCTCCAGTTGTCTACCCCCAACTTTTTGCTTTGTTTAAACACCGTAGTCTTGACTTCACCAGAGGGGCCCAGCCTTCTGCTGCTCTCCTCTGGGCTTTTCGCTCACTGTTTATGGGGGGAAACTGACATGCCCTTAAGACAGTCAGTACTGGGAGACTTAGTTTCCCTTAGTCCTTGTCCATGTTGCAACTTTTCTGCAACATGTAACAAGTGTACAATGTACCTTACAGTGCACTTGTGTTAGGCATTTCCAAAGGCCCTAGATACTCGAAGGACTTTTTAGGAGAAGTGCAGATGTGCCTTGAACAGGGCTTGTGGTAGCTCAATCCTTTCTTGCCAGGTAAACTGCGATTACTGCTTTTGGCATGGTTAGGTGGCCTGGCTCCAAAATGGCCACGCCATGAGGTTCTTTGTCCTGTCCTTTGGCCATCTTGCCCCTTCACCTTCCTCAAGTCGGGCCGACCCGGGTCAGTCCTTATTTGGGCATGCATTTTCCCGCGAAGTGCCAAACATTTGCGGGCTTCTGCATGCCTTGTGTGCACGCCCCCAGGATGTAGGCTGGAACGTATGGTTCCAATACACATCCTGGGTGCCAGAGAGTCTGGAGTGTTGCGAATGCCTGGGACCACCGTGGTCCATGATTGGTCCACGTATGGTATGCTTGTATGTGAGCAGTTCTCCCACTGGGTCCTCTCCATTTTGGCGCAAAGGAGATTCTGGATAAGAGAAGGCCCAAACACCCATGCCATGTCAATCTCTGGAGTTCTCACTGAACGAAGGATAGGATCCAAGTATCCTGAAACTAAGAAGCTGCCTTGAGGAACTGCTGGTAACTCGCTGGAAGGTTTGGCACCTTGAACCCGCTGTCGTCCTGCTGGACCCCTCTGCATGTGGTCATCCTAGAAGGTCTGCAAAGACGCTTGGACCCATTGGAATAGTGGGACCAACTATTCTCGGCACCTTCATCTTAACCTGCAAGTAAGACTTTTCGGAAGTTTCCCTGGGCCAACCAGTGGACTGACCAGCTTGCGCAGATGTTTTGCACTGATACCGCTGCTATTTCAAGGAGACCCTTGAAACTTGGCACATTGCAAGCTCTGTGCTCATGGCACTCGTACCGAATTTCGTACACTTGGCGTTCCCAGGTCTGGAGTAATGTGAGGGCGCCCGAACTAGAGTTTACGTGGTTGCCGTGTCGCCCAGCCGTGGTGACAAACTTTGCAAGTTCATTGTAGCTGTGGTCCTCTGTGCCCTAAAGACTGCTACAACACAACTGGCCTGATCCATCCACCATGAGCGGAGAAATCGCCACTGTCCTGTAGGGGAATCAACGCTGTATCTTTGTCACTGAAAGCTGCAGAGCCGCGATCTTGCCGCATTTAAACCTGCAACCAAAGTGGACGCGACTGCCGAAGTTTGGTCCGGCGTGCACAGTGGGTCGGTGAGTAATTGCAACCCTAACCGGTGGCCCACTAGCACATCCATCCATTTGTACGCACGAGTGGCCCCGGAGGGCCCCTCTGCTTTCCACTGCTAGTGTGAACTAGCAAACTATTCCCAACTCTTGTAATTGACTCTGCCCTCAAGTGGAGGCCTTCCTCTAATAGTGGGAACCTATTCTGCATCACCTCACCTGTCTTCCTGAGCTGCTGCAGCCCCTATAAAAGATCCTGCTTTGACCATTTGAACTACCACATGCGCCAGCTTCGCAAGTACATTTGAGCATGAGGCTCCCCTTATCTTAGGGATTGGACTGCCTTTCATGTTACGGTTGTGTTTGATGCAGAAGGGCCTGAAGACTATTTGCACTACCAGCTTCCTTCCCTGTTTAGGTTGTGGACCCATTTGGTGCATTCATCCTTTGGACCCCATTGGTCTTGTATGTATGTGTATAAATAGGATTGTGTTGGTTTAATAGTATTGCTGTGATTTTCTTAGTGCGTTGAATTACAAAGGCCTTGGAATAAATGTATTTGTATTTTTGATATATATACACCTGACTAAGAGCGATTTGTAAGTGTCCTTTAATCTGTGTGCTCATTGAGGTCTTGACCACCGCCATAGCTACCTTGATTGGTCTGGCTTGTCCAGAGGATTACCCTGTTCCAAGAAACTAGGTTGGCCTGCTGAACCTCTGCCCACCAGGTCAGAGTTCAGAAATCCATATTAACAGTTAGCATAGTTGTCGTTGGGGCAATGAGATCAGGAGGGGTAGGTGTTGGGCAGGGGGTGAGGGTGGAAGAGTTGGCATCCTGTCAAGTGCAGTGTTGTATAAATTTAGCGAGAGGGAGTCGCAGAGTGTTTGCGTGGGAGTGGTTTGGGCAGAGATGCAAGTAGGTTTCACGAATTTTGAGATCTTGTTGAGTTCTTCTCTGCTGCTGCCGCCACAGTTCAGGATTCGTTGATTGTAATAGGCCTTTTTGGCCTTTCGTATCTCGGATTTGTAATTACGTGGTGGAGGGCGAACATAGCTTCTGCTGAGATCAGCTTTAGATGCTCTCAAGTTATTCTGATTTTTGAAAGTCATCAGGTGTCGTTTGAATCATTTGGGGGACAGTCATTTGCGTGAGGCTGCGGGGCGTGAGGCAGAGAGAGGCATTAGTGATTCTGTAAGCCGGGAATCAAAGGATTCAATGGTTAAGGGTCTACCACAGGTCAGCGTCGCTTGGGGACAGAGTATCAGGTCTTTGGCCAGGTCAGGGAGTACCTTGACTTTGTTCCAGCATTCGTCATCAAAAGTGGGGGCTGGGGAAGCTGTGGGAGCAGGGGCTAGTGCGTGGATAGAGAAAGGAATGGCAGAGTGGTCTGTCCAGATAAGCGGTTTGGGAATGGATATAGAGACGATGTCATAGGAGCTGAATATCGCACCTGAGTAAGTTGCACCAGTGGTATGTTACTTGTAACTTTTTATCATTGTACAATGCAGCTTACACTGCAGTACAATGGGGTACATGTTTGTTGTGCCCTAGACTAACGCTTGGAAGATTTTTGGTTACTCTAGGTGTGCTAAAAGAATAAGCTGGTGGCAGCAGTGACTTTTTCCCATTTTTAGCCTTACCCCGTTTGGCTACTAACTGTGGCTAATGGTCAAACATGGCCATGCCATGAGATTTTTCGCTTGTCCATGGCCATCTTGTCTTTTAGCCTTCTTCGTGGCCTGTGAGGCCAGGAAAATCCTTATAAGGACTCCCAGTGCCCGGTGAAGCCTGCTGAATTGATCGGCAGAAGGCAGAAGGTTTTGGTGGGCTACTGGAGGGCTGTGTGTGTGTGTTTGATGGCAGGATGTGTTGGGACTGTCTGGTCCCAATACACAAACTGCTGTCTCTATGTCTGAGTCATATGCATGAGTGTTCCCGCCAGTGGTTCTCATTGGACCCCTGGAAGGGTGTTTGTTTGTGGGCTACTTCTGTCATTGGCTAGTGAGGGCAGCTGCTCTTATCTGGCTTTTAGGATAAGAGGACTGTTGGGGAGAATTCTCATAAATGTTAAAATTCCTCCCAACTTGGAGCCCTCCAGCTCTTTTGCTAAACTTTGAGACTTTGAACTTTTTATTTCTTTGTTTTCTGTGTTGGTTTATTTATTTATTTTGATTATGGAGTTTTAGACAACTCCATAGGCATCATCTTTTCATTTGTGTCACACAGCACCCTCAGTGCAGTGGCACAGGGAAGCCTTTCAGCCTTTTCCAAGGTTTCAATACCTTCTCTGGGATAAACTGCTGTTTCCCAGAGAAAGTGAAATTGACTTTACTAGTCTTTTTTAAATTCCTAGACCCAGCCCACCCTATCTTACAATAGAGTGCTGGAGGGGTTGCTTAGTATCCCGTGTCTAGATACTCATGTAGCAGTCAAATGCTACCCTTGCCTCTCGAAATGGCTGGTGGCAGTGGTTTTACAATGAACTACCATGCTTCTTTCCGACCGTGAACACCGGTAGCCTTAATTCGCGGGAGCCATGTTTTTCAAAATGGCGTCTGAGCCCCCTTTGTGTAAACAGGTCCTGGTCTTCTTTTTTTGCCATTTCTTTTTGGAAAGGTCCTTCTAGAGGTTCTCTGCGCACCAAACTGGGTTTGGTCCCTTTGTTCCATCGCCTTTGGTGGGCTTCAGGACTGAAGACCCCCTCTGGCGCCAGAGTGTCTGGGGTGGGCAGGAAGTGAGGAAGGTGCCCGAAACTCCCTGTGCTTAGTCTCCTTGGAGACCCAAATGCACTATGGCGTGATTGGCTGGCTGACTGTCCTGCAAGGACAGATTTCCTGCTGGGTGAGTGGCAGCTAGGCTGGAATGAATGGGAGGAAACTGAATAAAAAGCAAGTCTCTTGGCTTGGAAGGCAGAGTCGACCACTGGAACGAAAGAACCGAAGACGAGCTTGAAAAGGACAGCTCCTGCAACTCCTGGACCGTTGGTTTGCCCGGTGAAGCCCTACTGCAGGTCTGAATCGCCAAGATCATCTTGAGAGAAGCCCTGCATGGACGACTTCTCCCTTTGAGTTGGTGGGACCAATCAACTCGACACCAAGCCATCTGGATACCATTCTCGGAGCTGGTTGTGTTTTCTCAGAGTGCTGCAGGAACCCGAATAACCAGGGAGAGGGACACCAGTTTGTGTGCTCTACTACAGCTACTGGAATTGAAGATTTACCAGTACTAGCTTTTTGACCAGTCCCAGTGCAGTGCAGGAGTCCCTCTTGTCCTCCCTCCTGCCCTCCCTACAACTGAGGCTCAGGAACAGCGAGATCTGCAGGAACTGCCAGGTACCGAAGTCTTCACTTGCATCTTTTTCTTCATTTGTAAGGTACTGTGAAACGAGACTGAGTACTTGCCTCTCGCGGTGAAAGTGCTTGAAACTGTCGTAACTAGCAGTCCTAATCAGCTTGTGACCCAACATATAAATCTTCTTACAAACTACTTCTTAGAACCTCTACAAAGACTTTACCGTTTTTACCTATCCAAGACTTTAGCCCATTGACTTTGGCCTATCCTATTGAATTTACTCTTCTGGTGAACTCAAAGTATCTGCACTATCTAAGAATAATTGTAATTCTTTTATGTTCTGAACCTATTCCTTTTTGCTCCTCCTTCAAAGTATTCTTAATGCCTCCGAAACTTGAGTATAGTACTGAAGTGTATTTGTGTATGATATTTAACTGCCTCCTTCTAGTGAATGTTTTATAACTGACTATTGAATAAATTAATAAGTGTTTAGCCAAGAAACCTTGAGTATGAGTTTATTTGAACACCTTTGATTGTAGACCTCTGTAACATCATTATAGCTCACATACCCTCTTGCGATGAGCGTGGCTGCTGAGATCAGCTACCAAAAACTGTGTAGTACAGACTTATAAAAAGGTTGGTTTTGCTTACACCTGTAGTCATAGTTGTGTGTAGTGGCCCCAAAGGGTACGTCATACAAACTCTGCCCAACAAGGACACCTGCACCCGTCGTTCAGAGATCCTGGAAAAACCTGAAGGTGCCAAGTCTTCTTTCCAGCTGTGACACCTGTGAAGAAATCGGAGATCATGTCTGAAGGAGGCCTGGCTACCTAATTCTGCTGCTGTCCTGGAGGAGCCCTGTCTTGCTTGTGATCTTCAGCAGTCCTACAAGTGAGCTGCAACCCTTGGAGTGGAGGGAACATCCATTCCTGATGTCTGCCCGGTAGCCTGCGAAGAAGAGCCTTCAGAAGTGTCCCGGGAACAGAAAAGTTTTGTCTAATGTGAAACATGTAATAACACAAGATATTTAGATCAGCGCTTCATGATCTTCTCAAATTTAAATCATAATTGGAATGTCCAAAAAATTGCAACAACTGACTGCCGACACGTGTTTCACCCGCCTGCGGTTGTCATCAGGGCTGAAATATTACAAACATCTGAAATGCCCAAAACCTAGTTAACATATACAGGTATCCCTGTAATAAAACAAACCGAGGAAAAGATGTAGGAGGTGGGACGGGAAGTAAAAGGGAACAGAAAATTAGAAATGCCTTTTTGAGTTTTGATTATTGCATACAGTGTTGAGCATGTTATTGAGTAACTTGGAGCATGCTTGATAATACTTAGAAAATCATTTGTCGGTGACCATGTTTCTGTGAGTGATATAAGCCACCTTTATGCAACATGAAACGCCATTTAAATTAAGTATATCTTTGTGATATAACTCTCCAAGCGCTGAGTGAGGAGCCTCTATAGCGTGCATATTTAAATCACATACGGCAAATACCTTTGCAAGTTATTGGTGAAGTAAGTAGAGGACAATCACTTTTTTGCCCCTCTTTATCAAGTAGGTGACCTAGGGAAGTCACCAGATCTTCTACTACTGCAGCACATCATTTTCTAGCCTGGTTTATCCAATAAAAACAGTGTATGCGCACTCCAGATCAGGTTCCCTAACTCTTCAGATTGTTGTAATAAGTGTATTCTAACAATATTGGCTTTGCCATTGCTTGCTCGTGCAGGCTTTCTGTAAGTTGGGGCTACTTCTCTTAGCTAGTTTATCTTGGGCTCTGACCATTAGAAACCTTCACTGTACCCCAGAGACGCTACCTGCATTTTTTCCTGCCTTACAGGTTCAGCGGAACTTTACTTCGACTATTGGGCAAAAGGCCCAAGACAACTAAGTTGGTTAAGGATCATTCTCTTTAGACCTAAAGTGCATGATATAACCGTACCTTTCCTTTGCAAGAGTTTGTGATGTATGTTATGCCCACTGATAAGTGAATGTATATACGTAATCTATTTTCTGATGTTTGTTAATCTGCTTAGAATCACATGCTGTGCATAGGTCCGACATCCAGTGGTCACTGCAGAGTATTGCATTTTGTTTTTCGTAGTCGAAAAAGGGGACGTCGACAAGGCGTGTCTGTAACACTATCCCTATAGTGACGTGCGTTGTACTCACAATCCCTCACGCGTCGAGGTCCCTCAGATTGTTTTTTTCCGCCCAGCTTCTGGTCGCCTTACGACCTTCTGGGCTCCTAGAGAGACATTGCAAAATACTTACTACGGACCTCGGTCCTTAATTATACTTATTATATTCTTAAAGATCCCTCCACTCGACGTTAGCTGTGAAGCTGTTTCTCCGCCAAACAAGTTTTCGACGGAGGGGAAGAGACAGAGGGGATCCTTCGGCGCTGCCGAACACGTGGCCTGGCCTCGCCGGCCAACATACAGTAGGGAGAGTGGGGGTTCGAACTTTTATCTTCTCTTTGAGAATGTCTTTCTTTCTCCCCTATCTTTCTCTTGGGGTTGTTATCACCAGTTATTGCCTCAGCTATGGAGAGGACACCTTTTAAGTTTTGCCCACGCTGTAGGGGCAAATACACTTGGAAGGATAAACACAAGCTCTGTAATCGTTGCTTGCCCCTCGATCATAAGGAGGACAGCTGCGCGGCCTGTAAACTCTTGAAACCAAGAACTCTTAAAGAACGGAAAGTTAAGAGGTGGGCGGACTACGCTATGTCGAAGTCAGTTTCCTCACCCGCCGCCGCTGTTACAGAAAGTGACGAGGAGGGTGATAACTCGACGTCCGTTACGGAAGTCCTTAACCCCCAGAAGGAGCGCTCGCGCTCCTCGACGTCCGTCCCCGGCCCCGACCCCGACGGGCTCTGCTTATGGGGATGAACACCCCGGCGACAAGGACGCACATAGACCCCATAGGCCTAAGCACACAACCCACGGCTCTTCTTCGTCGAAGACAAAGGATCCATCAGCGCCGAAGGGGACGCAGGGCACTCCGGCGTCTACCTCAGACCGTAAGGGTCTCAAGCCCCACCCGCAAACGCAGCCGCCACCAACGATTGGGCTTTCATCAAACACGGGCGCTACCTCAAAAACATCCGACGTAACGCTCCATAGAGCGGCCGTCGAGAAACAACGCGTAACGCAGGCAACGTCGATACCAGAGCCCTCTACCGACGAACTCGTTGTCGAGAGCCTGGCGAGAATTGTTTCCGAAGACAAACGTAAGCGGACGACGAAACAGACGTCGAATACCGCACCAAAAGCTATAGAAACGCCGAAAAAGCACAAGAGTAGCCAAGAACTGCCCCCTTCATCTAAGGGCACTTCTGAACTACCGGAGGGCTTTTCTGAGGGCGAGGGAAACCTTTCGTCGACGTTGTGGGAGCGTTCTAAGCGTTTGGAAAGCGAAAACACTGATTTTCCCCCCTCTAGACGATTCAGGGGTCCCCCATGAGACCCTTGAAAGACTCCATTCTTGTATGGAGAAAATGGAAAGGTTTTTGGGAAGCCAAAACCCACCCACCCACACACAAAAGACCAGGAGAATGGCCCCAGGATGACCCTAGGGTCAAGATCCCTAGACTGTTTCCCCTTTCTACAGACGTATATAACCTCACTGAAGAGGAGCAATACCTCCAAGAAGATGAGGAGGGTTTGGTTGGAGAGGAAGAACATGAGGAAGAGGGGTTTGAAGAAGATCCTTACACTAGTGCAGGAGTTTTTGAAGAAGATACAGCCACCTCGCAGCCCTGGCAATCCCCATCAGTGCAGCCTTGGCAATCCCCATCTGTGCACTCAGACCCTGATGCCTTTCACCCTTCTCCTCCCAAGGATTCACCTATTGGAAACACCTCTCCCATAGATGACCAACCTTCCCTTAATGCACTATTGCGCAAGGCAGCAGCGCATTTTGAAATAGACACAGGGGAAACTCTTCCTGACATAGACTTTGTAGAAAAAGTTATTAAAGAAAAAGCCCCTGTTAGTCAGTCTATTCCGCTCCTGGCTTCCATAAAGAGAAGAATAACTCCTTCCCTTTCCAATCCTGCATTAGTCAGAGGGGTCAACCCTCGGATAGAAAAGCTCTTCAGCCCTTCGTCCTCTGACCCCTTGTACATCAGAGGACATTCTATTCCGGACTCCCTTGTAGTTACTAATACAAGTAAAAGAGCGGGGGTACCACTATCCACTAGTGAGGCACCACCTGACAAAGAGGGCAAGTAGCTCTATGCACTTGGGAAGAGAATCACGACCTCCGCAGCCTTCTCAACTAGGATTGCGAATAACAATTCCCTACTAGCTAGCTACGCAGATGCACAGTGGAGCAAGCTGCGCAGCGAAGGAGAGGACGCACCAGAACCCCTGCGTTCACGCCTGTTAGATATCATCTCAGAGGGAACTCTTGTAAACCAGGGCATCGTAAAGAACTCCTTAGATGCCGCAGAGACGGCTGGCCGTTCCCTGGTTCAGGGAATACTTATCAAACGCCATGTCTGGCTGCGCAATTCGGGATTTAAGCCGAAAACCCAGGCTTCCCTGATAAATAAGCCCATAGAACAAACACACCTGTTTGGGAAAGCAGTTGATGAGGTCCTAGAACATGCGAAGAAGGAATTTGATACCATCAAGACTCTTGACCAAATTTCTAGGCCCCCTAACAGACGCGGCTATGGCAATAGACGCTCCTTTCGTGGCCAACGCCAGCAAAACCAACAGCAATTTTACTCTGCTACCAACTGGCCCTCTAACCAGGGTAACAACCAATTCAGTCAAAGAGGCCAACGCCGTGGCAAAGGAAGAGGTCGCGGCTCCAGCCCCAAAGTTTCCACGCCCAATACCAACAAATGACACGAAGATTCGGGTCCCCTCCCATGCATCACCGGTTGGGGGCCGGCTAACATCGTTCCTATCAGCATGGGAGGAAATAGCGTCAGACCGCTGGGTTTTATCCACCATAGCCCACGGATACTGCATCGAATTCAACGGTTCCCCGAAGTACAGACCCCCACGGAACCGACGCATGACACCGGAACACCTCACCATTCTTCAAGAAGTAGAAGAGCTACTGAAAAAAGAAGCTATAGAGGCTGTCCCCCTATCTCAGGTAACAGAAGGTATTTATTCAGTGTACTTCCTTGTACCCAAAAAGGACTTAACCATGCGCCCTGTATTAGATCTGCGCCCAGCGAACAGGTTTGTCAAACCCCAAAAGTTTCGTATGGTGACCTTGCAGGAAGTAATCCCATTGTTATCACAAGGGGATTACATGACAACACTAGACATGAAAGATGCATACTTTCATATTTTAATGTTGCCAGCGCACAGAAAATACCTCAGGTTCAAGATAGAGAACAAGCACTACCAGTTTAGAGTACTACTCTTCGGGATAGCATCTGCACCAAGGGTATTCACGAAAGTACTGGCAGTGGCAGCGGCCCACCTACGCAGGTTATCCATCCCGGTATACCCTTACCTCGACGACTGGCTCATAACAGGGGATTCTTACGAAACATGCTTCTCCAATACCCAAAAGACCGTAGACCTTTTGTCCCAACTGGGCTTCTCCATCAACGAAAAGAAGTCCAGCTTAGACCCCAGCCAAATCAAACAATTCCTAGGGGCTCTAATTCAAACAAAGGACGGCCTCGTCTTCCCCTCCAACGAGAGGGTCCAAAACATGCTGTTTCAGATCCCCCATTATGTGGCAGGTCGAGAGGTGACGGTACACAAGGCAATGCGCTTGCTAGGGATGATGGCGTCATGTATTTATTTGGTATCTCACGCGCGCCTGCGCATGCGCCCAATGCAAGAGTGGCTCTACAGCCAGTGGTGTCAGGCCAGCGGACAATGGGACGATCTAGTGGTAGTCTCGCAGGCCTTGGTTCTCTCGCTACGGTGGTGGACAAAAGAAAACCTGTTATTAGGGAAAACTTTTGCCACACCCACAGTGGAAGCCACTCTAACCACAGATGCATCCCTTACAGGATGGGCGGCTCACCTATCCCATCAGACTGCTCACGGAGCGTGGACTCCGAGCTTAGCATCCAAGCATATAAACCTGCTGGAACTACTAGCGGTGTTCAAAGCACTGAAAGCCTTTCAGGAACACCTACAAGGAAAGACAGTGATGGTCCTCACAGACAGCACCACAGCCATGTACTACCTCAACAAGCAAGGGGGCACTCACTCTCCAGGACTGTCCAAGCTGTCCCAGAATATATGGAAGTGGGCTCTCAAACACAACATGTTCCTACTATCACAACATGTACCAGGGGAACTCAATCTGCTAGCAGACAAACTCGGCAGAGACTTCCCCCTGCCCGAAGAGTACGAATGGCAATTGCACGAAGGCATCGTCTTAGACGTCTTCACGCAATGGGGGTTCCCGGAAATAGACCTGTTCGCAA
Source organism: Ambystoma mexicanum (assembly GCF_040938575.1). NCBI lineage: Eukaryota > Metazoa > Chordata > Amphibia > Caudata > Ambystomatidae > Ambystoma > Ambystoma mexicanum. The sequence continues at coordinate 101,240,564 of NC_090938.1, forward strand.
CTCTGGAGAACTCACAATGCCAAAGTTACACCTCCAGGTATCCCCAAAACCAGTCCAAAGGGAACGGTCTGTTGATTCAATGGTCAGGGAAATTTGTTTATGCCTTTCCCCCGACTCCCCTTCTCAACAGAGTGGTGCACAAGATGCACCAGGAGCCGGTTACCATGAAACTAGTGGCCCCAATGTGGGCCCGGCAACCATGGTTCGCTCACTTGATGGAGATGTCCCTATCTCCCCCAGTGAAACTTCCCTGCCCGTACAACATGCTGTCACAAGACAAGGGTAGGACACTGCATCCATGCCCTCAGACCATGAACTTAGCAGCCTGGCTCCTGAGATCATAGAATTTGGACATTTACAACTCCCGGAGAGATGTATGGACATCCTCAGGGAAGCCAGAAAACCGAATACTCGCCACTGCTATTCTAGCAAGTGGAAAAGATTTGTCATCTGTTGTATAGGTAAGAGCATCAACCCGGTTGACTGCTCTCCCACTAGCATTGTTCTGTACTTGACCCATTTACTGGATTCAGGTCTAGTCTTCCAATTCCATTAAAGTCCACCTAGCGGCACTTTCTGCATACACCACTTCCCAACTTAGTGTCGTGGTGGAAGATACCAGTTATCACGGCCTTCATGGAGGGGGTAAAGAGAATACACCCTCCGATAGCTAACCCAGCTCCCGGATGGGACTTAAATGTGGTACTTTCTAGACTCATGGGCCCTCCTTTCGAACCCATGCACAAGGCAACTCTTAAAGACCTCACTCTTAAGGCTGCTTTCCTAAAAGCTATCACCACCATTAGGAGAGTAAGTGAACTACAGGCTCTTTCTGTACTAGACCCTTTTGTAACAGTTCACAAGGATAAGGTGGTTCTACGCACACACACCCAAGGTTTGCACCAAAATTCATCTCGAAATTTCATGTAAACCAGTCAATAGAACTACCAACGTTCTTTCAAAACCCTTCCAGCTTGGGAGAAAAAAGTCTGCATACACTAGATGTACGCAGAGCTGTTATGTTCTACATGGAAAGAACCAGACCACTGAGAAAGACTAATCAGTTCTTTGTCTCTGTGGCAGCAGGAAGAGAAGGAGATGCAGTTTCAAAGTCCACTATATCTAGATGGATTGTTCAATGCATCACTCTCTGTTACACTCTTGCTAAGAGAGAACTACCCTTCAAGCCAAGAGCACATTCCACTCGAGGCACTGGGGCTTCCATAGCGTTCATTGCAAATGTTCCCCTTGAGTCCATCTGCAAAGCGGCTACCTGGAGTTCTGTGCACACCTACTGTCTAGATGCACACTCTAGATCTGATTCCCAGGTGGGACAGGCAGTATTAAGACATCTTTTCTCTACTGTTCCTTCTCATAACCCAGCGCCAACTCCGGGTACTGCTCGCCAGTCTATGCACAGCATGTGATTCTAAGTAGATTAACAAACATCAGAAGACAATGCATTACTTACCGTAAAAGCATTTCTGATGGTTGTATCTGCTTAGATTCACATGCGCCCACCCTTCCTCCCCGCTCGGATGGAAGGAACATAGACATCCTTTTCTATATTTCTCTCTTTTCTGTACTCACTCACGTCTAGAAGGCTCCCTCAGGGCAGAAAAATACAAACAGAGGGACCTCGACGCGTGAGGGATTGTGGGTACAACGCACATCACTATAGGGATAGTGTTAGACACGCCTTGTCGACGTCCCCTTTTTCGACTACGGAAAACAAAATGCAATACTCCGCAGTGACCACTGGATGTCGGACCTATGCACAGCATGTGAATCTAAGCAGATACAACCATCAGAAATGCTTTTACGGTAAGTAATGCATTGTCATTCTAGTGTTGTGTGATAACTCTACCTGTCAGTGGTCATTCTTCTATAGAGTGTTTGGCCAACAAATGATTGTATTTGTATACGTCCGGTCTAAGTGTAATCTGTGATTCCCATTGTGTGAACTTATTGTGGACCCTTTACAAGCTCACCACCCCTGAAGTACTTAGCCTAGTCCGCCTGTCACTGCCACCTGAACTGGTTTGGCTACAGCTCCCCAGAGTTGTCCTAGTCACAATATAGGTTGGCCTTTTATACATCGGTATACCAGGCCAGAGTATAGAAAACTGTAGTTCGCCCATCTATGTTCACCCAGGCTTAATACTGGAACGCATTCACTGAGCCTTCACTGAAGTCCCTGGGCCCTTTTACCTACATGAACTGTTACTTGACTGCACCAGAAGATTTCCACAGGAACGTTTGCCTTTTCTACAGCATGTGCCTGCCTTTTGCACCTCCAATCTCACCTGGAAAAAGGCAACTAGATAGGGATGGGCTCTTAAAGTCTAGGCTCTGTGGAAAGATTGCTTAGTAACTTACCTTGTGTTGTGGTTCCTGTCATAAGTATCTGAAACAAAGTTCTTACGTACCTTTTGAATTATACACGGTCATTCTAAAAAGTATATCCAAAGTAATGTGTTGCCAAGTACTTACTTGTCGAGGTTGGTAGGGTAACTGTATGATTCCTGAAACAGAATAAGTTACACAAGTGGGCAATTATTTACTTGCAAATATTATTAGTTTAAGTGTATTGTTCCAGAAACAGAATACGTGACATGGTTTATTACAAAGTGAGTTTTACTTAACCTGAGTTGCATACACTGCCCCTCTGAAAAGTAATTGCCTGGTTTTTACTTACCTTAGGATTGTCTACTATTCCAGGACGTATATTACAAAGTTCTCCAGCATGGGGTCTGGCATGGATTCACATGCTCATGAATATTCCCCGTCGTCAGGCTGGGAATCCTCGGTAAAGAAAAAAAAAAAAAAACAGTATCAGTTTCGTTTCTGATCTGTCTTTCGTAGTAATAACCAATCACTGGTCTCTGCGTCATACTGACCACAGCCAATGACTGCCCTCTACCTAAGCACCGCCTCTGGCAGCCATCTTCAGATTTTTACCGCACGTTCATGTGTTGGGATCCTCGTGCTATTGCTCTCGAGCGTTAGTGCTATTTTTTCACGTTTTTTCTCAAAAAACTTCGTTTTTTCGGTCAAAAGAGCCTCAAGCTCCACCGACTCTCCATCCGATCAACGGGGACCCGTGTCGGATTCGTCTGCGCCCCTCAAGGGTGAAGATTTCGTCGAGCTACGCTTTTGGAGGACTCCAGAAGTTTCCCAGGCCCGAACATGGCCCAGGAGAAGGGAAGCTCGACGCCCGGAAAGCTGTTCAGGATCTGCCCTGGATGCCAGCTGCAGAACGTCTTTAAGGAGGACGAACACTCCTTTTGTCTCTACTGCTTACATGAGGACAAGACGCACGTGGAGAAGGACTGTGCGTTTTGCGGCAACATGTCGGAGCGGACCATGAAGGACCGCCATCAACGTCTCGCCAACTGGCTGGAAGGGAAGAGCCCGTCAGGCGAGAAGAAGAGGAAGAAATCCGAGCGGTCTTCTAAGACCTTTGAGGACGCCCCGGCGACGGGGGTCCAACACAAGGCCAAGCACCGCGAGTCCGCTGGCACCGGGAGCGCCGAACGGTCGGGCTCTACGGGCGCCAGGCAGAGCGCACCCTCCCCGGCACCTTCAGCCACGAGCCAACGCTCTGGGTCGGGTAAGAGGAAGGGCGAGCACCCGGCGAAGCTCCTGGAGAGGCCCCGGTCGAGCTCGAAGGCCCCATCGGAGGGGGAGCGAGGCAGTGTCCCCCCCCCCCCTCAAGGATAAGGCGGTGAGCGCACCTAAGGTGGTGAAGGCCTTAATCCATCCGGCCAAGCCCTCCATCAATACTGTCGCGGCGGCCCTGGCTCAGCCTGTGGAGGCTACACCAGTGGTGGCGACCTCGGGGCTCAGTCTCCCTGCCACCTCGGAGGGAGTCCTCTTTTGTGCCCATCGATAGGACCCCCGTGAAACCCCCGGCGGGGAAGAAAAAGGGGGGGGGCAGGGCGTCGTCGTAGATTCGGCCTCAACCTCAGAGGAAGAGCTGATTGAGGTCTTAAGCCACGGCCTTGGCGTGGAAGAAGACCGGCCCGTCGGGATGGATCCCGACGCAGGTGATGACATCGTCGAGGGTGCCGACGGGGCCCCTGATCGCCCGTCGGATTCCCCTCTGCCAGTGCCGCAAGACAACTCGGCGGCCATTTTGTTGGCTATACAGTCCTTATGTTCAGAGATAAGGACGAGACTACCGTTGCCGACGGAGGAACCTTTCCCGTCGGGGGATCCTGAACCGGGACCTTCTGGTGCTCCCCCGCCCAAGAAAAGAAGGATTCACCCTCCACCTCCTTTTCAGCCGTCGCGCCCCGTCCAGCCCTCCTCCCCGTCCACCCGAGGGGATGATACGGGGACTGACACGGCAGCGACGGGTACGGACGACGAGGTATACGACGAGGATCTACCGTCGTCACCTCCCACCAGGGCTTCTCCGCCCGACGAGATTGGATCGTTCCACTCCATGATCGCCAGGGCATCCGAGCTTTTCCAACTCTGCCCTGAGGAGAAGAAAAAGGAAGGATTCCTTTATCAGCGGCGCGAGGCCAAGAGGAAGACGGTCCTCGCGGTGCCTCTACTGGACGACATTTGGGATGAGGGCCTCGCCCTCCTTAAGAACCCTTCCACGATGCCAGCTAGAAGACCGGTACGAGAAGAAGTACCGGGTCCCGGACGCGGCCCCCCTGTGCCTCCGGGCGCAGCCTACCCCGGACTCCGTCGTCTCCGCGGCGGCCAGGAAGAAAGCGGGGGGGGTGCGGCCTCCACATCGACTTCCCCACCGGACGGCGAGGGAAAGAAATTGGACGCTATGGGACGCAGGGTCATCTCGTCTGCAGCGACAACGATTAAAGCGGCCAACGCCTTGGCTATCGTGGCCCGCTACGACAGGGAGCTATGGTACAAACTGGCTCCCCTGCTGGACTTCCTACCGGACGACAAGAGGGCGGATGCCCTGGAGATCCTACAGGAAGGCGAGGTGGCGTCGGACCACGCCATCACTATTGCGACGGACATCGCCGACACTGGGTTTCGCCAGTTGGGCAACGGCGTTTGCCTTAGGCGGCGTGGATGGCTCAAGGCTACGGACTTCCGTCAAGACGTACAGACCAGAGTCCTGGACATGCCGTTCGATGGGAACCTGTTTGGGAAAACAGTGGACGATTCCCTTCAGGCCATTAAAGCGGACACTGAGACGGCCCGGGCCCTTGGGGTTCTGCAGCAACGACGGACGCCCTTTCGGAGCAGCGGAGGCAAGGGCGCCTCCAAAGGTTCCGGCGGCGGTTTCTCCACCTACCGTCAAGCGGCCCGCTCGTCGTCTCAGGAGGCCTACAGAGGACGAGGCAAGTCTGGCGGACCCCGCCGTCGTCGCCAAGGAGGTCACGGCGGCAAAGCCTCGTTGAAACAGGATTGAACCGGCCGTGGGGTCGGGCCCCCACCGAAGCACCCCGATGGGAGGCCGGCTGGCGAGCTTCGTCAGCGTGTGGGAGTCCATCTCCACCGACCGTTGGGTGCTGGACGCCTTAGCCCGGGGCCACGCGCTCGAGTTTCAAAGAAGGTGCCCGCGCGTCCCCCCCCGTGGCCAGGAAAGAGCTTCACGTCCCTCAGCTTCTCCTGGAGTGAAAGGCGATGCTCGGGAAGGGCGTCATCGAACTCGTCCCAAAGAGGCTTCGGGGCTCCGGAGTTTACTCGAGATACTTCCTCGTGAAGAAGACGGGAGGATGGCGCCCCATCCTAGACCTGCGACGTCTGAACAAGTTCATCAAGGCGCAGAAGTTCCGGATGGTCACCCTCCAGCACGTCCTGGGGCAGCTGGAGGAAGGAGACTTCCTGTCGTCTTAGGATTTCGAGGATGCCTACTTCCATATTCCCATCCTAAAGGGGCACCGAAAATTCCTCAGGTTTGTGGTCCAAGGGCATCACTACCAGTTCAAAGCCCTCCCCTTCGGACTGCGGTCGGCACCCAGGGTATTCACCAAGTGCCTTGCACCGGTGGCGGCGCAGCTGCGCTGCGAGGGGATCCACGTCTACCCCTACCTGGACGACTGGCTCATCCGAGCCAAGACGAGGGAGCTCGCCGTGGATCACACGGCAAGGACCGTCCAACTTCTCACGGACCTGGGATTCTCCGTGAACTACGCCAAGTCCCACCTGGTACCCCCGCAAAACGCACTGTTTCTGGGAGCGAAGCTCGACAGTGTCCCTTCTGGCCTCCCCGTCGGAGGAAAGGACCAGGTCCATTCTGGGCAAGGTACAGCGGATGTTGGTTTCCGACGCGGCCAAGGTGAGGTCCATCAAGTCCCTCCTCGGAATGATGTCTTCTTGCATCTACCTCATTCCCATGTGCAGGCTCCGTATGCGCCCGTTGCAGGAGTTCCTGGACGCGCGCTGGATCCAAACGACGGGCGTCTTTGAGGAGAGGATCACACTCGACGAGAGTTTCCGCCGAGCGATCCGGTGGTGGGGCAACCGCGCGCATCTGACGGCGGGCATGGACTTCCAGACCCCAGACCACCAGGAGACAGTGACCACGGATGCCTCCCTGGAAGGGTGGGGAGCGCACACCGAAAATCTGCACGCGAGAGGCCTTTGGCTCCCGACGGAGAAGTCCCTCCATATCAACGTCCTGGAGCTCCGCGCAGTGTTCTGGGCCCTCAGGTCCTTCCTTCCGTCCCTCAAGGGCAAGGTGGTGGGGATCTTCACCGACAACACCACCACCATGTTTTACATCAGGAAACAGGGCGGAACCAGGTCTCCAGCGCTGTCCAAGGAGGCGCAGGACCTGTGGCATTGGGCCGTCGCCCAAAGGTTGTTTCTGGTGCCGTTTCATCTGGCAGGGATAAAAAACACCATCGCCGACTCACTCAGCAGGGAGCTGCGCTCGTGCCACAAGTGGGAACTACGGCAGGATCTAGTGGATCGCCTCTTCCGACGCTGGGGCACACCCCAGATCGACCTGTTCGCGACGGCGACGAACTCCAAGTGCCGGAGGTTCGCCAGCAGGTTTCCCCAGGCGAGGAGCCTGGGCGATGCCTTCTCGTTCCCCTGGGAGGGCCGCGTTCCCTCTTTTGCCACTGCTAATCCGGCTCGTCAACCAGCTCAAGAGGTCGCGGTGCAGGATGATCCTCGTCGCACCTGCGTGGCCGAGGCAGATATGGTTCCCGGACCTTCTGGACTTGTCAGCGTCCCCGCCAATCAAGCTGCCGGTGGACGCGGATCTACTCTCCAGGGAAGGAGGCGCCATCCTCCACCACGACCCGAAATCGCTGAACTTGCAGGCCTGGCTCCTGCGGCGCTAGAGTTTGGAGGATACGACATACCGGCCGACTGCAGAGAGGTTCTTGCAAAGGCCAGGGCGTCCTCGACTCTTAAATGCTACGGACACAAATGGAAGAGGTTCTCTGTCTGGTGCCATGCACAGAAGATTAACCCTCTACGGATTACGGCTCCCCAAGTACTGCCGTACCTGCTGACGCTGGCCAAAGCTGGACTGGCACACGCGTCCATCAAGATTCATCTTGCTGCGATCTCCCGATACACCAGAACCACGGGCCGGACGTCCTTGTGGTCTCCTCGTCTGGTGAAAGAGTTCATGAAGGGGCTGTTCAGATCGTTCCCGCCGGTGAAGGCGCCGGCCCCGGCGTGGGAGCTCAACGTGGTGCTGACCAAGCTCATGGGACCTCCGTTCGAGCCTCTGCACTCGGCCCCGTTGAAGTTTCTGTCGTGGAAAACAGCGTTTCTTGTGGATATCACCTCCGCACGACGGGTGGGAGAGATCCAGGCCCTTTCCTGCAAGGCCCCGTACTTGACTTTTCACGACACGAGGGTAGTGCTCAGGACGCACCCCTCCTTCATGCCCAAGGTACTGTCAGACTTCCATCTCAACGAACCCTGGTGTTGCCTGTGTTCTTCCCGTCGCCTTCGTCGCCGGCTGAGAGGACTTTGCACTCGCTGGATGTGGCTAGAGCGCTGAAGTTCTACGTGGACCGCACAAAGTGTTTTCGGAAGACGTCACAACTCTTTGTGAACTTTGGACCTGTCAATCAGGGGAAGGCTCTCTCGAAGGCTTCCATTTCCAGATGGCTCTCCGGCTGTATCGTGTACTGTCATCGGTTGGCAAACCGACCGCTGCCTGGCCGTCCGAGAGCCCATTCCACTAGAGTGATCGCAGCTACCACGGCGTTCCTTTCTGGTGTGCCCCTGCTGGACACATGCAGGGCTGCTACGTGGAGGTCGACGCACACCTTCACGAAATTCTACTGCGTCGATCGGGATTCCAGGGGGGAGTCCAGGGTCGGCCAAGCAGTGCTGCGCAACCGGTTCGCCTGAGGTGAGCCTGGTGAGGAGGTAAGATGCTTAATGTTGAGTTTGATGTAATGCTTAATGTTGAGCCTTTGCCACCTCCCGTGGTTGTGCATGTGTGTACTGCTATTTATTCTTTATTCATGAGCATGTGAATCCATGCCAGACCCCATGCTGGAGAAGGAACAAGTTACTTACCTGTAACTGTTGTTCTCCAGCATGGCTCTGGCATGGATTCACATGCGAACCCTCCCGCCTACCCCTCTGCGGCTCTTCACTTGGTCATACTGCCACTTCACGTGCTTCCAAATCTGAAGATGGCTGCCAGAGGCGGTGCTTAGGTAGAGGGCAGTCATTGGCTGTGGTCAGTATGACGCAGAGACCAGTGATTGGTTATTACTACGAAAGACGGATCAGAAACGAAACTGATACTGTTTTTTTTTTTTTCTTTACCGAGGATTCCCAGCCTGACGACGGGGAATATTCATGAGCATGTGAATCCATGCCAGACCCATGCTGGAGAACAACAGTTACAGGTAAGTAACTTGTTCCTTCTTTCTCAACTTTGAATTGGCTGCTACCATTCTTGAAAGTATAACAAGGTTTACTACAAAGTGGTTTTTACTTACCTTGACATACTGTCATTCTAAAAGTCTTGTACACTGTCGGATCCTCCTGGGCCTATATTATCTTGCAGCATAACGTTATCTGGTCCCCCCTGGGCCCCTGCTCATTGCTCCTTTCGTTTCATTCCCTGTGTTTCCTCCCGCCTCCCTGCTCTTGCCTGCCCGCCCACCCCCTTCCCTTGGCTCTCTCTTCCTACATCAGACCCTCCCAGGGCAGCCCCCCGGCTAAGAGCCCCTAGGCAAATGGCTGCTCCTTCTTGGCAGCTCCCTGTTAGTGTCTCCAGCTGTCCGCAGGGGACGCCAGCTGCCACTCACCCTCCTTCAGATTGCCCTGCCCACCCCCCTTCCACCTGCAGGTGGATTTCCCACTGTGTTCAAATGTGACTCTCCTAAAACTGCATTGTGAAACCTAGGCCTTTTTCCCCACTATTTAGGATTCTCAAACTTGGATGTCTTCCCTCCTGTCTTGAATTGTGCACTTGATCTCTTAATCCTGAGTGTTGTCTTGTCCTGTTGCTTAAGTTGCCTGCGTCTTGCTGTCCTGTCTGCCTGTTCTAGTTGTTCCTTCTAGTGTCTCCGCCTCTCCTTCCATCTCCCAGCTACTCTATGGTACTCTGTCTCTCCTATCTTTACTAACTGCTTCTCTATTGACTATCCTACTCTCCTCACCAAATCGGGTAGGAAGAAGTTTAAAAAGGTCCTCCTCGTCTCCAACCCAACCCAGGCCTCACTATCACGGACACCTTCACCAGTGCCTCCTCCAAGGAAACTCACTGACATCCTCTTTGTTGTTCCTTCGCCAGACCTATGGACCCTTCATATGGTCTCTGTGCTCTCTCCTTTCTCTTCCTCTGCCATTAATGGTGGCACCCGGTGGGACACCCTCCTTTCCTCCTTTCATTCCTCTAAGGTCATCATTAATGTCTACACTAATGGGACAGTCTTGGTCCAAGTCCCTCAGGCCAACCTTCATCTCTTTGGTAGACACTTCCTGCGCCTCCAACTTACTTTCTTCTCCTGCTGTCCCTTCTCTCCTTTCTGTCACTACTGCATCTCCCCCTTCTGCCTCCTCCTCGGCTACCTTGCCTTCTCCTTCCCTCTCTGCTTCCTCTCAGGCGCCTTCTACACCTCCGAAGGCTGTACCTCTGACTTGTACCCCTCCTGGGAAGTCTTTCAAGGATGGCAACTTCTCCATATCGCCACTCTAAACTTTCTCTCTGCTGTCAAACACGCCTCTGATATCTGCCGCCGCCTTGAAGAATTTGACCTTGGTGTCCTCGGCCTCACTGAGACACGGTTTACGGCCAGCTCTATCACTAGCTTTGACACACTCCTACCTGATGGCTACAAGATCCTCTCTGCACCCAGGTCCAACAGCTCAGGTGGGGGTGTAGCCCTGATCTTCCCCGAGTGGATACCTGCCTCTGTCACACCTAGGCAGGCCTACTCCTCTTTTGAATGCCTCGTCTGCAGGCTCTCTCTCTCTCTCTCTCCCCTAGGCATTCCCTTACTGTGGCTATCTATCGGCCAACTGGTCAGATTTCCTCCTTCCTCTCTGAGTGGGTGGACCTCTCCTCCTCACTCTTAGCCTCAACTCACTCCTTGCCCCCATCATGAGAATCCGCCTGAAGCCCAAAGGCAAGTGTAACACCTGGTATGACCCGACCTCGTCACCCTTAAATGAAAGTGCAGGGTGGCCGAGAAGAAATGGCGTGCTTCATGTACATCCTCTGACAAACTGGCCTGCCGCCTGCTCCAAAGGCAATACCGGATCCCTGTCCTCGCCAAGAAGAGAGCGCATATGCAATCCTGCGTCTCTGCGGCATCAAACAGCTCGGCTGAACTGTTTAAAATCTGCAAGGAACTGGCCAATCCTGCCGCAGTCTCTACCTCTCCTGTTCCTTCCCAGGCCCTCTGCACGGCACTGGCTTCTCAATTCATCTGTAAAACTCAGAACATCTTGCCCTCACTCTCCTCCTATTTCCCCCCTCCCCCCACTCCATAATCTTCCTCTGGCCCTTCTGCAGCCCCCCTTCTCTACCTTTCCCTTTTTCTCCGCTGACAAAGTTTCTAGACAAGTCTGATCTATGAAAGTCTCGTCGAAACAGGTTCACCCCTGTTCCTCCAAAACCATCAAGGACCACATCGACTCACTGGCTTCTGCCCTGGCTGATTTCTGCAACCACTCCGTCACCACAAGTCTTCCATTCCCCCCCCCGAAGCACTCCCTGTCACGCCGCCTGTCCTGGGGTCTCCTTACCCGCTACGGTGCTCCCCGTCCTGGAGGTTGTATGCCCGCTTTCGGCTTCGGGGTCCGGGGCTGTCCTAGGTCTCGGGCGCTTCCGGGTCTCCTGTGCGCACTGCTTTGCGCGGGCGTCCGCTCTCCGCGCATGCGCGGTGCGCAGGATGCTCGATGCGGGGAGATCTGCGGCTCAAGCCTCGTTGTGGGTTATCCAATGCCTGGGAGGCGGCACGGCTTGCGTTGCAAGCCTCCCAGGTGCTGGTGGGCCTATTTAAGGAGCCCTGATCCTTTCCAAACCGCGTCTCAACGGGGTTTGTACGGATCGTGTCTTCGCTGCCCTTGTGTTGCCTTACCGTTTTCCTGTTGTTTTCCTCCTGCCCTTGTTCTGCCTGGGGTTCCCCTGTCTCCTTACCTGTTCTGCCTTGCTCCCTCCATCCTGCTTCCTTCCTGATTCTGAGTTCCCGCTGGCCCTCCTTGGTTATGGTCCCTGTCATTACTTTCCTGCCTGTCCGGCTCAGTCCTTCCTGATTCCATCTGGCTCTGAGTTCCCATTGTTCCTTCTGGTTCCCGTGCTCATCTCGTTTACCAGCCTGCTCCTCTTGCTGCCTAGTCTTCGCTCCTGGAGGTACTGTTCTGCTTCTGGTCTCCTGATCTTCATCAGCTTCCGTCGGGATCACCCTGCCTCCTGTGGACCTTGAACCTTCTACTCAGAGGCTCCCCCTGCCAGTGCTTGCACTGTCCTGACGCCACGCAAATCAGGGGTGAGCCAACCCGTGGCGTTGGGAGCCGGTTCACCTCCAATCCGGTTCCATTCGGGCTGGTGTTGGGTTGGTTCCCCGCGCCATCAGTCACGTCTCCTCGGATCATCTGACAGCCTGGCCTCATCACCAAGGAACCCAACCGGACGAACAGGTACGCAGCGTTCTCGTGATGCTATTTACAACACTCCCTTGTGCACCCTCTACTTAAACCCTCTCCCGACCCCACCTGCCCGGCTAACTATCGCCCCATGTCCATCACTCCTTTCCTCGGCAAGCTCCTGGAGAAACTGGCCCTCTCCCAGCTTAATATCCACACTGAATCTGTTGGTTGTCTTCATGACCATCAGTCTGGTTTAAGAGCTGCCAGAAGCACGGAAACTACTCTCCTGAACATCCGTGAAGACCTGCTCTCCACCCTTGTCTCCAACACCCCTTGCGTCCTCATCTTGCTTGATCTCTTCTGCGTTTGACACTGTCTACCATGCCATCCTGCTCAACCGTCTCCATGATAACCTGGGTATCACTGGTCAGGTTCTGGCGTGGCTGACTTCTTTCCCCTCTGACTGACCCTCCCAGGTATAACTTGAGTCCTTCCTCTCTGTTATCTTTTTCTCTACCTGTGGTATCCCCAGGGGTCTAGCCTCTCTCCCTGGCTTTTCAACCAATACCTGGCACGCCTTGCTCACCGCATTGCTGCTCTCTGCCCCAACTTTCAGTGCACTGCGGGCGACACTCAGCTCATTTTCAGGCTTCCCTCAGCCCCCATTCCCCCTCCCTTCCCCCATCTGACTGTCTGCTATCCAGGAGTGGTGTTCCGCCAATGACCTCTGCCTTAATGGCAGTAAGACTGAGATTCTCCTCATCGGTACACCCGCTCCCGCCTTCCCTGTAGCTATCTGGCCAGCCTCTCTTGGCCCTCTTCCTGCTCCCACCTACAAGGCAAAAAACCTTGGTCATCTTCGACTCCACCCTCTCCTTCTCTCCTCACATCTGACGTCTCTAAGAAGTCACACTACCAGCTGCACCCCCTCAGAGATATTCTTCCTTTCCTCACCTTCTCCCAGAAGCTCGCTGTCTCCAGAGCTCTGGTCCTCTCTAGGCTTGACTATTGTAACAGCCGCTTTCTAAATCTGCCAGCTTCTACTCTCCGCCCTTTGCAACTCATCCAGAACAGGACTGTGAGACTTGTCCTTGGTCTCAAGCTCAGGGATCGTATCTCTCAGGACTGAAATCTACACTGGCTCCCAGTGGCTACGAGGATTGCATTCAAAACCCTCTGCATCGTTCACAAGGCCTTCTGCGGCCTGGGGCCTCAATACCTTCAACTCTCTTCCTAAATATCTTCCTTCTCGAGCTCTTCGCTCATCCGATTCCAACTCCCCCAGGGTCAGTCGCTTTGCCAAGCAACGAGTTGGTGGTAGATCTTTCTTCGGTTGGTGCCTCCCTCTGGAACAGCCTCCCTGCCGCCCTCAAACTTGAGGAGAACCATCTCCGGTTCCGGAAGCACTTCAAAACCTTTCTCTTTGCTTCTGCTTTCTCTTCCCCTCTCATCTGCTGACCTCCTGCCTGCTAACCTGAACTGCACTGACTACCTGGACACCCTCTGATCTCCCGCCCAGGTCCTTCTCCTCCCGCCAGCGCCACACACCTGCAATGCCCACCTGGCAACCCCCGCACTTGGGGAGTGTTTCTGTATCCCTACAGTCCCTACCAGCCCTTGACACCTGACGCCCGCACTTACCACGTGTGGCCAAATACTTGTTATCTTTCCCATGTTCAGCACTTTCCCTGACCTTTCCACGCACTTGCGCGATCTGAATGACTCCTGGCCTAGGAGGATTGTTGTCCATCCTCCCTTTGTTCCCCTGCCCTGCCTCGTTGCGCCTTGAAACACTTGTGTATAGGCGTGTTATAAATGCCATAACCTATATCATACCAGAAGTATTGTATTCGTTTTATATTGTGTTACGCATATGATGGTACTTACCTTTTTTAAATCTCTTTACCTGTATGTGTATTTCTGAAGCTTGTGGGATCTGCTTAGATCGCATGCTATGCATAGGCCGACATCTAGTGGAAGTATCATAGTATTACAGTTGTTTTCAAAACTCAAAGGGATGTGGACAGGGCATGCCAGTAATACTATTCCTAGTGTGAGGTCTACGGTACCCATGGTGCTTCGCACGCCGAGGTCCCTCAGATTGTTTTTTCCCACCATCATTGTCGGATGCTGAAAGTGGAGTTCCTTGTTTGCTGTCACCATTTTTTTAAATAATTAAAGATAGTTACTCTTACTGTTTCTTAATCATTCGCCTGCAATACCTTTGTCGACAGAACTCACCTCAACAAACTTTTCCAGACTGCCTTGGAAGCCGGCTGCAGGCCTCGGCCCTCACAGTAGGGAGAGTGGGGGTGTTCATTTCTTTGTTCCTTAAGAGAATGCATATTTCCCCTTCTTCCCACTTTATTCGCCAAGCTGCCTTTCCCACACCAAGTGGATAATACACCATTTAAATTGTCGTCCTTGCAATCGAACATTTTCATGGAACGACTTGCACCGGGTGTACAACCTTTGTCTTCCAAGGGCCTATAACGAGGGCCACTGCAAATCCTGCAAGCTCTTCAAGCCCAATGCTTTAAAGGACCAAAAAAAGAAGAGCGGGCCTACCACGCCATGCAGGAACGATTGCGCATACGCCCGATGCAGGAGTGGTTGGCGAAACAGTGGACTCGGGCAAGCGGTCAGTGGGACGATCTAGTGGTCGTTTCGCCAACACTAGTACTATCTCTAAGCTGGTGGATTAAGGAGAATCTGTTGAGGAAAACCCACAACCCGGCGGTGCAAACGATTATTACAACAGGTGCATCCCTCACTAGGTGGGGGCCCATCACCTTAATCTCACAGCACATGGTATGTGGACTCAAATCACGGCATGAAGCCACATAAACCAGCTGGAACTTCTAGCAGTACTCAAAGCGCTTCAAGCCTTCGAAGCACATCTGACAAATTTAATCAGTACAATTTCTCAGCCAGCACCACTGCAATGTTCTATATAAACAAGCAGGGGGAGGGAGGCACACATTCTCCAAGTCTGTCCAGACTAGCAAAGAAAATATGGAAATGGGCTCTCAAACTAGGACTATCCCTAACTCCCAGCATGTTCCAGTGGAACTCAACACTCTAGCAGACTCTCTAAGCAGAGATCCACTACCAGAAGAGCACAAGCAGCTTGACAAATGTCATAGATCACATTTTTACACAGTGGGGCTACCCCCCCTCACTAGACTTGTTCCCAACAAAAGAAAACAATGCCCAGACTTCGTGTCCAGATTTCCCCAACACGTCTCCAAGGGGAACGCCCTGTGGATGAGCATGTTAGGGAAATGTGCCTACGCTTTTCCCCAAACTCCATTAATGAGCAAAGTGGTGAACAAGATTCACAAAGGAACAAATGACATTAATCCTAGTTGCTCCAATGTGGGCGAGACAACCTTCGTATCCACATCTGCGCAAACTGGCGATGTGCAACCCGATCAAGCTCCTGTGCCCATTCAACCTGCTCTCCCAGGACAGGGGGGACAACATTACACTCTCAACCTCACTCTTTGAACCTAGCAGCTTGGCTCCTGACGTCATTGTGTTTGGACATTTAAAACTACCTCAAAGGTGTATGGATATCCTCAAGGAGGCACATAAACCAAACACCCCAACACTGTTATTTTGACAAGTGGAGAAGATTTGTAATTTGGTTCCAGTCAAAACAAATAAACCCAATAGAATGTACTCATCACACGTTCTTCATTACATGCTTCACCTATTAGACGCAGGGTTAGTATTTAACACGATAATAAAGGTTCACCTAGCGGCTCTATACGCGTACACCACCACTTGGAGTAAGGTGTCATGGTGGAATATCCCTGTCATAAAGGCATTCATGAGGGAGTAAAGAGGCTCCAACCTCCTATTTGAAACCTGGGACCCACCAGGCTGGGACCTCAATGTAATACTTGCAAAGCTCATGGGACCCCCCCTTTGAAACCTATGCATACGTCAAGCCTTCAACACCTCATGTATAAAACAGCTCTCTTGGTGGCTATCGCCTCGATAAGGAGAGTCAGTGAACTGCAAGCTTTGTCAGTGCAAAACCCTTTCTTTGCGATCCACAAAGACAAATTGGTATTAAGAACACATCCAAGGTTTTCAACGAAGTCCATTTCCAAGTTCCATTTCAATCAGGCCATTGAACTACGGGCTTTCTTTCAAAACCCAACAAGCTCAGCAGAGAAAAAAAACTCCATACATTAGATGGAAGGAGGGCGGTCCTCTAAGTAGACAAGACCAGACCGCTAAGGAAAATAGACTTTTTGTCTCAGTAGCTCCAGGCAGAGAAGGAGAGTGCATTTCCAAAAACGCAATCTCCAGATGGATAGTCTGATGCATACAGCTCTGCTACTCTCTATCAACCAAAACACTGCCTTTCACACCAAGAGCTCATTCCACTAGAGCTAGAGGAGCTACTTTGGCTTTTTGCAAACATACTGCTGACGCCATTTGCAAAGCAGCTA